>NC_085010.1:15705208-16027708 GCF_963854185.1 Sardina pilchardus
GAGAATTTCACACTGTTATAAGAGAGGAAAAAAACACGCCTACACACACACACACACACTCACACACATATACACACAGGTAAGCACAACGTGGTGCCAATTAACAGGTCATAATAACCGTTGTAAACGGAAACCATAGGGAGTGGATAGTGGCTTTTCTTTTTTTCCTTCGTTGGATATGTTTTTAATTCCAAAAATAAACCTTCCGTGGTAGTGTCTCCTGCTGAGGGGGGGAGAGGAAGTCTACTCGATTCTGGCAGGCTTTAATGGGCCCAAGTGCATGCTGGGAAAGGATGGGAGGACAAGCGGATGGATGTTGGAAAGGGTGAGAGAGAGAGGGGGGCCCAAAAGAGAAATGGAGAGAGAGAGAGAGAGAGGAAGAGAGAGGAGGCAGTAGCTCTCAGGAGGAAGCAGGCGTCTGTAGCAAAGTGCGACACGGCGTCGGCTGTTAATTGGACAGGAGTGTCGCCGGGAAACGTTCCTGTGGAATGGCGCATTGACGCATTCTGTGCCGCCAGTGCTAGTGGTTGGGAGAAATGCATTGGAGAGGGATGCACTGCAATATCTCTTCCTTGTTGTGTGTGTGTGTGTGTGTGTGTGTGTGTGTGTGTGTGTATGTGTATGTGTATGTGTCTGTGAGTGTCTGTGTGCCTGTCTGTGTGTGTGTGTGTGTGTGTGTGTGTGTGTGTGTGTGTCTGTATGTATGTGTGTGTGTGAGCGACAGAGAGAGAGAGAGAGGTAGACAGAGAGAGAGAGACAGAGAGAGAGAGACAGAGAGAGAGAGAGTACGCACGAACATCATTACTGTTCGAACGTGGGCAAAGTACACACAGACAGACAGCCAGAGACAGGCCGGGCTGTTCCCCTCTGCTTGCTGCAGACGGAGAGAAGAAGAGTGAGAGAGGAAGAGTGAGAGAGGAAGAGTGAGGGAGGAAGAGTGAGGGAGCGGATGGAGCAGGATTTCACAGCTGTGGGCTTAGCAGACATCGGCCTGATGTTATGAGAGCCAAACGTCCTGGGCCTAAAGGCAGAAACTTTGAGAAGCACGCTATAGCATTGTTTGGCACACTGAAAACCAGCCAGCTACAACTTGCCTTTCGTTAGCAAACCATTTTCTTGCAGCAGCACCACTGGCTTGCTGTACATCACTAGCATGGCTTGTTATCATGTCTCTAATGGCTGAAATGGTCGATATTACAGCTCTGATCTAAAAAGATTGTCATTTAAATTCCAAGGTTAAACAGTGAGATTATCAACCAAACTCACACCAAACACCGAACCAAACATAGTTTATCCACCTCTGAAATTTCAGAAATAGAGTTTATCCACCTCTCAAAATAGTTTACTCACCAATTGCAACTTTTAACATTCAAAGATTTTCCACATTGACACTATGCACATAATAACACCAGGAACCATTTAATAGCACTGTTATTGTTATACAAAAACATGTTCTGAGTAAAAAAAAAAAAAAAAGATACCGCATGACACAGTCCACCTTATTGTGATTAAAGAATTCACATTTAGCTCACTTCTTTCGTCCACTACGCCCCTGCACGTATTACATATGCATGAGCAGATTAGCTTCTCCAGATGTAGTGGGTGAAAAGCTATAGTTTCAAGGTAACTGTTACATACAGTACATTTACATGAATGAAGGATATGCAGGGCTGCAACTGTTCGTTACTGTTTCTTTAAAGTCAGCTGTCAACTGTAGAGATGGAAACAATGTACTTTGCCTATAGATCCCACAACCATAAATCTTGTTGACTTGGTTGATAGATTTTTTCAGGGGGAAAAAAACCCAACAACCTTTTTTTTCACCAAAGTCATGTGCTTGCAAGAAAAATTGGTCTATCAGAACGGAACCACAAGAAGTAATTGTTTTGTCTCTGGGAGAAGAAGGAAAAACTGCTCTACATGCTATTGCATGCATAAGATCAGGTCCCTTCTGACCAGTGAACCATAACAGCTATATATCCATCCTAAACAGTCAGGTGTTACAGGAGGTTTTTATATTGTATTTTTACTATTATTTATTGCCATTAGGCTGTACTGTTATTGTACATTGTGTGTCATATTATGTTTTGTCTTGTCGTTTGGTGTGTCTTTGTACCGGGTCATATACTTTGAGAAGTCCAAGACAAATTTCCCTATGGGGACAATAAAGTATATACTGTATATATCTATCTATGAACAGCCCTCATGTCTGATAGACAGGAAATGATCTGTGCCTGAAATCATCAAATACATTCAAAGACAATATAGAGAATAGCCTGCTATTGCGTGCTTTAGCGTGCTTTGCTACAAGGTGCACTACAGTATGTACACGCGAATAACGGCGGTCGCTGTTCCGCTTTGAGTTGAACTGCCGACAACAATTTGAGGCCAAAGTCCTTTTAGGAAAAATCCTTCCACTCGGCGGCCATGTTGCAACACATTTTGGGCACTTATCTGGGCATCTATTTTGCACTGAACTGTGCGTGTGCAATAGCCTAGAAATCTAGATGCACCCTAGCGGGCAAAAATATTTTTGCCTAGCGGGATGGTCTAGGGTCGCACCGTTGAGGCCAAGCCTGCGCTAGGCTCGAGTTCAGCCAAGCCAATCAGAGCGCTCTATCTGTGTACGGAGTCCTTGAGCCCGCCTTAGCTCACCTTCGGCTTCCGATAAGACGCCAGGGGGCTGGACCATGCGTCCTACTATACATTTCTGTGTAGTTTGGCTTGACAGGCTACGTGTGCAAGGCTTCATGACACCAACCTCGCTCCAGCCATGGGATCACAACACATGATTGGCACGATGTATTCACATGTGAAGTTTTGGCCGCAGAAGGGACAGAATATGTGTAGACAATGCCATGTTTGTGTTACCAACTAACCCCATATACATTTCTATGGGAGATTCTTTAAGCACTGTGTCTCCTCGTTAGAAACTCTCGGCTGAGGTGCTCAGGACGCCTCCGCAAGAGCACAGAGCGCAGCAGGTCCCGCAAAACACGAGACCCTCCGGGCACGTACGCAACGAACAAAGTGCTACTGCCAGTACAAAACAACATCAAAAAGGCACACCTCATCGCGAAAAAAAAAAAATGTGCCCTGTCCGATCGCCCGCTAAGGCTATTCGGATACTGAATCACTGATAAGCCCTGGTGAGGCAGAGAAGAACCATTTGCAAGTGCAACAACATACAGTATGGAAATCCGACCGCCAACATATTCAGCTGTGCAACATCAATTTCTCTGTGGAAGCAACCTTGCTCTGAGCAAATGGGAGAGAGAGAGAGAGGGAGGGAAAAAAGAAGGGAAGGATATGGAGAGAATGGCAAAGAATAAAAAGCGAGAGAGGGTGAGAGACACGAACAGAAGCCGTGAAGCGGACCGAGCTGATGCAAGGGCTCGGTCTGAATTGCCCTCGGCCCCTAAAATATGAGCCATAGTGAAGCAGGGGATGTATCGCGGAGGTGAAACACACTGTAGCCGACCTGCAATCTCTATTCACCTTTTTCTCATAAGCTGTCTCCCCCTGTGAGGCGGACGGAGGAAGAGGCTCGAGTCGGGCCAGACGGGCGGCCTCCCCGACAGTGGAGAGAGAGAGAGGCGAAGGCGAGGGAAGACAAAAAATGAAAAAAATTCAACAGCAGAGCCCTGCTCACATATTCATGGCCCTCTCACTTCCACACATCGACTGGGAGAGTGATGCCATGCATGCGTTATCAGAGCGCTCTCCTGGGCACGCACGCACACAGACACACACACACACACACACACACCCACACAACCACACACACGCTGCAAGTTTTTTGCACCGCGCTGGTAATATGTCTGTCTGGTCGTGTTTGAGCGATTAAAAGGGCCCGGGCGATGCAGAGATCTCGCTGCAGCTGCCTCCGTTAAAATAGAGGGGGCTGGGGATGGAGGATGGAGGTGGAGATGCCTGTGGATGGGGAGGAGAAGGAGGGAGGGGTGGAGTAGGGGAGGAAGAGAGAGAGAGAGAGAGAGAGAGAGAGGGTGGAGACGGAGAAAGGAGAGGGAGGGATTGCAAGAGCGGAGGAGCAGTCCTGGGGGGCATCATTAGCGTGTTGTGCTAACAGAAGCCAGACGCTCGCGCTCGGCCCGCAGACTACTCTGACAGCCGAGGGGATGAGGCCCCTAATAGCACCCAGCGCTGGGATCCACCGTGTTCCGCCAGCGATCCGAGCAACAGGGGGGATCCACGGCAGATGGGCTGTCTTTAACCTCATATTGCGGGGAGGTGCTGGGCTGCCTGAGTAGCGCCCGAGCTAAACATGCTACGTATCCCAGGGCCCTTGGTTGGCCGCCGTGTGTGTGTGCCCTGCATATCAATCGCTGCTGTGCTGCGCTCCAGCAGAAACCTCTCCCCTATACTCCTTCCTCAAAACGACTGCGCTGTTGCGCGGAAATGCAACCCTTTTTTTGGAGTGTCTGTAATCAAAGGAATGTGGAAAGAGAGAGGTGGTTGGCGTGTATACACCGTGACGCCAGCGTTTCGCGCAAAACATCAAACCCCCAGGTGAGAAATACTGTGGCCGAGTGCGAGAGGCGGAGAGGAGGTCGAAAGGTCCGTGGGAAACGAGCGCCGGTAAAAAGGGAGGGAAAAAAAAGGGTCGGAAAAAAAAGGGTCTGAGTGTAATCACCCCAACAGTGCCCCACGGTTCCCTGTGCGTCATGCGAGTCCGAATGGGAGTGATTCATTCCTAAACAGCCAGCGCTGCTGCAGCGACGGACCACCGAGAGCCCAGCCAGCACGCCCGTGGGTTGCTCACAAACGCACAAAAGGAGAAGAAGAAGAGGGGTGCGGTGGAGAGGAGGAGGAGGGGGGGGGTGTAAAATATAAGAAGAAAAGACACAAAAAGAAAAAGAAAAACAGACTCTATGAGCTCTTCAGCACCCCCTCTGGGCCCTTGGATCGAAAGCTAAAAAAGAGTGAGAGGGAGAGAGAGATAGAGAAAGATAGAGAGAGATAGAGAGAGAGGGATAGAGAGAGAGAGCAAGAGAGGGGGGGTTGGAGAGGGAGAAAGAAAATTACGGTGAGGAAGAAGACGCTTCCGAGGTTTCGACCATTCCTCAGCAGGGGTTGTCGTTAAGGAAATAGAAACGAGATTTACGCAAAAGGAGCAGCGACGCCATGCAAATCTTCCGCCGCAACATCCTCTCTCTCTCGAGATAAAAAAAAAAACGGCCTACGCGCCGTCGCGCCACACCGGGCTCTGGGCATTACTCAGCGTACACACTTCACACCAGGGGCTCAATATGCGGCCAATTACCACGTGCTTAAAACTATTACCATGCACTCCGAGTAATGTGCGGCTATTAGAACCATTAGCTTTGTGTTAGCCACTGGAAAGAGCCGAGTGGCGAGAAGGCTTCGCTTGTTTGTAAAGGTCCCCTCGTGTTTACACACAAGCAAAAGAGGGCCGTGACACTTGGAAATTGCAGCCATTATATCCCGTCTTATGCGACGCCAATGCGTTTATTGTTGAGTGCGATGGCAACAGTGGTGGCTTTTAACATGTCATGAGAGACAAGAGTGTTACTGCAGCAGAGGCAGCAGCAGCAGCAACAACACGCATCGTTCAAAATTAAATCTGTCTATGGGGGCAAATCGATAAGCATGCTCCACTCATTTGCTTGTGTGTGTGTGAGTACACATGTGTGTGTGTGTGTGTGTGTGTGGAGGGGGGTTGTGCATGTGCATTGTTGTCTATGCCTTCTATAACCATCCATCCACCCGTTCATTCATTATTCGTAATTCGTTATTCGTAAATGTCCTATTACTTTGTATTTTCCTAAATTATAATGTGCATTATAAGCCATGGGGTGTGGCAAACTCAATTACCTTGGGAGCCCATGTAAATCAATCACCCATAATTTGGTCGGAGACGTCAATAGGTCACGCCACATCCTATTCATAAGATGCTGGGCACGTATCGAGTGAGCTGTAGAGCAGGTCACGGAAGGCGACCATCTTGTAAGGATTTGAGCGGTAGAAGACACGGTCACAATGGACCAGACCGTTGGAGTGGAAGGGACATGGTTCTCCAGTCATCTCCTATTTTCGGAGAAGAATACGACGGTGCGAAGGAGTTAAATGAGCTCATGTGTGACCTTTACGACCACTGCCCTTCAATCACTGGCCGTGTAATAGGCTGGCTATCATGATTACTTTATATCCAGGCTGAACAAAAAACATTCTATTACCACCCTCCTGTTCAGGGCATTTATTTATTTATTTATCCATGTCTGTATGTATGTATGTATGCCTGTATGTCTATATCTACCCATCTATCTATCTATCTATCTATCTATCTATCTATCTATCTATCTATCTATCTGTCTATCTATCTATCTATCTATCTATCTATTTCTATATTTATCTATCTATCTCTCAATATATCTTTCTTATATTTTGCTTGACTTCTCACGTCAAAGAGATTGATGTTGGGAAAGATAGCTTGCCAAGAGTTGTTACATGTCTCCGTGAAGCAGCACTTGAAGCGTAGAAGTTTTTAACGGGTGACAAGGCGAGATGGTCCTGAGATAAGTTCAGCTTTAATGAGAAGTCGAGTTTATTTGCAGCTTGTAAATGACGGAGGCACTCAGTGTTAAAAACCAATTCAGAGGGTTGCAAGACGGAGTGCTGTGCCACCGCGGTTTAATCTGTAGCACCTGCTTCTTTAAGGCAGCGGATGTGAAAATTGAAAGTGGCCTCCATTTTTCTTCTGCCGCTTACACGTGGACCAAGTGCATTCCAAAAAATCCCTTCTCCCTCCCCAAAAGAAAAAGAACACAAAAACATTTCATATCTTCTGAGAAACCAAAGTAAACACAAACACAAAAAAAACCTGCTGAATACAAGTACGAGTATTCAAAGGGCACTAGCCTCCTCCGCTAACAGCATGTAGCAGCAGCTTCTGGCCAAAACATGCATGCAATTCAAACAGAAAAGCTCAAAATCACTTCAGATGTATAGACTGCCCCCTGCTTCTGTGTGTCTTCTGTATGTCTGATAGGCTACAACCATGGCTTACAAAAGAAAAACAGACCATTAAAAAGAGAACATTTAGCTCTCTCCTGCTTCTACACATCTTGGCATGTAAAACTGCAAACATGAAGGACAATCCTTGAATGTTGAGTCAAGTGGAGATAATTGCAAGGCTTATGACTCATCCCAGACTGCTCGTGGAATGCATCATAGACAGCAACAGAATGTGTGCTCTCTTTGATGTTGTCTTCAGCCTTCCCCCTGCTTCTATTCCACCCCCCCTAAACTGATAATTATTGCACTCCGTCACTGACAGATGCAATAATTAGGATCTAGAGGTGCTGCTAAACAGCAACCTAAAGGTGCATATTTACCTCGATAGCCCTAATGAAGCCTGGACTGAGCCTGCATAGCTGATTTACGAGCACTGAACTTCATGACCGATATGAATTGCTAATTCCGCGGTCGCTGGAGAGCTGCCGTCTGTCATCAATAACCCGCAATCTCTCTTTTAATAAGACAATTTCAATTATCAAGTGCCATTTAGGTCTAGGCAGGCGCCATGCGGCACTGCCATAGACCGGCGTCTTCCCGAAAGAGCGGCAAATCTAACACGAGGCCTGCAGGTAGAGATGAATTAGCAGTAATGCCTGCGCATGTGACCGACTCGTACGCGTACACGATAATTAATTTGATTCAAACTAATTTCATGTCCACGGCATGGCACCACTAAGTGGTCCCAAGGTGTTTTTTTTAAGCCAATTTGGCATCCATTATGTTTATGAAATTACACGCAAATGCGTCCGTGCAGTGGGTGTCTGTATGTGTGTGTGTGTGTGTGTGTGTGTGTGTATGTGTGTGTGTGTGTGTGTAATGTACACCCAGAGGCTTCAAGATGGCAAGTGCAATTGTCGTCTCGACATCCGCAGATAACGATGAAAACACAGGCTGGTTAATAAGGGAGAAAATGTGGACGCGGACTTTGAGGCTCTGATATTGGCATACATCAAAGCCTCCATTTAGCGGATCCGCCGTTCCTTCTAAATGAGCTAGCTTTAAGTTTACCACTTATCTGGAGTCTACGACCACAGATCTCTCTGGAATTCTTAATCACCTCGGCTGCTTAGCCAATGAGATGACAGGCTTATTTTTCATAGAAACTTCCTCTCTACTGTTCACTGCACAAAGCCTTGTCACTTTGAGCTGGGTATGGAGACAAGAGAGAGCTTGGTAAAGGCACTTGGTTTTGGGATTAAGACCCCGTTGTACCCCCATCCCCTACCCTCCTTGGACAGAGGGGCTTATTAAAGCAACACCACCTCCTCTCTCTGTCTGTCTTTCCTCTCACTCTCTCTTTCTGTCTTTCTCTCGCTGCATTTTTTCTGTCTTTCACTTTCCCTCTCGCTCTCTTCCCGATCAAAGACCGAAGATGTCATAGTGCAGGATCCCTCCCGTGAAACAGGATAGACTTTCAGCTCCCAGAGGGCTCAGGCCACAGTCACAGTTCAGTAGGCTACGTCCCACTCAGTTGGCTCATCAATGGTTTAGGTTTTTCTTTTTTCTTTTTTTTCTTTTTTTTGAAGCAGTCCACCTCACATAACATCAACTCTCCATTCACACAACACACTTCCACAACAGTGGGGTGAAGTCTAAAAGGCTCGCTGATCTGCATACACAGACTGCCGAAATTAAATTGTTGGTGAAAGTCATGGGGCTCGTTTAAAAAAAAAAAAAAAAAGCCATAACAACTTTTTGGTCATAACAACACCCCCGGTTCCCCTTTTCGCTCTCAATGAAAATGACTTCTGATCTCTTGATTGGAGCAACATGATGTTTGTTTTTTCGGGCGCAGAGTCAACGTGATTCATTTCATCTGGCTACAATAGGACTTCCGCCCCTCATTAGAGAGCGAGAGAGCTTCGGCGGTGCCACACAATGCCATACATTCACATGACCCAAACACAGCCTCCGCGTCTCTAATTAAAGCCAGGGAAAGGAGGGAGCGCCTCGGGGCTACCGGCGAGCTCCAATTACTGGGCTCCACGCGAGCCCTGCCCCCCCAGGGCGCAAGAGAGAGAGAGAGAGAGAGAGAGAGAGGGAGGGAGGGAGGGAAGGAGGAGTGGAGTGGAGTGGAGTGGGGAAGTGGAGGTGGGGCTGAGGGTATGTATTGATCAGTTCTTCAGTGCAAGTCCACTTCCTTCTCCTCCTCTCTCCCCCCTCTCCTTCTCTCCCCCCTCTCCTTCCCTCTCCTCCTCTCCCCCCTCTCCTCCTCTCTCCCCCACCTCTCCTCCTCCCATAATGAAAATCCCGGGGGGTGGCCGTCATGCTTGCCGCCGAGCAGCAAACCACAGGGCTCAGTCGAGGAGAGCGAGAGTGTACTTCACTTCCTTTTGCTTTGTCTCTCTCTCTCTCTCTCTCTTTTTCTCTCTCTTTCTCTCTCTCTCTCTATTTTCTTTCCTTTTTGTTTCATTTCCTTTTCTTTCATTCATTTCTTGCCTTTCTTTCTTTTGCTTTTCATCCTTTCATTATTGCTTTCTCCTCTCATTCATTCAGTTAATTAATCCTTTTATTTCTTCATTTCTTTCATTCTCTCTTTCTCTCTTTCTCTTTCCCTCTCGCTCTCTGTCGCCGTTCCTGTCCTTCCTCTTACCTTTTCTCATTTTCTTTCACGTCCTCTGCTTTTTTTCCCCTTCTCTCTCTTTCCTCTCTCTCTCCTCTCTCTCGAGGTCTCCATTAGAGGCTGACCCAGAGTCAGTGCTAGCCCCCTACAGGCCTCGGGGCGCTCCTGGGATGAGAGCATGTGTCACTCCAGCGGCTGACCCTGGTCTCCACTCTCCGCACATACGCCCCTCCAGCTATCTTCCTCCACCACCACCACTACCACCACCCGTGCTCTTGCAGCACCCCCGCCGCCACTACTGCTGCCGCCCGCCCGGTCGGTCGGTCGGTCGGTCGGTCAGACGGTCTCCCTCACGGTCGGCGGTGAATAATTTAGCTGGACACTCGGAAAGGAGCGGGCGATTAAAAATACATGGGGCACACAGCGGCCACGTTTAAAATATTCCTACCTTTTCTCCGTGTCTCTCTGTCCCTCTCTACTGGCCCTGGCTCTGATACTGTTGGGTGAAGAACAATTAAACTAAGTCTGTTTGAACTCCTCTCTCTCTCTTTCTCTCTCTCTCTCTTTCTCTCACTTACTTTCATTCACTCTCTTTCTCTCTCTCTTTCTCTCACTCTCTCTTTCCCTCTCTCTCACTCTCATTCACTCTCTCTCTCTCTTCCTCTTTCTCACCCTCTCTCACTCACTCAGTCTCTCTTTTTCTGCATTATCAGAGAGACAATGCCCTCAACTCGGATAAATATCATCTGAGACTTCAGTCCGCTCTTGGAGCAGAGAGATTATTACCATATTTTTGTCTCAAAGCCGGTCGGATGGAGAACGAGGTCAGGTGCCCTTTCACAATCATATCCCCAGTAGCTCTGGTTTGGCCAGAATTGTTCTTCCTCTCTCTCTCTCGCTGCACATGAACTGATTAACCTTGAGGCTATACTGTTTCATGCTTTGCCACTGCTGGCATGGTTTTTTCGACTCCCTCTCAAAGGCATAATAGACATTTCATAGGATTCATGACAGAAGTACCTAAAACGATTGCAAAATCGTCCTTAGAGGAGCGATACAGGGGAGAGCGATCCTGTAAATAAATACCTGTGTTACTCGACCTCTCGGGGCTGTGAAACCAATGGAGAAAAAACTAGGGGCCAGAGAGGCTAAACAATCTGCCCTGGGGGGGCATTGAGAAAATGCTGATTGTGATGTATTGATTGCTATTGATTCGTCACCACGCGTGCGCCAGGTGTGTATACATTTCACGCTTTTCTTGGACAGGGAATGGGTGCATGGGGACCTGAACTCAATTCGCTATATACTCAGCTAAATAAACTATTTACAGCTTTCTGTAGGGGATGGAGGTAGGTGGCGTGTGTGTGTGTGTGTGTGTGTGTGTGTTGGGGGGAGAGGGGGGTGGTTATGTGTTTTCCTCCTCCGGCACCGCTAATGTTTTTTCCATGTCCTTTTATAAATAATGCCCGGGTCTTAATAAACCTCGGTGAAAGGAGTGGCCCCTAAGGAACAGGGATGAGCAGATGATTTCGAGCTATCAGTGACAGACTCCCCACCCCACTCCACTGCTCTGCACACACACCACCACCTCCTCCACCTCCTCCCCCTCCTCCTCCACCTCCTCCACGAGGAGCCCGAGGAGACGCACTGTGCTCCGTCAGGTCACATAAGTCCTGTCACTGTCAACCCCAGCCCCGGCAGAGGAGGAGGAGAGAGAGCTATTATCATTCAGAGGAGAGGAGGAGAGGAGGAGGAGAGAGGGAGGAGAGAGGAGGAGAGAGGGAGGGAGGGCAAGATGGGTTGGGAGAAATGACGTGGATGAAGAGGGCAAGGGGACGAAGGACAAGAGCTGAGCTGAGAAGAGGAGGAAGGGACTTGCGTGGAAAAAAGAGAGGAAAGGGATAGATAGACTGCAGAGGAGAAATGAGGAGGAAGAGAAGAGGAAAGGAGAGGAGAGAAGAGGATAACTCAGCAGAAGATCAAAGGAAAGTTAAGCCTTTATCAATATACAGAAACTACACTTTTAAAAAAAGAATGGCTTCAAAACTTAATTAATGGGGACTCATTTTCTTTTATATATTTACATTTCTGTTCTCATGGGAGCTAACTCGCTGTACGGCAAGATTATATACTTCAGGCTGTCTGAGACAAGTCCATTCCATCTGAGTTTCTCAAGCACGCGAAAGAAATTATCACTTTTAATGACCCTTGATGGAGTCATTTTCACGTCCTTTATGAATACATTCAACAGAGCACACCACTCCATATGTCTTTTGCAACTGCAGTGCATTCTGGGTACCGCCAACACAGGCCCATTTGGGAGGTCATCATTACTCTGGCAGCGGCGTTCACACTCTCCTGACAACCCGCCTTAGGGCCTCCCCCCGGGGTGGGCGAAAGGGTTGTCGGTATCAGTCAAAACAAGACTCATTTAACACTCTCACATTACAGGCACTGCTTCACAACACCCCCAGCTTCACTTATTAGGCTATTAGAGCCGCGCGATTATGCCAACGAGCGCTGCGGACGCCTTTATCACTCCAGTGCTGAGTAGCCATTGCCCCCCCTCCCTCCCCCCTTCCTCCTCTCTCCTCTCTTCTCCCTCCTCCTTCTCTTCTTCTTAGAGTAGCCATGAGTCATTGGCCGGGTCTTGTTTTCTGAGGAGGAGGACAATTAACATTCGGAGAGCCAGAAAAGGTCAACCCTGTGTTATTCGCAGACGATAGGGGTTTCTTTTTAAGGCCAGGGTTGTTTTGATTTGGGGTACCAAATGCGGGTAGATGCTCTGAGCCTCCCCAACCTCCCTCCACCCCCCCACCCCCTCTCTCTCTCTTCTCCTCCACATATTCACACTCCTTACACAAAGCCCGCTTCCCACACTTCCTAATGAGATCCTCTCATGTCTGTGGTGCCATGTGCCCCACAGGTTCATTATCATCGACTTAATGCGTCCGCTGAGGAAATCAGCCTGCGGATCATTAATAGGCCTTGCGTGGCCTCTCTCACCCACGTGCCTCTCTGCCTCTGCCCGCCACATCACACCGACGCAGAGGCAGCCCATATCCTGTCTGATCCCAGCGCCCGCTAATATATACACCCCCCCGTCTCTTTCTCTTGCTCTCTCTCTCTCTCTCTCTCTCTCTCTCTCTCTCTCTCTCTCTCTCTCTCTCTCTCTCTCTCTCTCTCTTCCCCATCTCTCTCTCTCTCTCTCTCTCTCTCTCTTTCTCTCTCTTCCCCCCATCTCTCTCTCTCTCTCTCTCCCTCCCTCTCTCTCTCTCCCTCCCTCCCTCTCTGTCTGTTCCACGCATTCAGGTCAAGACCCAACAGAACAAACACTGACTTTTCCCGGTGCTGGACGGCGCATAGATCAACCTGATGGATGTGACGGTATTAGGTCGCGTTATTAATCTGCCAAAGTCTTAACGAAACAGCGAGCGGCGTGCAGAGCGCACAGTCATGTGCGTTACACGACGACTAGGGGTAGAGGCACACAAGGCACTACAACTCATAGACAGTATATATATATATATATATATATATATATATATATACATTATGGAAACACTGTTTGTTGGTGACCTTTCTGGCATTATCGAACAAACATGATAGCTTCTCCTATCTCAACACGGTGCAATGAGCATCTGTCGGTTAATTACACTTTAACCTAATTGTTGTGTCTTCGTTGTGCAATGAGCCTCAAAATTGATTCATAATGCACTCTGCATTTGTGGTGAAATGTGACTCACGACACACGCCAAATCGTCCCCCCTTTTTTGGAATACCCCAACTATAAACCACTGTAGTTTTATAAACATTTTGCTCCCACCAATTTAACTCCCAGCAAGACACAGAAAATGATCTTCGCTTTAGTTCTTCGTTTTCTTCTTCCCGCTGGATAAATCCTCGGCTGGGAGCAAGAGTATAGATGGCATTTAAAAGTGTCGAAAATCGTTTTCGTTTCCCCGAAACCTTTGTTTATCGGTGTTTAGACACATTTCAGAAAAAAACATCCCAGGCAAATTCTCCAAGAAAATTTGCTGCAGGTAGACTGCTGTGTGCGTGCCATTGTGTATTCCAAAGCATCAGACATTCTTTACTCTTTCAGTCGTGGATAATCCACCCCCCACCCTGAGAACACTGATGCGAACCGAGCCAGCCTCCCACCACCTGCTGTACCTATAAAACCACAACACACACACACACACACACACACACACACACACACACACACACACACACACACACACACACACACAGACACAGAGAGAGACAGACACAGACAGACACACACGACTCAAGGCTGAGGCGACAGACTGCGACTTTCATGGAAACAAGAAACAAGCTCCGGCCCCAGCCCTCGTCTCCCCGGAGACCTCCTGCTCGTGCGAGTGAGCCGAATGCACACAAGAACACGCGCGCAGTCGTTCATCATAATTAAAACGTCGCCTGCACGATGATTCCTCTCAGGTGCATTTTGTACACGCGAGGACTTCAGAGAGGCTGCGGCTGCGGCGGCATTATCAGCGGCTTCCGACAAGGAGGCTACAATGAAAATGGGAAAGATAACGACGCACACTTGGGGATTTATCAATATTCCACCACTGCACTCTGGCGCACACAAACGCAATTAGTTCGTTTTTAATCGTCTATGGTTTGTATGGAGATCTCTGACAATAATGCTATCTCACGAAGACGTTTTGGGGGGGGAGTTTGGGGGGTAAGGGGGAGGGATTGGTGCTTTAGACTTGGGGAATCCATAATCAACAATCCAATTAGCAAAGCCGCCTCTCCCCTGAGTCACCATCAATAAGCGGAGGGAGCCAAGTGTGTCCGCTTACACAACTCAATGGAGTGTGAAAAGCGGGCCTCCATGTCTAGTCAGTGACACCCTATTAACAGACCGCACCCTGAGGGGCCTGCCTTACCACACACACACACACACACACACACACACACACACACACAGAGAGAGAGAGAGAGGCCGAGAAATTGCTGAGCACATGATTGCAAAGGTGAGACCTTTTTCTCTTTCCACAAGGGCTGGTTGGACAAACACTGTTCGGAGGGGGACTGCATGGAACAAACGAGTGTCTGTGTTGATGACAAGGCAATACAACGTGGCTGTTATAACACCTAGAAACAGTGGCCTGTAATAGGCTGTGTCCCCTTCACTGACAGCACTGACATATGATCTATGCCAGCAAAGAGAGTTACGGTCCTCCTCGGCTCCCACAGACAGGAATTCTGGTATTCCTTGCACGTTTCCCACAGAGAGGGTCCCACTCGTGAAACCTGAGGCCCTTTTTGAAATCCCTTTCACGGCGAACGCCATCTCTTCATCTCCCACCACTCTCCCAGCCACTGCTGTGCAACTGCCTTTTTTTCTTTCTTCATTCCTTCCATCCATCCCTTCTATCTCTCTCTCTTTCTTACATTCTTTCGTTCCTTTCTTTCTTTGGGTTAACACCGAGTACAACAATCTGGGGGAACTCTGTGCCAGATTAACTCGCCATCCATATGTTTATCAAATTTCAAACCCGGCTATTTTCAGCCCCTAACAGATGCTGCATTATTCATGACATGAAACACAAGCGAAAGCATTGACTTGTAATGTGATAGAAATTGGCAACATCGCTCCTCACTCTAAATACCTAAAATCCTGTTAGCCACATCAACGGTTCAGTGGCTTATTGCGACAAGCAGCCAAAGACATGTTCCGAACCAGAGAGGCAAAAGAATGGGGGGGGATACATGTACCCCCCCGAACGTCACGACAGATCCCTTATTTAAATCACGTTAAGTGCTGGAGTGCCACGCTCCGATACAATCACCTGATGGTTATATAGCATTCTGCGAGAGAAAGAAGATCTGTGTGGGCAAAATGTCACACGGATCATTAACTCAGTCACGTCTACGCATCTTGCTCGCATTCATCAGGCCCTCGTCAGCTAATGGCCGTTACGTGTGTACACCAAAGCCAAACCCACACATACGGATTGACTTCATAACATTAAATAATAAATAATAATAAAACAACATTCTTTGATGGAGATCGTTGTATTGTCTCCGCAGCGTTTGTGTCCTAAATGTGTTTCATTCCCACAAGGCCCCAAGTTGATAGCAGTATCACGCCAGGCACATTTGTCTAGCCCTCCCACTCTCGAACAAAAAACCTATCTGAACCGAACTGTCTGAAAAAAAAGAAAGCTTAGTGGGGACAGCATATTTTTAGTAAGATTGAATGCTTTTTAATTGGTTGTCATAATTGAACTTTATCTGCTGCCAGCAGCGTCGGCTGCAGCACCTCCACGTTTAAAGCTGCGTGGTGTTGTGGGCTGTGCACACCCCCCCCCCCCCCCCCCCCCCCCCCATCTTCTCCTTATAACCAGTGACAAGCGTGGCAAAAAAGTGCCGGGGCTCATTTTACAGCAATATCCGGACGGGAACAATGGGCTGCCTATTGGGGCAGAGAGTGGCACAGATAGCCCTTAATGGTGCCCTGCAAGCACTATTCTCCATTATACTTCACCAAACCAGGGCAAGATACACACATATATATATATAAATATATAAGGCTACGGATGTGCTGGGGGGTAAACAACAAAACCTTGTGACTGAAAACATCCATGTGAAGTCTTGCATAGCGACCGCATGACAAACCCCAGTGGCAGTCAGCATGTTAGCCAGAGGTTTCACACAGGATGCACCACTGCCACCCCACCCCCACCCCCACCCCTTGACTGAGTGTAGAGGAAATGGGAAATGACCTCAGCTGAGACCTTACCTTGAAGAGCCGCAGGATGTTGGCGACCATGATGGAGACGGAGCTGGCGGCGGCGCCGATGACGCCGACGATCTTGTCGGGCTTGGTGAAGATGGGCGGGTCGCCGTTGGCGCAGCGCACGTCGGAGCCGTCGCGCTCGATGAGCGCCTGCACGAAGGTGAGCGACTGCTCCAGGGCGTAGGTGTCGCGCGAGCACGTGTCCAGGATGCGCGCGCCCAGCGTCACGTTGGGCAGCAGCTCGGGGTCCTTGTTGATGAGGTCGATGGCGAAGAGCATGGCCTCCAGCCGGTGGATGCCCTTCTCCTTCTTCAGCTCGCCGCAGGCCACGCCGCGCTCGCCGCGCGCGTGCACCGGGAACAGGCCGCCCAGGATGACGTCGCCGTCGATGCGGATGGAGTGGGCGTACTCCGAGGGGGTGTCGGCGGGCCGCTGGCCTTGCGCCAGGAGCCAGCTGCAGCAGCAGGCGGCCGTCAGCAGCACCAGGAGGCCGCGCCGCGAGGCCCGGTCGCACCTCAGCGCCGCCGAGGGCGCGCTCGACGACGCCGGCGAGGCGGCGGCTGCTGCCATGGTGACGCGGCGGTGGCGGGAGGCGAGGCGAAGGATAAGGTCCAGCGGATTCCGGGCCGACGGGAACGCGAGAGGTGGGAGGGCCGGCAGGTGGGCTCGACCATAGGTGCCCCGAAAAAAAAAAAAAAAAAACGCTCCCCTCAGCGCTGAGGCAGAGCCCCTAGATCCAGTGGGGAGCAGGTGCGAGACATAACCACGGCCCCGACTCTTGGGGAGCACATGTCAGGATACAAGAGGAGGAAGAGGAGGAGGAGGAGGAGGAGGAGAAGGCCGAGGCGGACAAGTAGAAGGAAAATCTCGAGGAGAGGAGCAAGTATCTCACGCTCAAGTACGTCGCAGCAGTGATCTCACATCTTCAGCTGGGGCCTGTAGGACGGACAAGGAGAAGGGGGGAGGGAGAAAAAAAACACACACACAGTCTGAGTGCTTCTGTCAGACAGCACTGCAACGGCCTGCACCTCGCACAGGCAAAACAAATGCATCTAACAGACACAAGGGCAGCTGCCCACAGAAATAAAACACAGATGGCGTGCAATGCTGACATAACATTTTGACAGCTCTGAAATTACAGACTGATCAGTGGAATAAATTCCCTTTACGTCTCATTAAGTCCCTCAGGCAGGAAAGCATAGAAGGAAACAGCAAACGACAGTGAGGATAATCAGCACTTCAGTGGGCCCACCAGCAAACAAACACATAACTGGACCACTAAGCAGAGCAGTGGAATATATCTATTTCTCTCCCAGACAATAAACAACCTCTTTAACATTCACTATCAAAAAATAGGCTATATGATGTGTTAAAAAAACACTGGGTAACAGGGAAACAATAGTGCCCTCATCCCCCTCCCACTTGCCATTTCCATTACAATTTGGTGATGATTGTTTTGGTGATATATTATGCCCTGCCCGAGCATTCACTCACTCTTCAGACAGTGTCATTTTTGAGGCAGCGTTTCCAGTCTCAGTTCTAAGGGTGGCACACTTGGACCTATTTAAGATCTAGCCTTTTTCCCAATATAGCCACAACCTGTTCAGTCGAACTACGGTACTAGCTTAACAGTCTAGTCCAACAAACATCTCCAAAATGAAACTGTAAGCATTTCATTGGCAGCTTAATTGGCGATGCAGGTTAGTCTATAATTGACCAGAGTCAACAAATGCATATTTACTTACAAGTAGGATAGTAGGGTCATCGCCATGCTATGCATCAAATGAACATTATCACAGCGTGGTGTATTCCAAGCGGCAGGTGCAGCACAATCTGCCACCTCGCGCGCACAGGGAATAAAATCGTGTTTAACTGCCTGGCACAATGGTTGTTGTTTCATCAAATACGGAAAGATTATATGTCTAGGCTATCAAGGCTTAATTGCCATACAACTAAAATGGGAAATGAATGTAAAGGGGCATGGCAACATTTTCTAAGACCTGCACCTTGGGATGATTAAAAAACAGTCCGTGACATCACATTCCGCACTACGTAGCATAGGTTGGAAGCAAGACTAGTCTACCACCTAGCTTTCTAATGAAGAATTTTATACAATTATGAATAGGCTATTAGCAAACGATATCTCGAACAATTAGACATTTCTGCCAGTTGGTATGACTTCGTTTACACGCATCCAGTCACTCCTAAAAATCGGCTCTCGCCTCTTATGACAATGAAAGGAGGGAGAGCAACGCAATCAGGACTCGACTGTCTCAGACAAGACAAGAACAAGAACGGTTTCACTCTGCCAGGCGAAGTCTAGCCCAATTCTCTTTTCTTAATTTGCAGGAGTCGGAACGTGTCAAGCTGTGCCATCATCTTCTCGTGATCCTATCATATTTCTCCATCGGCACTAACTCTCTGGGGTTCTTCTCCTCTGGTCTACTCTTACAAGTGTTGACATAAAAGTCAATTTCTCTCAATTAACCTTATCTTGAAGGCATGGGGATGTTGCACCACGTTTTACGTTTCCCATGTCAACGAGGGTATATTAATGATTCAAATATGCTTTCAGGATATCTAGATTGAAAAGAAAAAACGAAACGAAACGCTGACTGCATTCCTATGCATCAAGACTTCCAGTGCGCAGTTTATGCTGCACTGGATAAGTGCAGTGAGTTTGTGAATCACCAGTTCGACAGAAATAACACTAACATTTAGGCTAAATTAAGCAGATTAGCCTATAGGTCGGTTGTTCAATGTGCCAAACAGGTTCATTCTAACTCTTACTTCAAAGCCGAAGAAAATGTGTCATTATCATAGTGATTAGTTGCATGATGGCTAGCCTATTCTGATGATGACGAGAAATCCCCTAGTTCTACCATCAGACCATATCCTACACACATTTGGCACCGATAATTTCAGAGAGCGCACAGCTGCACATTGAAGTAGGCTAGATAAGAGTGCATTCCCCCCAAAAAATCTATACAATCCCAGCAACTTCCCAACGAGGTTCTTTCCGTTTGCCCAATCTTCCCGTGGCAGGCGGGTAGGGCTCCTCTGCAGAATTCCTTTAACAGTTAGTCCAGTTATCCGAGCATGGATGGGTGATATAGCCCATCTACAGCTATGTAATATTAACATACTTTATCAGCAGTGCGCACTGCTGGGAACGACAGACTGGGAACGACAGACTACTATAGGCTACAGAAAACAAATAAAACCGTCCAAGGTAGTGTCACAAAGACAAAATTCAAAAAAGACAATCAAAACGAAGAAATAAATCAACGGTCCGACCTACCTTCTTCGCGGACTTGCAGATTTTTAGCTCTCAAAAAGCTCGCGGGCGGGCGCACGCGCCTTGGGTCTACGGTGCTGAAACGAACAGCGCATTCAGGGACCGCGAGCGCGTCTCCGCCAGATGAATCACAAAAATACTCCCACCGACCCTGATTGGTCTTCCATCGTTCTCTCTCCCTCTCTTTCTCTCTCCCTCCCAATCTCTCCCTGCAGTTTAATTCCGTTGCAGTTTTATCTTTAAAGTTGCCGAAAAGATAGAGATTAAGCACACCTAGACTACATTTAAAATTAAATCATAACGGACTATTATAGGCTAATAAACCAATGACTTTGGCACACTTCTCAGTTTCTTTCAGTAGGGAGAACTTCAATGCGGGTTTGTACATCCTAAGCATCTCAACGTTATAGGTGGGGATAAGTATAGGAGTTGGCTGAGGGTTTCCTGAAATAATATCTGTTTTTTTGGCTATTTATTCCGCTTAGATGCGTTTCCAGATTTCTCGTGAATATATAGGCTAATGTAACTCCACTGTTCATTTTAGCCAATTTAACAATCTCTTAAGACATTTTTTTTCATCGTGCCATGTTTCTCGTCGAAATAAGCCATTTTCTTCTGAACAGCTGATTTTCCCCATTAATCCATACAACACTTATAGTTCCTCGTTCGAACCAAGTGCAACACTGCGCTCTAGTGTTAAATACAACTAAATTGCAATACTGTTTTTATCAAATCAGCCAAACATTTCTGCAATCCTTTGCCATGACGAGGGGCATTTTAAATGTCTTCCATCATTACCACATTCATTTAGGATATGCACTTCAGAGCCAACATCAACTTACGATCACTCAAAAGGGTTGGCCTGTTAGATTGTCGTCAATAAAGTTGGACGGTATAAGTATATTGTCTTACCTGTTTGATCTGCAAACCTTTTCAAAACAATCTGTCTCATCTGTTTTAAGCCTTCCCTTCACAAACGTATGGGACATTTGGAAATGAAAGACTGAAAGAGTTGACTGCACTCTCAAAAATGTGTTGTAAATAACTCATTAGCCGTTTTCACACTGCACAGCTAGCTGGCGATTGATGTGATTAGGTAAGGACCTAACAGAAGTTGTGCTATTTTCAACACATATTGTGTGACACATAACACAAAGAATATGTTGGAAACAATGCAAACTGTTTTCCTTACCTAAACACATCAATGTGTTATTTCCAACACATCTCTTTTGAGAGTGTGGTGCTACAATCTGGAAAACCCTTTATCCTGCTCAATTCTCAGCAGGCAAAAGTAAAACAAATAATCACAATAACAAATCATTGTTTTCGTTGCTTGGTTTATTAGGTAAAGCGGGTGTGGATTCAGCTAGCAATACATTCATTTCAGCAATGAACCATGAAGCCTACCTGCTGCAGGGGGTGTCGGAGGCAAAACAGCCCAGGAAGACTACATAAACTTAATGATTCTAATTACTTCAGCTTTTGAATGATTGGCTTATTATTGAGTAAAAATAATGACCTCCTGTCAGTAATATAACCAAACTAGAATATTCTCCAACACTGAACGCTTTAGTCTAAATGGTGACTTTGTTGGTAGAACCTATGCATGTGTTAGTTTTCTGACTACACACAAGTCAAATCATATATTTGCATGACCTTTTTGTTCAATTGCCCCCTTCACGGCTAACAACTAAGCGGCATGACTTCAGCTGATGGCAACTTAAGAGGTTCTATAAAAAACAAACAAACAAACAAACAAACAAACAAAACCTTTCCATCTGGAAGTAGTCAGGACATGTTTTTTTTCCTCTTTTTTTTTTAAAGTTCAAGAAAGTAGAGATTTGCTTCTGGTCGATCCTCTAAAACAGGACTTGTTTTGGTACTTGAGCATGCTCACATCTGAGCAAAAGGTAAAGGAAATGAGGGAAAATAACAGCCAACGGTGCCCAGACCGACAACCCCATCCTGTGGTGCCTCCGTGGTGCACTTGACTTGAACTCTGCTGCCCCCGAGTGGAGGAAACAGTGCGGTGCAACTGAACAGCCCTATTGATACCCGGGCTGCAAGTGTAAAGGGGAGAGTAGCGGAGGCACCGGGGTCGAGGGGTTCCGATCTGGCGGGCTGATTGTGGAATGAGTTTTAATAAAGTTCATTTTAAACAAAGAAGAGTGACTGTGGTCCTAGACATTATAAAACACACAGACAAACGAACAAACGAAAGAAAGCACAGCCTTTGCTGACTCACAGAGTCCTATTACGCTGAGGGGGGAGGATTGGGCGTGGAAGGGGGGTGGGGTGGGGTGGGTGTGGTTGGGGGGTGGCTTAGGCTGGTAGTCTGCAAGAATAAATGTTAATCATTGCCTGTTCATACAATTCACAAACATTCAACTGAGTAGGCAGATATTGAGATTAGAGTTCCTGGAAAAACGTCAACAAACAAACAAACAAACCAACAAAATAAAAACGAACAAACCAAAAAGAGAGGGGGCTATGGACGTCCTCTGAGATACGGGAAAGCTAGAAACCGGTCCCTTTGTACACAAACATCACCATGCCTCCTCCTTCGTGAACCTTTTTTTCCGTTTTGGTTACTATTTACAATACAGTGGCGCCAGCCGTTGTCACGTCCAAAAGCTGGCAGCGGTTTCAAATCTCCCCTCTCTCTTCGCTTCTGGCGTGACGTCGAGGGATCCAGTGTGAGATCATGAGATGTGTCCTCAGGAAAGATCTGAGAAGGGAGGGAGGGAGGGATGGGGGAGAGAGGGAAAGGGAGAGAAAAACAGCTGTGAGCTCTGTGGTCAATTAAAAAATGTGTTTGAAGCATGCATAGAGCCACACACACACACACACAACCACACACAGTCCTAGACAGACGCATACACATACACATATAAACACAAAGACATACAAACAGACAGACACAGCCACACATACACACAAACACACACAGACGCAGAGTGACTAGGACGCATCCATCCAAATGGGTCCCGACGGCATACTAAACTATTTCGCTGACAACACAAAGCCTCATGTTCAAAGAATGTACAACAGCGTCCCTCACATCTGCTGTTAACAGCCTAACCAACATACAGCAAAGGCGGCAAACAAGAGGAGATGGGGGAAAAGCTCGGACTTTGAGCTCAAAGCCGTTGTTCAGGGACACGGTCTGGTCTCTGCGGTCCTCGCTTGGTCGGAAAATGCGGCGGCGTATGAAGTGACGCAGCCAAACTCCTTTAATTGCTTTCTTTTAAGAGGAAGTCTCTGAAGACTTCCGCTTCTCTCCCCCCTCCACCGCGGTTACTAGTTCATTAGTCAGGGGGCCAAAACTGATATTAAAACTTTGTCGGACACTTTTTGGTACAAGCATACAACCTATCCAGTATTGATATTTAACCGTTCAACATGAGTTCTAGATAGGTTGTCAGCTTAGAAAATGTTATTTTGTCCATTTTAACACTATATTCTTAAAAATGGAAAAAGCGGATTTTTCCCCCAAAGTGCTTCCTTTTTCTTCCATGTTACCTACTGTAATCTTGGGCAAATGTGCAATATAATCCAACTTGTGTGCAAGCATGATCATTAAAAAATAATGATCAATAAATACCACAAGAGTATCACACCACAAGGGCCACTGGTGTGTCAGGGGGCCAATTCTGAAAAGGGCTTCCGTTAAGACTTTTGCAGACATGTTTTGGTTCAAGCTGTCAGTGTCACCCTATTTTTGTTTTTTGTTAGAAGACACAAATAGGTAAGATATCAGGGTGGTTGTGAAGACGAAGTTAAAAGCTTGTAGGGAGAGACATGCAATGCTGCACAAGTTATAATATTTAAATGTTACAGTGAAAATGTAGAACTGTAGATGGTGGTGTATAGTGCTATTTAACTTCATTAATATACCAGGTTGTGACACAAATTATATTTAATGGACATATTACTATAGTTATTCATTCAATCCAAACATAACTGCTCTCTCACTTCTTTAGGGTTAGGGGATAGTAACTAGTTAGCAATAACAACTTTGTTATAGTCGTATGGCAAAGGTATGTCTTTCCCCTGTAAAACCCGGGAAGTTAACTGAACTCAAATTATTTGAGTACTGTAAAGCCTGGGAAGCTTACTTATCTGAAATTATTTGAGTAAACCGGATGCCTTGACATTTGAGTTTGGCAACTCATTTAATTTGAGTGTAAATAAGTCATTCAACTGGAGTTATTAGTATATTGTACAGTATGTATTGCATTTTGTGTTGGGATAACTTAAAGGAGTCAAGTAAACTACACTAATTTTATTCACCTAATAACAACTTGAGTGAATTATCATGACAAGTAAGAATTATGTAGGCCTACACACGAAAAAATGCAATGTACTCAATGTGTGAGCTATCATTTTCTATGGATTATGGGTAAATGCTTCTTTGATTTTCTAATAAGTATTTGTTCTCTTAGCTGTTAATTGTGGCTTCTTACTGTTTACCAGGTGATGGGCAAAAATATTGTGTTGATGATTTTCAGAATATGGTCAGATATACCATTAAGGAGAAGCCCATTCTCAAAATATAAAGAACATTATGAAGTTCACTTTTTCTTGGCCTAATGCAAAGTTGATTGCGTTTCCCAATTTGACTTTGACCTACAGTATAGTCACTTGAAAGTGTCACAAAGTTGAGTATCCCAATGGTGTGATTGAGCCTATTGTCTGTCTGTATTGTCTCTTGGGGAGATACAGACACATTATGCATGTTTACATTGAGTAACTATATTACCCCTCTTATGGGCAAGATATGAGCTTCAGGAGTAAAGATTTCAGGACTTTTTGTATAGGTTTAAATTTCTATTAAATGAATAGGATTACTGCAGAATGAGGGTAATTGTGAAACATAATATTTATCACCATGGCAGTACTGGCCATCATGATATACTGTATCTTCAGATTATCATTACGTCTGTCAGAAGCATTACACATGATCTAAGATTTTAAAATCAGCCCACAGGCCAAGTCTGTTGTGGATAGTCATCTGCTTGATGGTGTGTGGTGTCAATGTAAATAACACAATAACATAACAGCTATAGTATAGCCGTAAATATAGTTTAACTATTGCATTCAAGATTCAATTTCAGTCAAGATCAATATGTGATAATGTGTTAAGAATACTATGGACAGTGACATTCTGGGAAATGTAATGTGTGCCATTTCTTATTGTGAATATACTTCTTGCCATGATTACTTAATTGAAATGAGTGGCATATACAGTCATGGCTGAAAGTGTTGGCACCCCATGCTATGAGTAATGTATCATGAATAAATAAATGTTCTTCCTTAAAAGACTGGGGTCATACGTATTGGCACCCCTATGTTAACCCTATGTTCTCAACTTCCATAGAGGCAGGCAGATTTTTATTTTTAAAGGCCACTTATTTCATGGATCCAGGATACTATGCATCCTGATAAAGTTCCATTGGTCTTTAGAACTAAAATTGCCCCACATCATCACACACCCTTCACCATACCTAGAGATTGGCATGGTGTTTTGTTCAGTTTTGTTCAGTTAGCCTATTAGGCTGTTTGATGCTCATTGAGCTCAATGCAAATCAAACCAGCTGATAGGCCAACTGAACAAAACACCATGCCAATCTCTAGTTATGGTGAAGGGTGTGTGATGATGTGGGGCTATTTTAGTTCCAAAGGTCAAGGGAACTTTATCAGGATGCATAGTATCCTGGATCCATGAAATAAGTGGCCTTTTAAAATCTGCCTGCCCCTATGTTAACCCTTTGTGTTAAATTCCCATAGGGTTACATAGGGGTGCCAATACATTTATTTGTTTATGATACATTATTCATTCACATAGAAAGTTGGTGTCCTTAAAGGTTGGATATTTTCTACTTTTATTACTTAAGGCATTAAGATCAATTTCCAAAAGATGATTTTATATTCCTCTTTTTAGTCAACTTTAACATGGGACTTTCAGCCATGACTGTATTTGACTCAAGTTGAAATTAGGTGAATAAAATGAGTATACAGTAGTTTACTTGACTCCTTAAAGTTATCCCAACACAAACTACACACATAGAAATAACTCTGCTGAATGACTTATTTACACTTAAAGTTAACTTCCCGGGTTTTACAGTGCAGCCAAGCAGTGGTGCTCAGGTAGGCAGCCAACAGAAGCCCAGGGACCATGTCTATGTGCTCAGTCTGAGTCCTGGTCAGGGACATCGACACTGCCTGGTACTGCACTGACTTGCACTTTCCTCACATCCACATATCGTCAGCTCCAAGCACCTGACCTGTTCTCACCAAGCTCCAAGCACCTGACCACTGTGGTTAAAAGCTGGGGGGAAAGCACGCCATCCTTCATGTCCCTTCTTCTGTTGACTGCCTATACCCGAGCACCACTGCTTGGATGGGGAAAAATACCTTTGCCATACGACTATTACAAAGTTATTACTACTAACTAGCTACTAACCTCTAATCCTAAAGAACTGAGAGAGCAGTTATGTTTGGGTAGAATTGATAAATATAGTGATATGTCCATTAAACATAATTTGTCACAACCTGGTACATTAATGAAGTCAAATAGCACCATAGACCACCATCAGTTCTACATTTTCGCCATAACATTAAAGTATTACAACATGTGCAGCAGTGCACTGTCTCTCCCTACAAGCTTTAAACTTGGCTTGACTCATTCCCATAGATAGGGGTACTGATTGATAGAGGTTTTGGAATGCTATGTTATGTTTCCAATCTGATATTCACTTTGAAAACTGGTTCTCTTTAGGCGGAGATTGTTTTTTTCATGTTCTAGGTCTGTTGTCTCTTATACTGTACAATAAATGTTAATTCTGACACTTCAGCAGACATCCCACGAGTGTTAGCTTTCATTCCATACCATTTTTATCTATATGGTCCTTGTGGTTGTGGAGATATTCAACATTTATCGTTGGCATGTCATGTTGAGCAGGAAACCAAAAAATTGGCCTGAAATTGCTTGCACAAGTCAAAAAAATTTTTTTTTTGCTTGACAACCACCATAATATCTTACCTATGGGTGTCTTCTAACTAAAAAAATAGGTTGACCGCTTGTACCAAAACATGTCCGCAAAAGTCTTAACGGAAGCCCTTTTCAGAATTGGCCCCCTGACTACATCACAGACCACTCATGGGCATCCTCAGGAGAAAGGCATTAGAAGGGGTCTCTTTTGCTCTCTGTGTGTGTGTGTGTGTGTGTGTGTGTGTGGGTGGAGAGGAGGCTCTTGTTTAAAAAAAATAAACCTTGAGGTGAATAGCGGGGTGCTGGGCCTCATTTCCTGGCCCAGCCGCGGGATCCATATTTCACCGAGCCGAGCGGAGCGTCGCTGTGTGCTCGCGGAGCTACAAGGCCAGTTCATTAAAGCCTTGGCTGACGGGGGCCCCCTCGGATCCTCTGGAGACGGTGCAGCTCGACCGCCTCGCCTCGTCTCGTCTCGTCTCGATGTATGCAAAAGCCACCGGCGCGACCCCCATTAAGAGCCCACGCGAGATGCAACGGAGTGCGCCTCGCGCCGACTCATCGGGACGGGAGCGACTCTAGGGGTCTAACGGTGCACTTGCGGCCCGAGCACTCTCGATTGTTTTCTCGCAAACAGGAAGCGCTTCTTAAACATTTGCTCAGTCGCAGTCTCGGAGGCATTGTTGTGCGAGCGCTGCTCAGCTTGTAGGTAAATAGGCAGGCTTACTCCGTACAAAACAAAAAAAACGGAGGAGAAAGGGATTGCGCAAATCAGCAAATAAAAGAGCAAATGGCAGAAAGCAAGCAAGCAAGCCAGAAAGGGCAGAATGAATAAAAGAAACGGAGGCAGAAAGGCTGGGAGAATGTAATGTCGGGAGAGAGAGAGAGAGAGAGAGAGAGAGTGAGTTTCCATTGGTTCATGTGATATGTGTCTTGACGTTTTGTATGTTGGTGCGTTCTGTGCTTTTGTGCTATCTGTAACACTAGCTTTGGCAACATTGTACCCAAACAGTCATGCCAATAAAGCTCCTTTGAATTTGAGAGAGAGAGAGAGAGATAGAGACAGAGAGAGAGGGAAAGAGAGACAGACAGACAGGCAGACAGACCGATAGAGGGGCTTACCAGAGCAGGGCCTTTGACCTCGTGCTGACCCCTAGAGTGCGGTGGTCGTCGTTGGTGGAGGCGGCGGCGGCCGCTGCGTTCCGGTGGCTGCGCTTGTGCGTCTCCAGGTAGAGCTTCTTGGCGAAGGCGCGGCCGCACATGTCGCAGGCGTGCAGGGAGAAGTTCTTGGTGACCTTGACCTCGGTGCTGCTGCTGCCGCTGCCGCCGCTGCCGTGCGGCGACTCGGCCGGCTCCTGCTTGGCCGACGTCAGCGACTGCGGGGTCTCCTGCTTGCGCGTGTGCGGCGTGGTCGCCGAGTGGTGGTGGTGCTGGTGCTGGTCGGACTTCCTGGTGACCGGCGGGCTGGAGTGGAACAGGCTGTGCTTCCGGGTGACGGGCGGGGTCGGCGGGGGGAGGTCGTGGCGGCGCGTGACCGGGGTGGACGGCGCCGTGGCGTCCGCGTGCTTGCGCGAGCTCTGGGGAGTGGACGCGGCGGTGGACGGCTCGTGCCGGCCGTTCATCTCCTCCTTGACGGCGGCGGTGGCGGACGGCTGCGTGCGCTTGACGGCGCCGCTGTTCCTCAGCACCAGCTCGGCGGGCTTCTTGACGGCGCGGCTCTCGATGGTGGCCATGATCTTGGACAGGTAGGCGCCGGGCTTCTTGTGCACCACGGTGATGTGGCGCAGCACGTCGCGCTTGCGCCGCGTCTCGTAGCTGCAGAGCGGGCAGCGGTAGAACTTGATGAAGATCTCGTTGTCGTTGTCCGTGTGCAGCTCGATGTGCTTGTCCAGGTTCTGCCGCGAGCTGAACTGCCGCTTGCACAGCTTGCAGTAGAGCAGCTTGAAGTCGAAGCCCAGCGCCAGTTTCGGCCGCCGCACGGTGGGACTGGCGTCGCCCGCCTCGTCGCTGCCCTCCTCCTGGTGCTTGCGCGGCCGGTACGGCTCCTCACGCTTGTACTTCTTCGGCCGGCCGCGCCGCTGGACTTCGGCCTGAGGCGGCGGCGAGGCCGAGCGCTTGACGGCCTTCTTCCCCGAGGACGACGACGACGACGAGGCCGCCTGAGCGGAGTTGGCGGACGCGGCGGCCATCTTGGGCCGGATCTTGTGCACGATGCGCAGGTGCCTCTTGAGCCGCGCCTGGCTGCTGTACTTGCGCTTGCACACCAGGCACTTGCCGGACGCCAGGTTGTACTGCGGCGGATTCGCCGCCGTCGTCGCCGTCGCCGACGCCGTCGGGCTCGGCTTGCTCTCCAGCGAGAGCGGCTCGCCGGGCTTGGTGGCGATGTCGGGCGTGATGAGGTCGCGGCGCAGCCCGCGGTGCACCTCGTCGAAGTGCCGGCGCACGTTGGCCTTGGTGGCGAAGGACTTGCAGCAGACGGGGCAGCTCTTGCCGAAGGCCGTCTTGACGGGCGAGGCGCCCGTGGGCACCTTGACCATGGACAGCAGGCTGATGGGCACCGTGCGCATCTCGGTGAACTTGCGCAGCTCCTCCAGCCGGTTCTGGTGCATCTTGCGGCAGTGGCGGCGGATGCTCTGGCGCGAGTAGAAGTCCTTGCCGCACATGCAGCAGGTGATGGTCACGCCCTGCAGCACGGGGTCCGAGCTGTCGCTCACGTCCACGTCCACGTCCGAGCCCTTCCCGGGGCTGTCCCGCGGCTCGCCTTCGTCCTCCGTGCCCTCGTCCCCATCCTCTTCCTCCTCCTCCTCCTCTTCCTCCATCCCTTGCAGTTCCTCCTCCTCCTCTTCCTCATCCTCCTCCTCCTCTTCGGCCTCCCCCTCCTCCTCCTCCTCCTCCTCCTCCTCCGTCTCCTCCTGGTTTTCCGCCTCGCTCTCCGGCACATCCGGGTCTGCTCCGTCCAGCAGGGCCGCTGCGTGCTTCTGTTCCGGCTCTTTCTCCTTGTCCTTGTCCTTCTCCTTGCGCTTCTCCTCGGCCGCGGCGGCCTGGCTCGCGGCTCTGTCTTCGTGGGCCACGTGCTGGAAGACGGCGTTCTGGTTGGTGCCGATGGGCTCCAGCCGCACCACGTACTCGTCCTTCCGCGGGTAGATGGCCTCGATCAGCTCCTTCATGGCGGTGCTCTGTCTGGCCTCTCTCGACGAGCCTGCCCGGGGACGAGAAAAAAAATGGAAGGCGACAGGTCGGGATGAATATTTCAAAAAGTGTGCTGAATCCTTTTTTAGATAGTTCTAATAACGAGATCAAAGACCTTTTGCGTTGAACTTTTTTTTGTGATAAGTGTGGACAAGTAGATTTATGAGAAGCCTAAGCTACGTGCGCCGAGGTCACGGTCTCATTACCACCACGGGGGCATACGGTAATGCATCAAGTTTCAAAGTCAAACAACTAATCAGCTTCAAAGAGCGTGAAAGACAAACTCAGGAAACACAAAACACAGTGGGTTTCTCTGAAGGTTAATGAGGTGTATTATCAGAAACGCTGTATGTGTGTGTGTGTGTGTGTGTGTGTGTGTGTGTGTGTGTGTGTGTTTGTGTGTGGGTGTGTTTGTCTAGGTATGCGCATTTGTGCGTCTGTGTGCATTTGTCTGAGTGTCTGAGTGTGTGTGTTTTCGTTTTGTATGCACGTGCATGTGTGTGTGTGTGTGTGTGTGTGTGTGTGTGTGTGTGTGTATGTGCATGTTTGTGTCTGTGTGTGTGTGTGTGTGTATGCATGTTTGTGTCTGTGTGTGTGTGTGTGTATTTGTCTGTCTGCCTAAGTGTGCATGTGCGTCTGTGTGCATGTGTGTGTGTTTGATACTGACCATCAGGTTGGGGGTCCCGGGGGAAACAGTAGAACTCCTTGTGTGTGATGAGGTTGGGGAGGCCGCGGAAGAGGCTGCGGCACAGCTTGCACTCAAAGATGGTGTCCACCTCCTTCAGCAGGATGTGTCGGAGCTGCGTGGTGCCTGCAAGCCAACACAAGCCATTCACCTGACCGTTCACCATGACATACTTCCTCAAACCACTTACAGACACAAGGAGCACATACAGGGGCATCTCAAAGAATCTTGGAAAAGTTAAATTTTTTCCCCATACTTTGTTTCAGGAAGTTAATTTTTCTAGAGTCATTACACATGAAATTACATATTTAAACATAAAGTAAGGGATAATGATACATTTATACACATATAAAAAATAAACTATTAGAATAAAGAATTTATAATCCAGATATGTCAACCTAAGAAGAGCTCTTATCAACTATTTAAGTCAAAACACTGGCAATGGCTTCCTGACTCTTTAGGGCAATGGATTTTCCCACGATATTCTAGTTCTGCGAGATGCACCTGTATACAGTTATGGAAATTTCCTCCATGACAGCATTACACTATGTTACCACGCCAACATCAAGAGTGGAAGAAAGGAAATAGAATGGGAGGGATCCACAGACTGTAGAATGAGTCAACTTCCTGTTTGTGAAAATCGGTGAGGACGATGTCACAGTCCTGTCTGTATAGTTTTCTTTTATGTCTATGGAGGGATTACTGTGACCTTGTCTGCCATTTTTGTTCCGGTGTTTTATGCAGTGGGTGAGCTGTCTCATCTCGGTCTCAGTCAATTTGAATGTTGACACCACGTCCCTACGCGTACATCTCCTTAATGAACCTAGACCTCCCACTGAGGAAAGCAGAGTGTGGAGAACGTGCCAGTCAGAGTGAGAACAGGCCTGCATCCTTGCTCCAAATAGAACACATCCTTTCAGGTCTTCTACACTTGCACTTCAGGAAATCCCTGCCACCAACATGGACATTTGATCTCCAAAAGCCTCTCTTAAACCCTCAACCCTAAAAGTAAACGGCAATTAAGTCAAGCTCAGGCCCACTCATGCAGGTCCATTTGCCCTGCCCATATCTTCTTTTGACAAGTGGCCACTTGAGGGAAGGCTGGTATATGCTAGCTACCTTTGCAGCTCCACAGTATTCCTTTGATAACGGCCATAATTAAAGAATGGTCATTAAGTCTACCTGAAAACTATTAAAATGAATAACCATGAAATCCCATTAAAAACAAGGAGGAGTATCTCATGTTCATGACAGTAGTGACATAATATAATTAAATTACACGGAAGGTGAGGCTACATTTGCGTAGGCTTCTTCAAATCAGGTTTGTTTAATAGGAAGTGCATGGGATTTGTCACAGCCTGCGGCCGAACACGTTCAGTCTTTTCCAACAAATAAGATGCACAGCTCACTAGTTTTAAAGCAATTCACTGCAAAAGTGCATGGCCAGTTGATTTTTCAATTAGCATCAACTGAATGAAACATTGTAAACTAGCTAGTTGGTGTGGCAAGCTTTTCTTCAGGTTCCCTTTTAGGATTAAAAATATTTGTTTTGTTCATGGGTCATGAGCAGAAGCCACAAAGCAAATGTTGGCCCACCATAGTTTTAAATAGTAGTTTGGCATGTGTATTGTCATTTTCAGTCAATGTCAATACTGGACTTGATCTTATTTTCAGTCTTGCTATATTTGTACTGTAGTAAGAAAGGCCTCGGGACCCAGTGCTTCATCTTCACTTCAGAAGGTTACCGAGGAGGATAAGAATATGGGATGACCCACTTAACTGAGTCTTTCTTTTTACAGAAAAATATCATGCTGTTGCTTCACCATATGCAGGCAGCCTTACCTGACTTTTTAAAGATCATACAGTGTTTTTATACCACAGAATCTAAGACTTGACCATTTCTGGTCATAGAGCTTGGACATAAGCTGTACTTGGAGCTATAGTATCACTACACAACACTACTAGGCTAAAGACATGTAAAGATAAGCAAGTGTCTGCAGATAGATAGCCAAGGGAGAAAATATCGGACAGAGTACTGATGGGGAGAGAGAGCTCACCTGATCGGAAACACTCAATAATCTGCTGGATACCAGACCTGGAGGTTTGAATCTGTTTCTGCAGCAGAGGGGGGTCTCCAGGCTCCACACAACACTCTGGAACACAGAGAGATAGGGAGAGGAGGAGAGAAGGGAGGGAGGGAGAGAGAGAGATAGATATCGTAGTTATCATTTTTATACAGCAATGATTTGGCAACACTTTAAAAGAACAGTCCTGCTAATAAAGCCATTCAAATGAATTGAATTGATTGAATTTGAGAGAGAGAGAGAGAGAGAGAGAGAGAGACAACACAGTCACTGTCAAAATCCAGTACATAAACCAGGCAACACCATGTGAACTCTCTTTGGCCTGGTCTTCCACTTTCATATTATGACAGGCAGGTGCATTGTGAACAACACTTGTGACATGACATCAAAAGAAGGAAGGAGAGCAGACACTATCTGGAGTTTGAAAGGCCGTTAATAGTCGGTCGGCTTCTTTTGGGGCTAAAACAAATCTGCCAGGTTGTATCAGAGTCGACAGATAAAAGAAAGCGATCTGCTCAACCGGACGGTGAGGAGGGTTGAGTGGTTAGACTGAGAAGTCGCACCTTCAATACGGAGGGCCTCTTCTCCCCTTTGACAATATTCTCCATTCTTTACCATCAAAGCGAGCGCCTTTGATACGATCTGACTCCTACCTGTTCTGCAGGCACGCACTGGCAGTTCTGCGAGAGAGTTCAAGTGGAAGACAAGCAAGAGGAGACAAATCTTAAGACGTCGCGCTTGGTGGAGTGTTTATGTGCGTGGATTTATTTGTCTCCCGAGTTAAAACAGCAGTTTCCCATTGAGGTGTCTTTAGTCTCGCCGTGACTTGTTAAGAATTCAGATTTGTCACCACAAAGAAATGAAAGGGTGGCAGAGGAGGAAGTCTACCATTCTCTGTTAGCCATCACTCTAGTCACAACTGTCATGGGAGGGGGTATTTTTTTCCCTATTATATTTTGGAGGGTCTCTCAGGGTTCTGTAACTTCTCTGTCCTTCAGCTCATCTTTTCACAAACCCCTTTTCAAAGAAACACCAGAGAAACGCAACAGAGACCAAAAAAAGGGATCTTCCTTTCCAGGCATCGACGGCTCTTTAGGCACTTTTCTTCTTAGCTGAATGCTTACCATCAGATCACAATGAATCGGAGATTAACCACTGATGCATTTTTTTGTAAACACACACTACTGCTGTTCACTGCTGGCAGCTTTATCCTTGTCCTAACACACGCTCACGGACACCACACACACACACACACACACACACACACACACACACACACACACACACACACACACACACACACACACACACACACACACACACACACACACACACACACACACACACACACACACACACACACACACACACACACACACACACACACACACACACACACACACACACACACACACACACACACACGCACACACGCAGCCTTATATCTGTTTGCATTTAATTACCTACATAAGAATCTTGAATATAAACGCTTCAAGGAGTGGAGGCTTTGGTCCTTCACAGGGGGAGATATCAAAGTGGAATTTTGTTCTATCCAATTTCTTCCAAGTTGAGCAGACCATTGCCGGCCGCAGCACGAGAGGGACACTGATCATGTTTGGGAGAGCATGGGCCGACAGAAGCATAAATATAATCACAGATAAAGAACAGAGACAGCTGGCAGAGATTGATGTTAGCGGGGCGGCACGATTTATGGGCTTGCCGTCCTGTTCAGGGGCCCAAATTGATGTGTGTTTGTTTGTGGTGCCAGTCCATGGCGCTCTTTGTGCTGAGAAGTTTATGGCTGCGCCAAGGCACTTCCTGTCTGAGACGCTGGCCATGGCCATACACATCCGCTACTCCGGGAGGGTCCACCAGTGGAGGTGACACACATACCTCTCACACACACACACACACACACACACACACACACACACACAATCTCTCTCTCTCACACGCGTGCACACACACACACACAGACACACCCTCTCTCAGACACACACGCACGCACGCACACACACACAAACCCGTATTCATTGCAGTATCAAAAGGAAACAAAATGAAACAATTACATTTAATTACAGCATAATTACACTGCAAATGTGCTCGTAGATAAAGTAAATACAGTTTTTCCAGTCAAAGTTGCATTTGTTTCTAACTCTACTTCGAATGCATGGGAACAGTTACAAGTAAAGAGAACAGGCCTACTGTAAGTGATATCCTGCAATAAGGGCTAATAAGGGCCTTTCTCAACTGAAGTACGGCAAAACGGCAATGCCTGGGGGGGTGCTGTGGTGCAACTGGCTACAGCAACCAAACCACATTTGGGTCCACGAGCCCACAGGGACCCGGGTTTGAGTCCGACCCGATCCCACCCCATCTCTATCTCTTACTTGCTTCCTGTCCCTCTCTTCACTACCCTGTCCGATTAAAGACACATCCTCTGTGACACACACACACACACACACACACACACACACACACACACACACACACACACACACACACACACACAACACACACTCTTAGCCGCAGATTATACATTGATTTGGCAACATTTCTTCAGCCATGACGTTAATACACGGGGAAAGTTACAGTAATATGGTATTAATGTGCTTTTGTTTCTTTTAACTTGCATTAAACACTGTCCTGCGGCTTATACACAATGTGGCTAATATGCAGGGGCAGTTAATATGGTATTAATATCATATAATCGAACGTTAAGTGACAGCCCTAGTGTCAGACTACGGGACGCACAGGCTCTCTAAAGCTCTATAAAGCTTATCGTAATTTCCCAACTATTAGCCGCAGCTTATACATTGATTTTGCTAACATTTCTTCAGCTGTGAGGTTAATATATGGGGGCAGTTAATACTGTATTATTAATATGGTTTTGTCTCTTTTTAGCATAAAACACTGTCCTGCGGCTTAAGCACAATGCGGCTAATACACAGGAAATGACTGCATGCCTGCATCGCTTTGACAAGGTGGGAAATGATGTCAAAGACAAATGTGTAACGGTGGATGAGGGTGTGTGACTTTTTGTAAACTTTTTTGTGCTTTTGCAGCATCGTAGAGGACTTCTCAATATTGCTAAATATCAAGGGTCAAAAGATCTTGTTTCATCCTTCAGTATATAAATGTGGCGCCACACCTTCTGCTGTGGTGATATTTGCAGTTCATTAGTCTGGGGCTGCAGTTTAAACAGGTTGTTTGAATAATCCCTCTTAAAGGCAACTTCCCTCTCAATAAACCAGTACCAAAGAGAGGAAACATAACTCTGGTTTCTCATTTTCTACAGCGGTTTCATTACTTTTGTCTGAGTCAATAAAGAAAAAAGTGCTTGTTGAGAGAGACAGCTGTTAGGATAAAGTAGACTAATGCACATCAATCTATCACCCTATTTAATGCACGGATGTAAAGCATAAATCCTGCCCCGCCCCCATACTCACACACACACACACACACACACACACACACACACACACACTCTTAGGGGCAGCCCCTCCCCCGTCTCTTCCGACATGCTGGGACTAATCAGAGGGGGCAGGTCCTCCTGATCTCCCATCGGTCAAGGGGCAAAGTTCAGCCAATCAGATGCAATTCTGCTGGACGGGCAAAGCTGCATGATTAACCCTTTCCTGCTGGCAGAGGAGCCAGAGGCAATCCAACATTTTCTTTTTCCTTTTGACGACTCTATAGATGAGGTGGAGGGGAAAGCTGGAAATGACTGAGGATGAGTGGCATTTTAGCCTTTGAAATACAAGTCCTTTGTTGGTCAAGACACACACTGCATTGCCACCAGTAGCAAGTATCCCCGATTTTAGTTAGGATTCATGTGGCAAAAAAGAGAAAAGGATGACAAAAAAATGAGGCTTGATAACATCAAAGGAAACTAGCCCTACTCAAAACAACCAGCCACCCAACACTTTTGACATTGCCAGCAGAACAGCAGACAGAGAGAGACAGAGAGCGAGCGAGAGAGAGAGAGAGAGAGAGAGAGAGAGGGAGAGGGAGAGAGAGAGAGATAGACTGAAAAAGATAGAGAGAGAGCATTCGTTTTTCAGTTGACTGGTCTGGCAGCCCACATGTTCGGTTTATGCAACAGGCACCTCACATGGACGCTCTAGTTAATTAGGGCTTATTTATAGCCCAGCTTTTCCTCCACTCTCTCCGTCAGGGATCAAGATACCTCATCATCTTCCCCCGTCACATGACTGGGGTTTGTGTATGAACATGTGTATGTCTCTCTCTCTCTCTCTCTCTCTCTCTCTACATATATATATGTCTCTCTCTCTCTGTGTGGGTGCACGCGTGAGTGTGTGAGGGAGCTGACCCACTTCCTGAGAAGTGACGAGAGTGTCCCTTCCTGCTATCCTGCTGAGTTCAGGGTGAGATGGGGTGCGGTGGGGAGCGACCTGCCTTGGTAGGGTCAAAGGTCAAGGGTTTCTCTGATCTCTGTTGGGGGGTGCAATGGGGGTGACAATTTTTGTCATGGGTGGAATTTCCCATAATCCTCTGCAACCTTCCAGAGGACTTCGACTTCAGTCATTAGAGAGGCTCCCCAGTGTTCCAAACCTCCAGAGGGAAACCTTAAGCAATAATCTCTCTCTGTGTGTGTGTGTGTGTGTGTGTGTGTGTGTGTGTGTGTGTGTGTGTGTGTGTGTGTGTGTGTCTGTGAGGTTAGCTGCTAGAGCGTACCAGGTGGGTGGGTCGAGCCGGAGTCGGGTCCAGTTGGTTCTGGGCTGCCGTTGCAGATCTCGTCGGTCTGGCATCCTTTGTCGTTGGTGGAAGTCTTTTGCTGTTCAGGCGTGGGCTCCTCCATCTCCCAGTGCAGGCAGTGGGCAGCGCTGTAGGCCACACACACACACACACACACACACACACACACACACACACACACACACAGACAGAGAGAGAGAGAGAGGACAACTTCAAAATCACACTCTCATTTACATTCAGCAGACAATTTTAAGATTATGGTCTTTAGCAGACACTTTTGTCCAAAGTGTCATGCAAATAACAACAATACAATAGTTTAGTTTAACAGTAAACAATTTAAAAGTTGGTAATACTATATTAAGGAGAATACTAATAATAAACAACAATGTCAATTCAATCAATACCATAATTAAAATAACTTAATACTATAATATACAAACCATTAACGCATAACAAAAGCTTAATAAGCTAAGTGCATGTTGAACAGATATGACTTCAGACCTCTCTTGAAAGACCCTAAACTATCACAGGAACAGAGAGCACTGGGCCACTCATTCCACTAACCAGAAACCACTGAGGAAAAGAGTCTCGAGTTTGACCTAGCATGTATGGCTAACACAACAGATGCTCATCAGTAGAATGCAGTGGGCGATTGGGGATATACATCTTGATCATTGAATTTAGATTTTATCCAAAGCGAGGTACAGAAAGAGAATAACATTCAAGCTCCAGTGCAGAGGAGACCTTGGCAAGAAATGACCAGCGCATCAGTCAACACTATTTCTATAGGAGCAGAGCGAAGACACTATCAGTACTAGTTAATCTGTGGTGGGAGGAGAAAGGAAGGGCGGAAGGGTACAGAGGAGGGAAGTGTGTGGTAAGTGTGTGCTCGAGGTGTTAGGTGTTACGGTAGTTAGAGAGAAGGTGTCCTTAGGTATCCACTCTCAACACACTCCAACGGTTCTGTCAGCTCTTCACAGGGTTTGGCCTCCTATTAAGGCTGTTTGATTATGTCACAACTTGTAATCAAAATAATTTGGGCCAATACTGCGCTTATGACTATTTAACACACAAGCAAATACAACAAAGAAATACTTGCAAAAGATAATGTAAAGCATAGGAGTGTGTTGGATTTATAACTCAAGACCAGCATTGCTGCCAAACAAAATAAAACAGGATAGAACAAAATGATAGATTTCCATTATGCTGTTTTCAAAAATGTTTGATAACTGATGATTAACTTACTTATTCAGCTAATCACTCTATTTGATTGGCTGCACAGCCCTACCTGCTGTATAGCGATTCAAGAGCAAATGGCCTCTAAATTTCACTCCTTTCTGTCCCAGTAAACTAACGAACGAACACCAGCACTCAATATCCCAAGCACTACGGAGAGTTAGGGCAGGTCAAAGGTCACCACCCAATTTGCTGCTGGTGTCATCAATTAATTGCATACACGGGCAGACTCAATAATCGTCTGTGAGGACAAACCACGTGACTTACACGTCACAGAGGGCTCCCAGTATTTTACAGGGAACACTTTTATAACCTCGGATGAATGCTCACTTTTCACAATTCACATTTTGAACAATGAACGCTCTTATGCAACGGGCCGAGCGTGCCGCTAACGCCAGCCGAGGCGAGGCGCTAGCCGACGTGGTGTGGGACAGCGCTAACGTGATTTATGGGCCTGTCAACTACGCATGTGCAGGGCTGCATGCTTTATTAGATCACAGCGGTCTGCCGGAGACTCCCCGAGTCCTTGTAAGATAGAGCATCAGCCCTCCGATACTGTCGGACCTTCGCCGCCACTCAAGTGGATAGGGCCTCGCTATAGATAAGGGCCTGTGTATACAAAACATCCTCTCATTGTCCCCCCTGACCCGTTCACACCTCGTTCTCTTTCTCTTACTTGGTGCCCTTGGAGGAGAGACAAAAGAGAGATAAACGTGCTGGCTAAACACACGTAGCCTGCAATCATGCTCCAACAGAGGAAGAAACTGGTGTACGGACGAGCGGCCCTACTGTGGCCACTGTTGTTACTAACAAAACATTTGAAATGCAAATGACACCAAATGAGTCATTAAAGAGCCCACGTGTGACACCATGCATGTCAATCTGCCGCTTTCATTCCAACCAAACCAAACCAAACCAAACTAGAGAGAAGTTTCTGAAGTCAGATAAAAATGTGATCCTTGTATGCCTAGGCCTATTTGGTATAGCTAAACTGATGGAGAGCCAGCCATGCAACCTCCACGCCACAAAACGAAGACAATACTAGCCTAGATTTTTGTGCCTTTTTTTAAATGTGCGATCCCAGGGCTCCCTTGAAAAAGAGATGTAAAATCTCAACGGGACTCACCTGGTAAAAGGATGCATAAAAATAATTTCAAGAAAAATTCTCACTTTGAGAAACGACCACTGGGGGGAGACAAACGCCATGCATTAGAGGTTCCGACTCATTTACATCATAGCAGAAGAGTGAGCCGCCTTAAAACCACACTGCATAATAGATGGGGTTGGAAATCAACAACAAAAAAATAAATTCCGACTCATGGATTAGAAAAATTAGAAAAACCGAATCTGACAACAACAGCCTAATATTTCTCAACTTTTGTATTCACCATTGTATAGTCTGCATGTAGTGAGTTACTGATACTGGCAGATCATGTGACTCTTGACAAGCATGAATGAGAATGTTGGCCTTTACAAATCAAAGACCAAAATGTCAATGACGTGCGTCTGTAATTTTATTGAATTTCTAATGTTTAGAAATGACATGTTTTGTGCATTCTCACTTGAATGCCCACCACATCAACAGAAAAAAGTCTGTCAAAACACTGTGTAAATTACTCAGCTTATGTCAGCTTTGCAAAGCTTTCTTATCCATTAAAAATAAAACTGCCTCTTGAATTATTGAATTAATGCAAAGCAGCATTATGATCATAAACGCCCTTGAGGATGTGACTGAACATGAGAAGGGAGATTTTTATGGAAGAACCCAAAAAGAGAACTTTGGGGGTCAAACCAAGTCTTAACTGGTCAACTCTACCCTAAGAACAACCTACCGTCTATTTTTGGATGATAACAATTGTTGACTCTTGTTGGGTACCAAAACTATTAAACTAACTAATGACTATTTGTGCAGTCAGCATTCCGATTCCCACCCCGCCATCTTGAAAGAACAAAGTCTGTGCAAGTCGATTACAAAACTCTCCTCCTCTCACATCCATGAGTTTTGCGCGGTATTCCATGATAAACTTCCAGCAGACTTGTCCTAGTAAGATGATGCCGATTTAGCTAATGCACTGACTACACAAACAATCCTCGTTATACCCTTTCTGTTGTCTGGCTATCACCATACTAAGACTTTTGTTTAAGACTAAACATTAGTCTGGGGAGTCTACAGTTTATTTCTACTGCAAGAGGCGTGATCAATGGGCATAGTTCAAATGACTCGGTACGCTTTTGGATAGTCCTTCAACCAATCAGACCAACGATCCGGGTGCGCCTTTTGGATAAGCTAGTTTGTGACTGGACCCAGAATATGTGGACAGGAAGCAGGGGAGATAGATGTGGAGGTTTCCAGCCTGAGCTGCAGGGCGGAATCCAAATCACTGGCAGATCAGGCAGGGTTTACCCAGCCTACTCCTTCCGTACACTTACTGAACCAAGTTAAAATGACTTTGGCTCGTCTGTGGGAACCCTGTACACAGGATCACAAAAGTGTAATGACATTTTGAGCCTAGGAGAAATTTACTTTGACTGTGCCAGCTTGCCACCAAGGCTACACACTATTTAGTCGTAAATACATATTTCTGTTCTTACTCAAAACTACTTTGGCTACCAATGTTTTTGTCCCCGGTGAAAGTTTACAGTCATTATCATCTAAAAGTAGATGCCTAGGCTGGTTTTAGACCTACTCAAAACTACGGTGATTAACAACGTTTTGGTCCCCAACAAAAGTTTACACTCGTTACCATCTAAAAATAGACCCCTAGGTTAATATTAGACCTGCGTTATGAGGTTCTATGTCAAACAAAACTCAACCTTAATCAGAATATCATCAGATTTTCCTAACAGGAAAATAGTGTCTGTATACACACTTGCAAAATTCTTGACCATTTGCAATCCAGTTTTAACGGCTATCAATACCATCATTTAATAGAATTGACAGCCTTTCACCGACTGGATTCATGACATCTCAAGCACGGCTCCCAGCTCAGGATGACACACAGGATGAGAGAGAAGCAGTGCAATTACCAGAGATAAGTGGAAAATGAACAGGAAAAAAACAACATTTTACGCAAGTGTAAACGTCATGCCTCACATCTCTACCAATGAGGGGGTGATGTCTATCTGAACACCTGACCGGACTATCTCTCCAGAAACCCTTGGACCTACATGGATGAGTAACAGTGATGTAATCCCCTACAGATTAGTCAACAAAACACAAAGGCATAGTGATTCAGGTCAATGTACTAAGATGCTCAACCTTAGAGCAACGCGTTTTCATCTCCATGGAGACAGACAAGCTAAAGTAGCGCAAGACTCTCTAAACACTTGAGGAAAGTACTGCATGGAGAAACAAGAGTAGCTAATTGTACAAAGGAGCCAAGCAACATCAGTGAAAAGAATGCTGAACTGAAACTTGTGGGGAACAGGGCCATCCAAATTTATGTCCAACAGTAGGAACCATTAATATAACCAACCTCATACCACCGCCCACCCTAGGAAAACACCTATGCTCCAACACACATTCACACAAGCCAACAAGTCTCAATAATCCATCCACCATTTCATTGTATTCTGGTTCAGCTGCTGATAATGGCAAGTTGACAGCTGGCGAAACTTTGCTCACCATGGATCCAACCTGGTGTTGACTGACATGCAATAACCACATCCAGTCCATGGCTCGTCCGAAAGTGACTTGAGCTGAGAGCAGCTACACATGCCATAGCTTGTGAAATGCCACACTGCTGCTTTCGGGCCATGGCTGAGAGTGTGGTAGGAAGGGGGCCGACATATGTGTATGTGTGTGTGTGGGGGGGGGGGGGGGTCTCTGCCTTACAGCCGTTATAGCATCCTGTGTGCAACACAGTCTACCTGGTTGTATCAATAACATCACAACTTTTTTGAAAACGGTAAGACATTTTGTGTGTGGACGGGGCCTCAGATGGGTCTTGTCCATCACCTCACTTCACAGGTTGGCTGACCTGCACTGGACAACATTTACGCCACTGGTTTGAAGTCACCACAAGGATGTGACTCAACCCCACTACACCAGGAGTTTATATTATCATTATTAAAAAAAAAACATATACATTCTGTGATTCGACACTACTATGGTAGTTCAACAGAACACCACACAAACCCAGAATCCTCATCCAGCTCAAGGACAGGTGATGTGAATGATCCTGCATCCAGCTCATTATTTCCACATCACAGCTCTGACTAAGTCTGGAAATGCATAATGCACACTTAGGAAACAACAGAATTGACAACACAGCATGATAACTGACATATTTTACAAATCAAAAGCCATTAAGTTGCAGGTATTGTATTCTGCAATCTGCAATCAGTTACACTGGCTAATTACAATGAATGCAGGCCTACTGACTACCCTAAAGTAGTATCTGGTTTGGCTCAGTCTGTCAAATATGAAGCCTGAAGACCTGACCAAACCATATCTATTGAAAGTCGTGCAAACAAAACCACATGGCCAAACTCAAAATGAAACAAAAACAAAGCCTCCCTTCTTTCTTTTTTTTATTGACTCATCACTTCAAACTCGATTTGATTTTCTTGTATTTTAGGAAGGTGATAGGTCCAAAGGGCACTGAGGTCGAAAGAGATTTACCTCCATCATGAGGTAAGATAGGCTACACATCGATGGTCCAGGTAATGTTTCACCACAAGAACACAAATGTCATCAAGCCAACTGGGCGCACGACACTAACGGCAACAACCATGTGCACCACTTCCTTGCGCAATAACAAAACAGGAAGCACTTGACAAACGTGGCAAAATCCAGTAGCTTCTTAAAAGTGTGCCATGGACAATGGTAGAATCCCAGGTGGGCATTGGAGAAACTTAAGTCCATGTGGTTAATCAATTACAGCAAAATCAACGCAAACATCAACAGTTTTGTCGCCTCGAAATGATCGATTGGGTACAGACGTAGCGTCCTATGGGCGTACGTGAAACGCGGGATATGACGCAAATGGCACCGATTATATTCCTAACGGCCACTAGTTAATTTGGTGATGACAAAATTGACATTTATTCGCAGCGTCCCAGTAGATGTCCTGATGTGGGAGGTGCACAGCACTCGAACCGTTAGTCTTAGTGAAGATCAGTTGCGTAACTTCGATCTACAAAACTTAATGAATTGTGCACCAAAGCGCCACATCAGCAGGTGAAGTGCCTTTCTCAGTCAAAGAAGCCCAAGATTTCACGAAAAGCATGAGCGCAAGAAAGAAACTCATTACAATTATTTCTAGTGTAATGTCTTTTCTTTAAAGAGTACACCGCAGAAGCGGATAGAGTTATCAGTCATACGGGATCTGTTCACTCTTTCGTGGACGGCTAGGACGCATGCACGTAGCGAACGACAGTGCATTGGGGCCAGACAGCGATGGCTTTCTGTCGACTTGATTCGAGTCGTGGATAACTAAATAATGCACGGCCAGCATGATTCAGTATATGACTACCAAACAGTGATTACTGTGCGCTTACAAGGAGAGGTTAACGAAGGTAGCGATCTAACGCAAGAGCTAGGCTACGCCGATATGCGCAAAACGGCACAATCGTTGCGCAGCTTCGAACAAACCTCCCCAATTTGTGTGTGCCAACTCCTCGATTGTTTGAGAGTCTATCGTTACTTTACTCAGAGCCTCTCCTCGCTGTCTATTTGCAACCAGAAGCGCAATGCACTTCTCCGTTCTCATGGCACCGTTTGCATTGACCTATTATCCCCCTAAAATCTCCTTTACACGCTTATATTGTCAACTCCAAAAAGCTACTATTTCGTACTACAAAAGACCAGATTAAGTTGATCAAAGGAAAGGCTACGTATAAAATGCACCTTTCAAGGCGTAAGAAAAGAGGCCCCCTCCACAGATTGCAGCATGGCCGAGAGTGCAGCGTAAAAGCGGGCTGACCCAAAAGAGATACAAAGGGAGTGTTGAATACGTCCATACACGACTTAAAACTATAGTAGGAATGATCTAGAACCGTTAAGTGGGTAGTTATATCGCCGAAGTAAATTACGAAATGGTCGATGATGAGTAAGATTAAATGCTACGCTATGCGGCTCGGTGGCACCTTTTCCAAGAAGTAGCTTGGCGCACAGGTCCGGTGACCCTTCCGGCTTTGCGCGTCTTCCTACAGACTACATCCAGTCACAAATGTGTAAATTACCGTGGTTGAGCCGTTGAAGATGTTAAATACCAAACACATTGGTTATGTCTGTCCTTAAAAACGCTGTTAACGGACAATATTAGCCTCTGAAACCAAACATTCGCCCCTCCATGAATGGACCGAACAAGAGAACGATGACGCCATTTTCTGCAAAACAACCACGTTCGGTGAGGTACGAAGAGGCATTTTTTAGCTTCCAAAATGATTCTGGGCCTCAGTTAAACGGTCCACGGCGGATGTAAATGTTATTATTGTAGTTCTTACCAGATTGGCTGTCAAAACACAAGATTAAATCAGTTTTCGCTACGTACCAGAAAGCGTTTCGGCCGGTGAGCTACTTCGACTGTGCGTCCTCTCGGGCTAGCTGGGGATTGTTTATTACGCCTCTCAGTGCTGAGTTCTCGCTCGGCAGTTCCCTCGCCAGCAGCCTTTGTGCACAGCGTGGAGAGCCCTCAGTCGTGCGGCTGCTGCGCAAAAGGTGCTACACTAAACTTTATAAATACCACGACTGTCAACACGACAGACGTCTACAGGAAAACAGACTTCAACGGAACAACGAAATGCAGTTAATTCCAGATTATTTAGGTGATATATATTCACGTGTGTTTAGCGCGCGCTCACTCCAAATCCATAAACGTGAAACTTGGGTTTCTCCAAATTGTCAGAACGGCCAACAAAGTTTTAAAACAATGCTGTAGCAGTGTATTTTAATGATGCATATTGTTCCGATGTAAGATATATGTTTATTTAAACTGCAATTTTATTTCGTAGAATTTCACAAAAAAATACCCTATGCATGAAAATACCCAAATATAGGCCCAAATACTGATTTAATTTGCATTAATTTGATACTTTGGTAAATGCTTGTAAAATAAAATAAAACAAACAGTCTACGCCTAAATGGTGTGTAGCCTGGACTAAGTTAACGTTATGGACGTTATGGACTTTTGAAAGTAATGACAAGTGATCAATGTCACCAAGAAATTCAATAACTGTTAAGGACATTAGAAAATGCTTAAGCGAGATTGGGAAAAGACAAAAAGTAATTGCCATTGCATCAATCAGTTTCAACACTTATAACATACCTAAAGTTACCTCATTTATAGACCATGTGGACTAATGTTTTACAGTGGTCTGGCGTTTCCAAAAGTGGGGGCAATCAAGAAAAGCAGATGTAACATAGTTCCTAACCATATAAAGTCACGTTTATTTCAAATAGCTATGATAGCTAGCTATGTTATCAATGTGATTTAACTGATAAGACATGCTTGGAATGCCTGTTCCTGAATACGAAAGGCTGCAGGGGGTTGGCGAGTAATGTCAACGCTCAAAAACTAGTTTACAGTTGAAGTGGTCACGTTATCCTAGCTAGCAAGCTAGTCCAACAAACGCTAGCTTGCTTAATGTTAGCCTGCTAGCATCATCACCGAGAAGTGTGTCAGCACCTTCGTTTCCAGTTCATGTAACATTATTCGGAATTTCTTTTCAGATCTACCCGGTAATCGACTGGTATTGACAGGCATTCCGCAAGTAATCGCCCAGTCAGGCTGATGTGGCTATCTTTCACATGCATCCCTGAGAAGAAAAAACGCCATGTTTACTGGTCTGAAGAAACTTTAACAGCTTCCCTTGCGCAGGTGCTAGGGGGAAACTTGGTTGCTATGATACTGTAGACCGGGGATAGCGCGCGAAAGTGCTTACAATCTAAACACGTGCATGATGTATCAATTTGTTTGAGCATGTTCCCACCATCCTGCAACTGCTTTCCGCCCAGGTTGCGCGCACTGAGAAGACGTCGGGAAACGTTTATTATTTTTTAAAGAGGCATTATGCACACATTTGCAATCTCGTAGAGCCTGTTCCTTTTACTGTCTTTGTTAATTAACGTGTGTAATTATGGTGAGAAATTAAATTTCCCTTTATCAAATAGACTTTGAAAAGCTCGTTGAGCCATTGTGTTGGGATCCAAATAAGAAAAAAAGACAGCGTCGAGTTCTCCTGTAGTTATAATCCTTCAAACCATGCCCTCAACTCCACAGAAAATATAACAAAAGATAGCCATTGCTCTTACCCAGACTCCTAACTGAAGGGCCTGGACTAAACCATTATCATAAGAATGCTGGTTGGGGTGGAGTGGGGGGTGAATATTCCTTCTTCCCGAATCGCCACAGAATTTCAAGAATAAAACCTGTCTATGTTTTGCTTACAACACTCTTTGCCTTGCTTTGCAGGTTTGTTTGAATCACTCGCTGTGATGGTTGACACAAATTGTGACAGCCTTTCAAACGGAGGTATTAGGCCTAATATCCCAAGTGCAATGTGCACAGAAAAAAAAACTTGTGGATCATCATCATGCATTTCTCAGTTAATGTTAAAACAGACACACATCCCATTCACAGACACTTACAACATGACACGGGGAGACAGGTAAAAAATGTATTTGTGTAACAGTTGAAATCCAAAACATTGTCAAACCCTGAAAATACACATATTCTATTTCATTATTGAAAATGCCATGGGCCAAAAGAATAAAAAGAGTAAAAAGCACATAGAGGACACTGTTCCACTGAGGTTTAGCCATTGTTTTTTTAAAACTCATTTTCAAATATGTTTAGTATTGTAGCATTTACATGACCATATAAAAAATAAGGCCTTACAATGGGAAAAGAAAAAAAAACTGTTCATATGGCTAGATCAGACTGGGAGAAACCATATAAAGTATTCCCTAAACATCAGATAATTTAAAACAAACAAACAAACAAACAGTATAACTGTATTTAGTGAAGACAGAATGTGTACCACGTTACACAGCTGGACAAAAGGGCAGTATAAAATGTAATATCTATTAATACAATTAGTATACACAATTATATGACATTTAACCTGAATTTTCTGATGGAGCTGGGGTTCTAAGGTGGTCAGAAGGTCTCTGTGAAACTGAAGACATGTCAGACAAGAGTAATTCATCAGTTCAAAATTAAGGCCTTTAACCTTGTTTGATGTTTCATGCTTTGGGTAGATCAAACACCTACAGTATACAGAACTTTAGGGGAAATAATATTTGAAAATATTATTAAAAAACTGTAATGGCCTGCAGAAGTCACATTTACATGATGAAAAGCACAGGAGTTTTTTAAAGAGATAAATTGATACAAAAAATATGAATGCTGATTAAAAAAATATATCACAGTGGACAAGCCACAGAATCATGGCCTATAAAGCGGTAATTTAATTTCCAAATATACATTTCTTCCAATACATACTTCTAAAGACAAACTATTAAAAGCCTGTCTTAAACATCTCTGAAATTGATGGCCTTCAACTGCAAATGGTGAGGGGACATTCTCAACAATAACAAACCAGATTTAACGCAGTGGATAAAAAGGTGCAGAGGGAACATCAAATAGTTTTCTGTAGTTAGGTGGCACAAACCCAGCCAGCAATATCAGAAATGGCAACACAGCTTGTAGAGAATGTATCTTGTTAACATTCAGTTTACCCTCATTCAAAGAACCAAGTAGGCCTACACTTAACCACCCAAATGGTGAATGGTTTAAATACTTAAAGGTACACTATGCAAGTTTAGGCCTAGGTATGTTTGGCAACTTTATAGCTCCCTCTAGATTCACAACATTACACTTTTACTCAGCTGTTGGAAATAGCAAACTAATCATGACTTATCCTCCCTGTACACAATGAAAATGTTTTGTTGTGGAGGTGAAGGATTAACGACCATCTCCAAAGAGCTATATTTACTGACAAGGTAATGTTTCACGATTCTTGCGCGATTTGTCGGGCCGCTGTTCTTGAAGTTGCATGGCTGGTTTTCTTGGTAGCTACTTGCTACACCTATGCTGTATAGCTATACTAGGTGAATGACTCACCAATTACAAATTCGTTTACCATCACATTGGCTTTGTAAAGGAGAAAATCTTGCATAGTGTACCTTTAAGATGTCTTAACAACCAAAGGAGCTTTGAAGTTTCCTGCTTCAAAGCGTCATACCTGACCATTTAAAATTACTTTCTAACTCATATCTGGGCTTTGGTCTTTTTATGAGACAAAACACTGTGCCTGGTGAGAGAAATAAGACTGCAGGGAATATCTTCAAATAATTTGTTTATGGAGGCTGGAACTGACCTCCAAGTGATGAGCGCCAATAGCTTTACCGAAGAAGAAACCAATTGCGAAGAGCTTTCTATGGGGAAAGCAACTCCCTCAACTTGCACTACTTCCAGCACCTGAGTCTCGGGTGGAAGCACTTCACACGGAGATCATAAAGGCTTGAACGCTGAGCTTTCAGCCACGGCGTACGGTGAGACTAGCTCTTGAGCAAGGCAGAAAGGTACTAGCCAACATGTCAATAGGTGAAATGGACACAGAACATTTATGCGGGGATATCAGGCAAAAAGAAAAGAAAAGAAAAAAACTGTACAAACATTTGTCTTTCTATGTTATATATATTTTGAAATATTTGTCTCTCTATAAATAAGACCAGACTTCATTTCTGGCAAATGACAAAGTGCAAAGGGGCAAGTACTAAAGTTTACTATTAAGGTGATCATGCTGATCAAATCAATCCACACCAAGGAAATCTATGACTATGGTTGGTTTACAGTGCAAATGCCTTAAACCAAATATGATTCATTATTACACATACTTATAAACAGCAGTATTATACTTGGATTAAATCCACAAGATAAAGCTGAGTGGCACGGCAGTTGGGCCTTTTTAAATTATGGATTTAAATGATGGATTGTTTAAAAAGAAGACTTGCAAAAGAAAGCAAGACAGATTTCTTTGGGGGTTACATTATTTGTGATACAAAGGGTGGGCTGGGAGCTGGGATTGTTTTGTGTAGCTCTGCAAGATTAATAATAAATACAAAAAAACAATATAAAGATATGTACACTTCCAACAATACAAACTCTATAATAATACTTTCAACTTTTAAAATGACATACAAATATACCTTTGCTCATCTTTAGCCCTACACTACTCAGTTAGAAAATTAATAAAGAAATGATAAATTATCATACAAAATCCAACACTTCCTTATGTTGTTTTCCATTTAGGCGCAAGTCCTGACAATGTTCTCTTGCAATGCTTGCGACAACACTAAAATACTTGAAGAGAGAAAAGGAAAAAAAACCTGAATTCATCCTATTTCTGTTCAAAAATAATCTTGCCAAACAGTGTCAGTAAAGAATTCCCTTGGTTGAAAGCTCCTGTTCTTCTCTCCGCCACCTCTCCTACCTTCCAGGTGGGAAGAGACTTAAGTGCACTTTAGATAGGCATGGTGGAGAGGCTTTTTCCATTCCAGAGCCTTTTTGTGTGTCGAGTGTGTGTGTGTGTGTGTGTGTGTGTGTGTGTTTGTGTGTGTGTGTGTGTCTGTACACATACCCATGTATGGGTGTACGCATGTGCAATATGGTACATGGTAGACAGGTTTCAGGCATGATGTGAGAGGTCCCTCACACTCGTCACAGCTCACGGAAGAAATCCAACGACGTGCAAGACACGCGGTGTCCCTCTTTTCCAATCATTTCTTTTGTCCTGACATCTCCAGCAAAGGCGAGATGATCGAACGGATTGCTATATAATAGCGGCAACAGCCAAATAAACAAACAAACAAAAAAGTTCAGCGGCAAGAGTGGTGTTGAAATAAACAAAGCCTGTCCGCTCTACTGACGGCAGTTGGGTTTTTTTTTACTCGGAGTCTTAATCTGTACACATGTATAAGGGCATGCTCGCTAGCATCCACGGTAACCCCAAAAAGCTGTGTAGCATATAGCGGTTGAAAGTGCAGTAAAACTGCAGGGAGAGCGTTTAGTACCAACGGGACTCCTCTCTTTTACTTTCATAGGACGGCCAGTTCAGACCGACCGCCCCGCTCCCCCCCCCCAACCGCCACAGGGCTCCACCAACAACAACAACCACCACCACCACCACGACTCAGAGGTCTCGCCGATAGACAAATGGGCACACCGCTAGATTTCACCGCTCTGGTCGATCAGTTACAATTCCAGTAAGCCCTGTAACACAGGCGGAGGAAGAGGGGCTTGGAGGATGTAGAGTTAACAGTCCGTTTGTGCTGAGCGTCGTTCCCTTCTCCTTTGATAATCCTTTAAGTCAGTGGTGCACCTTGGGCTGAAAAAGACAGAGAAGGAGACCGATGAGATCAGCTAGACAGAAGTGAACAAAGAATAGTAAGCGTGTAGTGGAATCTGGAGTAGAGTTATGTACATAGTGATGGAAAATATGGGCTTTTTGTTTGTTTTGTGCGTTTGTATACAAATACATGAAAAAAAAATACGTTTATGGTTCTATGACGAATGTGCAAAATTGTTATCAAATAACTGTGATCTGGCCATTATACTTGTGACAGGCCCCAATGCTCAAAAAAGGCCCAGATGTTGAGGGGATCAGTGGAGACATACCTGCCGCAGGTGAGGATTGTGTGACGCCTCGGGGAGCGGAGCCAGGAGGCTCAAGCTGCTCTTCCTGAAGATGCTGTCCAGCCCCGCCGTCTTGGTCACCTTGCCCGACTTCTCTCCCAGGCCCGAGCTCTTCCGCTTCCTGCCGTCCATCGCCATGGCGCTGAACGACGCTGGGCCGCGCGCGGTGAGCACGTGGTCGCCCTGGAGCGAGCCGCCCACGCCCACCTGTACGCCGCTCGCGTACCTGCCCGTGTCCTTGAGCCCCTGCCCTATCCGACTGGGGGACTTGCTCTTGATGCAGAGCGTGGCTGTGCCGTTGCTGATTATGGCGGGCCCTGAAGGGGGCGGTAGAGGAGAGGGAGGCGGGTGGTAGCCGTTTCCGTTCTTCCGGTGGGAGCTCGCCTCGGAGGGCTTGCGCCTCTTGGTTCCGGGCCCCTCGCTCTGAGCCCTGGGGGACTTGGCAGGTTTAGTCCGAGGCGTTTTGGCAGAAGAGGAAGAAGAGGAAGAAGAGGAGGAGGAGGAAGAGGAGGACGCTGGAGTCGGCGGGTCGGGGTCCCTGATGCAGAAGATTCCGCCCCCGTTGTGGGGGAAGGCTGTGGAGTAGGAGACGACGGAGACGCCGTCCAGAGACAGGGGTGCAGCGGGAGACGCAAACAGGGGAGAGGAGAGCACACCCGAACCGGAGGAGGAGGAGTCTGACGGGCTGGGGGAGTTACTTGCCAAACTCTCTGCTGCCAAGGGCACCTTCCTGCAAACATAAGACCGTAGCATCAGCTTGACATTCAGATGGTCGTCAACACTGGCCAGAACTACACCACTAGATACTAGATGAGTTTTCATTGTTTCCTTTTTTTTTTTTTGAATTCACATGCTTCTCCAGCAGTGGATAGATAGATAGATAGATAGATAGATAGATATACTTTATTCATCCCCAAGGGGAAATTACAGTGTTTCAGCAGCATACAAACACAACATTCAACAAAAACATACAAACATGCATACATACAGAAAATTATTCAAAATGTTATTCCTTTCTTTCTGCCCAGATGGGAGTCATTATAAAGTGCTATTGCAGTAGGTAAAAAAAAGTACACCATGACCGTAATTTCCCTACTATTAGCCACGGCTTATACATTGATGCATTGATTTTGCAAAATTTCTTCAGCTATGAGGTTAATACTTTTAATGCTTTTTCTAACTTGCATTAAATTACTATCCTGCTGCTTATACACAAGGCGGCCAATGTACAGGAAATTACTGTAGATGAGTTTTCATTGTCCAAATTTGTTTTCAAATAGTTTGAAGACTTTTGCTTACTTCCACATCTGAGAATTCACATGCTTCTCCACCATGGAGTGCAACACCAGTCGGATCTTGTCCCAACGCCGATCAAAGACATAATGACCTCTCCCCATCAGCCTGCTGTTGAAGGCACAGCACTGCCCGAGACAAATTGAAAGAGACAAGAGTGAATTTCCTCCTTGAAGTCGTGATGTGGAAAATGATGCCCGCACATGTATGGTATGAAGCTCAATTGCACTGGGCAGTTTGAGAACTGACACACACGTGGATGCAGTCTCCCCTCTGCGATGAGTCACTGGTCAGAACTGCCAGCTAAATGAGAAATGCCAACCACACTGAAGGCTGCACAATCTGTTATGTTGTAAGCTCATCGTATTACCGTGTTACAAATGCAATATAAATAGGGATGATTGATGGGGACCCTAAAGATTGTATTTAAAACATAACATAGCAGGTGCAAAGTCACGTCTGGCTCTGCGAGACTGCAGGCCTACAAACAACCAACTTTAGGCTGAGGGGGTGTGAATATGTGAGTGTGTGTGTGTGTGTGTGTGTGTGTGTTTTGGCTCTTACACTCATTGGGTGTGGATGGCGCGGCGAGTAATGGCAGGTTGGCTTCTCGGTGTCCTCGGACGCCTCCGTCTCGCCCTCGTCGCTGGACAGCCGGCTTTCCGCAGCTGCCCTCTGCCAGCTGGGCACAGGGTCAGGGGCGGGCACCGCCGAGGAGCTCAGCATCACCGCGCCCCCACTGCCCACAGACCTGTCCGAGTTTCAAAGAGACTCTGTATAACTGGGACTCATCATCAGCGGAGAAAATTGCCTCGACTAGATACAACGTTTCCTTGAAGGGAAACAGTGTGATGTACAATGACTCCATAGATGATCAGTTGTCAAGGACAACGGCTCCCATCAACAAGAACAAGCATGCTTTACTATTGAAAGTACCACATACAGTACAAGAGATGTGAACACTATCCAGTCAATGACAAATAATTACACCTTTGAAACATTACTGAGTTTATCATTATCTATAACAAGAACTTTATTTATCTACCTGTGCATGTGTGTGTTCGAGCATGCTTTACTATTGAACCTACCACATACAAGAGATGACATTTATGTAAACGCTGTCCAGTTAGTCACAAATAATTAGCATGGGATGTTTGAAACATTAGAGTTTATCATTATCAATAACATGAACTTTATTTATCTACCTGTGCATGTGTGTGTTAGCCAGGCGTAGCCGCAAAGTGGAAGTGGTTTTGCCATTGGGGCAGTGGGCCGGCCCGCTTGGCGTAGTGTCGTGCGATTGGTTGGGCTGGCTGCCAGTCTGACTCTCCCGCTTGTGGCCGCCGTCCTTCTCCTTTGCCCGCCCTTTGTGCTCGGCCAGGAGGACGTCAAAGTCCTTCTTCCTCCCGGGTACAGCGCGGCGATGGGTCAGGGAGTGAGTCTGTCATGACACACACACACGCACACACACACACACAGACCCATCCACACATAGAGACACACACACACACACACACACACACACAGTTGTTACCCAAAAGCACAAGTTTGACCCGAATCATCACAGCATAATGAGGAACTAAGAGGACGGAACATAACAGAGGGAGTGTTGTGCCACACAGTTCCCTGGAAAATGATCACAAAAAGAGAGTAGAGAGAACACAGAGAACACCGAGAACACAAGCTAAGCAGAACGAGAGGTGCTGCTGCTGCTGCTGCTGCTGCTGCCAACCTTGCAAGTGAGACTCCGGGTACAGGCCCTCTTGGTTTCTGGATCCAGGACTCCACAGTGCTTATTAGGATCAAAGATCCTCCCTGGAGAAAAAATAATGATTTAGAAAGGCATTTAAAAAAGAAAAAATAGACGTGTTTATTTATACGCAAGTATCGGTCTGTGGGTGAATCTCTGTCTGGTTTAACACGTCATTCTGAAGAGCATATTACTCCTGAAAAATCTCTTGAATGTGAGACTGAGCTAGTTAGCTAGTTAGTTAGTTGACTTTATTATCCCCATGGGATTTTTTTCCCCCAGTAAGTGACACATGAAAAAACATTAGGCATGATGTTATCTGCCTCTGTTTTTGACATAACGGAACAAATAACAAAAAAAACACTCACAGACCCCAAATCACTTCACCCCCAAGACAATTTTTTCCCGGTGTGAAATGACGATCCACTTTTCTCATTCAAAACCTGTCGGTACGTTGCAGTGCACTGCACACTCCCCTGGACTCATTCATTTCATATCAACTGGCCCTGACCCAGATGTCCTCTCTCCTCTGTAATCTCAAATCGCTATAATCTCTATAATCTGGAGTCGTGGATGTGTGCTGCGATTGTTCCCGCGCTTGGAAGGAGCCGAGTCGAGCCCGCTGCTGCTGGAAGCCGGTCTCTCGCGCTCCTCTCCACTTTTCTCTTTTTTTCCCTTTACGAGGAACAGAGGATTTTGGCAGACACCGTGCGTGTGGAAAGTACAGTGCCTAAATCAAGCCCTTGTAAGTGACAAGGGTGGAGGCGGCGTCACATACAACGGCGGTGGTGATCGCCGTCGCGGCCTCGGTACTCTCATTTTCGTACGGTAGGTAGCTGCCTCCTCCTCTAAGGCTGGGGCTTGGGTCTGTGCAACCGAGTGTACGTTTTCCCCCCAAAACACCCCCGAAAATCCACTCAGCAGGCCGCTGCCAGGCCTACCTTGCCAGCACCATTTTAGCTGGAGTCTACAGTACCTCAGCTCGGAAATCCCAGAGTAGGAATAAAAAGAAAGTGGACAGACAGATCTCTGACCAGGGCGATCCGGGAGTGGTTTGTGTGACGTGAAAAGAGGAACACTTCTGTCTGAAAATCAGATATGGCTTCAAGTCTAAGAGCTTAATGAAGATGTCAGTTTGATGCTGATCATTAAATGTTGCATTAACTCATGTAAAGTCTGAGGGAGCTGCACAGTGAAAGCTGCTCTCAGAGGGAAAAGTTCTCCCTAGTACAGATTTCAGGGAGCATGACGTCCCCAATGTCTCTACTTAGCCCTGCGATCCTAGTTGAAGTCTGTTTCAGCTCAGTTATTGCAATGAACGCTTCCAAACACTGTCAGTATTATTTTGAGTGACGCTCATTAGACATCCTTCATCCAAAGTAAATCCCTACACTAAGGGTGCCCAGACCACATTGAACATAGTCAAAACTTGTGGTCTGGAAAGGCCTCGATAGAGCATAGCAGATACAGAATGCTAACGCCACACTCCTTGCATTGCACTGTAACGACAATCTAATGACAAGCTTTGACACAAGCAGACACTGATCATTTACATTCATTTACATGTATTTGTTTAGCAGACGCTTCTTTCCAAAGTGACCTACATATCGTCCCCTTAGAATTATAACAGACATTTTTGTCAAAATTAAGTTATTGACATATTCTTATTCTATTCTTATTTTGAACGTTCATAAGGTAAGGTGAGGTGTTTCTTCTTCTTTCTTGAGTTGTATGCATTTTTGGACATTATATCTAAAGAGTTGTGTTCCACTTATTAATACAACTCTGTGGATTTCTAAAACTGAAGCTGAATATCTCAGAACTACTCAGAATGCAGATAGAACCCTATAATTCTAATGTCAACTATACTACTACCTGTAAGACCATTCTGCAGAGCAACTTGGGGTTAAGTGCCTTGCTCAAGGGCACAACGGTGGAAGCCGGTTCTATCCCTGTGTGGCTGCTGCGCGGCAGACGTCTCTAGTGTGCTCCATTGAAAACAACGGAGTTCTAATTTGTTTATCGTCGGTGGGCACCGGCCTTTAGTCAAACATCCCATCTGTACGTAATTGTAAATATAAACAGCAAAACAAACTGAATGAAAAGTTTACCTGACACTCTCTTGTGCCGGCTGCCTTTCGTCCCATTTTGGTGCTTCTTCTCCAAGGGGGAGGGCGGGGCACTGGACCTCCTGTCCAATGAGGACGGGGAGGGCGAGGCGCTGGGCCTCCTGTCCAATGAGGACGGAGAGGGAGACGCGCTAGGCCTCCGGTCCTGAGAGGCGGAGGGGGAGGGGGAGGGGACGGGACGCTTGTCCAGCGGGGAGCGCGAGGGGCTCCGCCGGAGGCCGTCGTGTGCCGAGGGCGGCGTGGCCGGGCCCCGACCGTTCACAAACTTCTCCGGGGGCTTGTGAGAGGCGAGCGAGGAGGACAGGGAGGACTTGAGGGAGGCGGCCGGCGACTGGGAGGAGGAAGAGGAGTAAGGGAACGAGGAGGTGCTGGGGGCGGAAGAGCCGGAGGCGACTTTGACGTGACTGCCCTCCGTCCGTCCAAAGCAGGGCATCTTCTCCAAACTCACCACGGGCAAGGACACACTGTACAGGCACAAATCACAACACAGAACAAGTCATTAGCCATAAGGGAAAAAAAACACATTAACATAAAACATGTATTTGTGAAACCCTAAAAAGAACACCAACTTTTCTTTTATCCTTAAAAGGTGTGCAAAATTGGAATAAACCCGTGTGGTGCATAATTTGAGTACTCCCAGAACCTATGTAATGCGCTATGTAACAGCACTTTCATACACTTAAGAAACAAGATGTTCAAAGCCGCTAGAGGCAACAGAAGGCTTTTGTAATACTTCCCCGCCTTTCACTAATTCCCCTGTACTGCATTTGTACTACATTTTCCACAGTAAAAAAAAAAAAGAATACATTTTTTTTTAAATCACTTTGTAGAAAAGTGTAAGCTAAACAGCTCAGGGTATATGCAAATGGGGACAGGGAGTTGAGTGTACGCACCAGGCCTTGGTGCGGGCTCCTTTGGGGGGGTAGACGGCGAGTGGGGCCTTGCTGAAGCGCGAGTGGGGGTAGTCTCGCGGCACGCGGAAGGGCAGCCCCTCCACCCCGCTGTGGCTCACTGACTCTTTGGGCTTCATGGGAACCAGAGGGGCCCTGGAGCCACTGGGAGAGCCGTGTCTCCTCTCTGCAAGGCACACACAGGCAGACACACACACACACACACGCAGGCAGACACACACACACACAGGCGCGCGCACGCAGGCAGACACACACACACACACACACACACACACACACACGCAGGCAGACACACACAAGCACACACGCACACACGCATGCACAGAGAGAGAGAAAGGGAGGGAGAAGGAGAAAGAGAGAGAGAGAGAGAAAGGAGAAAGAGAGGGAGAGGGAGAACCACACAAACACAGGACAAACCACCACAAGTGGAAAACATTCACACATAGACAAGCACAAAACCATTCACATGGCGCAAAAACACACACACGCACGCGTGCATACACACACACACACACACACACACACACACACACACACACACACACAACATAAGCAAAAGTCAGACGAAGGTGGTCATATCATGTTTCGACAGCTCTAAGACCCACAAGTAAACACACATGGGAAAATCTAGCCACATGCACGATCATGCAGTGGTGTGCTAAATTATCATGGCATGAACTAGCTCATTTTAGCATTGTCTTCACAATCAGGCTAAGTGCGCAGGATGGATTACTGATAAATGATTAAGAGTCTTATGTTCTTTGAATGAGCCCCGCGATGAGTTACGAGGACTAATGTGTTGCTTTGGCTAAGCACTCTGGTATGGCTTTAATTTGTGGTATGCAGAGAGAGAGAGAGAGTGAGAGAGGCCACAGAGAAATGTCTGCACTGTGACTGCTGGTGGTGACAGTAATGAGTGAAAGAGAGAGAGTGATAGAGTGAGAGAGAAGGCACTTGAGAGAGAGGTGAGGAGAGGAAAAAACAGCCACTACACTTACGGTTCTTGCTATGCATGGCTTTGGGGAGGGGTTGGGGTGGGGAAGGCTGTCCTCGCTACTCACTGTGAAACTATTCCCCAGCTACCTGCAAGGGGGCACATCATAAAGTCACACATGTACACAGAGAACACGCAGAAGGACACACTACAAACAGGCTCAAAGACAGACAGGGATGGTGGATGTACAGTATCCAGGGGTGTGATTGGCAAAGGACAAAAAAAAAGGAAAATATATCCGACCCCTATATACCCCCCCCCCCCCCCCCCTCCCTTTTTAATGTGTCGACAGTGGGGTATGCGAGCCAAGTCAGTGGTCCTTGGGGGCTAAAGTTTGTGAACTGCTGCTCTAGTGTATAGCTAAGGTACTATAGTATCGCTACTGTGCACTTCAATGTAATTTACAAGGGGGGTCCGGGGGCATGCACCCCCGGGAGAAAATTTTGAAAAATAACCCCTTAAATGATGACATCTGATGACTTTTATGAGAACTATTGATAGACTGAGATACATATATTTCAAACATTATAACATATTACAAAATGGTCTATAAGGCCTAAAGAAAACTCATTTATAGCAAAGTAGCCAAGGGCCTACTTAAGACTAAAGCAGATATGGCTGAAATATAGGCTATCATGATCATTTTGCCAACAATGATGTAGAATTATGGATTTTCTCAGTTCATGTTTTGTATCAACTTAAACCAACATAAAGTTATAATGTTGACTACATTATTTAGTAGGCTATAGGCCTATGATAACATTTAGCCTGCCCCCTTACAGTCGTTCTGTACGATATAGGCCTATTGATGCTGATTGAAGAGGTTGCTTGAAGGTTATTGATATTTAAGTTGGAAAGAAAATCAAATTGCACCACTCCCTCTCCTTCCAAGGTAACATGTCCTCCTCTCCTCCTAAAATAAATGGCAGGCCCTACTGGTATAGGCTACACAGTTGTTCAAGTGCACACACTCAATGGAGAGCTAGGATTAAATTCAGACTGTGCCTTTAAATAGGCAACTTTTTTCCATGTATCAGCACATTGCTACAATAAGCCATTTCCACAAAAAAAAATCAGCTCAATATTACGTGCAAGAGTCAAGACTGATGTTTACCAAGAATGCCAAAGTGTCAATCTCTTAGCACTCATAATACGTTTTCTCATAGTGAGATGCCTATCCCGAAATATGTTTTGAAAGACATGGGGCGCACGGAGGTGAACGGATGGACAAACGCGGAATGACAAGGTGTTAACTAAACAATTTAGTAGACCTAAGCTAAGGTAGACGGGCTTTGTGGTGAAAACGATGAAAACCAGTAGGCTAGTCTGTCACAGCTAACTTCAAGTACAGTAGTCTAGACTAGTTTACACACGCAGAAATTAAAAGTCAATAGGCTATCAGCACCAGGAGATTGTCGTCATTATCGGAAAATCCAGACACGTCAAACTGGACGCGAACGCGAAGCAAAAACTTAATAAATACTACTTAACTTAATAATAATACCTAAACAAATAATTTGACCTTTACCGTTTCATGGCTTCTGCTAATTAACAAATAGTTTACCACACACTCACACATCGAACTTGCATCAAACATTCATCAACCCGCTGCTTTCACTTTCAATGAATTCCACTAGTGAGAGAACGGACAAGGCTTGCAGAGTGATATGAATGAAAGAAGCACCAAAACCGTCGTCACTGTCAGCGGCCTATTATAAAGCAATGGTCTGTGTTTAGGCTACAGAAATAAACCTCTGAACCCCCCCCCCCCCCCCCCCCTAAAAAAAAACTCAGCGGATCCATACGAATTGCGTGGGTCTCATTTTCAGGCCTGAAAAAACGGAATTCCGTTTAAAAACGGAAGAATCACACCCCTGAGTATCACTAGGAGTTCTCTTCCTTTTTCTTGCTGATCTGGCATAACACCACATTATGTGTTTATTGAGAAATGCTCATGATGAGACACATGGGATGTTCAAGGAGGGGAGAGGAAAGGAAAAGGAGGGGGGGGGGGTTCGAGGGGTTGTGAGGCTGCCAGAAAAGTCTTGCCCGTTTTGTAGCCAAATAATAACAAATAATCTTAATCATAACGACTCTTGTTCTGGCAGCTACCTAAGCACAGTTGGCCTTGGAAGTCCAGTCAGACTGCCAGGAGGACGTTGGCCGGGGCCTCCGACGCGGCGGGAAACGGTCTCCAGTGACTCTGCCTCATTGCCTTTCATTAGGTAGTGGACACAGCGAAAGGGCAGTGGGGTCGGGGCCAAGCAGGAGAAACAAACCTTTTTTTTTCCCTTTCAATCCCCCTCTCTCTACATCTTCTTCCAAAAAAAAACAAAATGTAAGACCACTGGCTCGATGGCAGCAGAGTCATCTGCAATCCCCGGCTCTCCCAACCCCTCCCCACCTCCGGTCCCTCCAAGGTGGTAATTCAAACCGGACACAAGCGGCAGGTGTGTAAATAGACCAATCAGAGGACAAGAGCAGGTGGATTAGGCCCGGCTCAAAGTCCACTCCGTGCTCAAGTATGTGACGATCTTAATGGAACCCTTCCACCGCCCCCCACCCCCCTCAGACTCTCAGTGGCAAGCAATTACAAACAGGCCGAGACAAACGTTAACTGAGGAGTCCTAATGTTTCTCTCACACACACACACACACACACACACACACGTAAGGCTTTGTTTCCTCCCTCACGCTTTCACTGGAGCACAAACACTGGCGCTACAAGCCAGCTATTCTGAGGGGCTCCTTTGACTTAAGGAGGCGAGAGAGAGAGGAGAGGCGACGGTGCCATGGGTGCCACAGCTAATGCTCGCTCGCTCGCTGGCATCGGCTCTGGGCAGGAAGCAGAACCGCAGCGCGTCGCCGCACGAGGGGGCAAAACAGCTCAGCTGGGTTTGTTTACATCCGCCTGGCATCAGTCAGCAGGAAGACACCCGCCAGCCAGGCCCAGACTTGAGAGAGAGAGAGAGAGAGAGAGAGAGAGAGAGCACAACAGAGATAGAATGAGAAAGAGAGAGAGCACAACAGATATAGAGTGTGAGAGAGAGGGAGAGAGATAGATGAGAGAGAGAGGGAGAGACATAGATGAGAGAGAGAGAGAGCACAACAGATATAGAGAGTGAAAGAGAGAGGGAGAGAGAGGCAGAGGAAGAGAGAAAAAGAAAGAGAGAGCTCAGAGAAACGAAACCAAAAGAGCAAGCGCAAAAAAGTAGAAGAAAGAGAGGGGGAAAAAAAGTGCCTATACCTCGAGCTCTGAGGGGCATAGATCCAGCAATAAAAAAAAAAAGCCCTTCCCTCGGAACTATGCACATAGTTCATCCGGAACAGCACTTACTCAGCCTGTGCCACAGGCATAAAAAAAGGTTGCAGGAGGAGGAGGGGGAGAAAAAAAGAGTAAGTGGGAAACAAAAGGAGAAAGGGAAAAAAATAAAAGAAAGAGAAAGAGAGAGTGTGTGTGTGTGCGCGCGCGAGGGAGTGCGAGTGCGAGTGAGACAGACAGAGAGAGAGAAAAAGAGAAAGAAAGGAACAGCCTGCTTTCCCCAACTGGCTCGGAGGCATTCTTCTCTCGGCTGCGGCGCTGGCGAGATGAATAGCCCGGAGTCATTGACCCCAGGGCTAAGCCCACACAGGCACGCAGCTGCAGCCTGGGGTGGCGCGGCGCAAAAACGGTGCAGACGGGGCCGGCCGGCTGCGCAGCTGAGGTGAGGTGTGGCGTGTCACGGTGAGGCGCAGACTGCAGCGCAGACAGGGATGGCTGCGCACGAGAGAGAGAGAGGGGGGGGGGGGGGCAACGGGGCTGTAATGCGTGGCCTGCGCAGGTGGATCCACCTCCCCAGCATCCTCTTCCTCCTCCTCTTCCTCAGTCTCCTCCACCACCTCCTCCTCCTCCTCCTCCTCCTCGCCTCATCTCTCTCCTCTACCCCACAGCATAACGGCTAAAACACCCTTGCTAGAGGCACAGCTTTCAGGTTCCAAATGGGCGTGCGTGAGTGTGTCTCGGAGTGTGTCTCTCTGTGTGTGTGTGTGTGTGTGTGTGTGTGTGTGTGTGTGCCTGCCTGTCTTTTGCCCCCTGCCAGCACACATGGCACACAAAAGAAGCTGAGGCAGATGTGAAGGCGCTGGAGCAAAAGCGAAAGTAAACATGTGGGCCCTCCTTGGCAGCCTGGAGGAGCTGGTGCACTCACGCATCCTGCCAGGCGGGATGGCCACCGCACGCACGCACACACACACACCACACACACACACACACACACACACGCACCAACAAAAACATAACAGCCACTTCAGCACAAGAGCCAAAATGGACACCGTCTGGTCTTCAGGCTGCAACAAAGGCCACGGTTGCAATCGACAGCCCTGGGGCCAGATCATCCGTATTCAGAGTGGATAGTTCCTTCAAGGGCATCAAAATGCTTGAGGCTATAAGGTCTCAATCTGTCTGTAGCACCTTACGCTGATCAGTGCTGCTTGTTGTTGGGGCTGATCCAGGGATGGTCTAACATACACACACACACCATCAACTCCACTGGCCAGTACGGAGCTGATCCAGGGGTGGTCTAACACACACACACACACACACACACACACACACACACACACACACACACACACACACACACACACACACACACACACACACACACACACACACACACACACACACACACACACACACACACACACACACACACACACACACACACACACACACACACACACACACACACACACACACACACACACACACACACACACACACACACACACACACAGCTCCACAGGCCAGTATGGAGCTAGGGGCATTTATCTTGTCGGAGGAGCACACGTTACGTCTGAATATCATGCTGTCGCTAGAGGCCACAGCAAGTGGTGGCCCAGCAGGCTGGCTAAGGTTTCAATCGTGTGGCTGTAACATTCCTGAACCATCATTACTGTTAAAAAAAAAAAAGACACTGGTCAAGTGAGTCAAAGGCCCATGCTTGTGAAGGGCAGATCTTTTTGTTGTTGTTGGGACAATGCCGAGCTAAATGATCATCTGCTATCATAAAACTGAGAGATGTAACACTCACACTCTACAAAAAAAAAAAAAAATAAATAAATAAAACAGATGAGACTGATTCTGATTTTGATCAGGCTGTGATTGAAAAGCAAACAACCCAGATCACGATTAAAAAAAAATAAAATAAATAAAACAGTTCCACATCAATTATGACACTCAATTCCAGGAGAGCCTACGCTAACTGACTCACCTCGTTCATCATCTAGCGCAACGCTGTGGGAAGCATGCTTACCGTAATGCGTCAGGAACCCCTGAGGTTTGATGACTTGTGCGCAGACATTGCATACGACGAGCAAGAATTCGTCATGAGTGGGAAACTGGCCAAACAAGTGCATATCTACAGGGAGGCAGAGAGCAACACCGTGAGCGGAGTTAGGAGAGAAGAAGCCTGTTAGAGGAAAGGGAGGAACGAGAGAACAGCACACTAAAAAAAAAGTCTACTACAGGAGAAAGCCCTTTTAGTACCCTACCCATGCTTAGAACACTAGCAGGCGAAAGGCAAGGTAAACATTTAGACAAACTATATTTGATCCACTTCTATCAAATGTACAGACATTAGATTAACATATAGCTTGTGATGCTGTGAATGATAGGCTTATGATAACAGATACCAATGTTCAGTTATGACTTTGCCTTTGCAGTGGCCTACCAGTTTCCAGGGAGACTGTGTTGGCAGAGATTCCTGACAATCTTCATTTCACTTCACAAGTCATATCAGTTATGTCAATGCTAAACTGTATCTAAGTGCCATGGGCCACAGACTGACATCTTAATCAGTCTCAAAGGGTGGTGGTACGAGCCTATTGGCCCACCTCCTTGCTTTACCAGACTAGCTCCACCAATCACGACAGCCTTTCAGCAGATCCTGAAACTACCTAAAATTCAACATTGCAAAACAAATGTTTCACCACTGATGGGAATCACGATTCACACCGACTTTTACAAAACAACAGTGACTGCACTTTCAAAAAGCACTACGGCAATTTCCTCCAGTTCTGCCAAGACAAATACAAATGAGAGTGAACGGCTTAGTGCCGCAACAGCTTGCCAAATGGGGCTTTGTGCCAGGGCCCAACTACTAAAACAATCTTCCCTTTCGTGAATGAATGCATTTTAAACACTGTCTGGCCTGGCCAGTCAATTTTTCATTATTTGATGGCTTCATGATGAATGAAAGAGGCCGACTGCAGGCTGCTGAAATCTATCGGCGTCTCAGTGAAGACGGGTGTAATCAAAGACTGAGATTATCATAATCTGTTAAGGTGTGAGTCAACAACAGACAACAATGTCAATGTGTTCATGACAGAGCACGAGCTACTTGATCTGGCGACACCACCACAAATATTTCACAATCGCTCTTCGCCTTCCCCACAATGGGTTAGGGCCAGCAGACGCCTGTTGCACAGAATTTACAGTTACAGAATTTCCCCCCCAGGCTCAAAATATTGACAATGATTCTAATAGACACACGGAGTTCAAAAACAAGGAAGTTTCAGGTTAGTGGACCTTCCACACTCACGAGATCTAAAACCCCCACCACAGGTGGTTGGAGATGCTGGCATGCAAACACATACCTGTGCACCTGCCAATTTCATGGCATCTCTTCAATATCAAAACAATGGACAGTGCACAGAGACAGTAGAACGATCAGGTGTAACTGAATAGGCTAAATGCTGCAGATTTGACACTTAGCTGACTGAAATGCAATTAGAACCCAAAAGGCAAAGTTGTCGATCAAAAGTAATATAGTTGGCACCCAAAAAGTTTCAACAAGCAAGTATGACAATAATGGCAATGCTTATACTTTAACACAAACACACTTGCACACATGGATTGCATTAAATGCATGCATTCATTGTCAACATCTAAAAGTGCAGCAGGCATAGGCCTACTGTACGGATCTTACCTTCTCTGTTCAGTTTCATCACTTCCTTTCTGTTCAAAAAGTGTTTCCCTTGATTTTCAGCAATGAGTGCGCCTGCACAAAACGAGAAATCTTATTAGCAAACAAACAACTGTTGGGATAAAAACGCTGTGTTTCAGCGGTAGCCCTTACCCAACATAGTACGGGCATGCAGTTCATCGTGCGTCCCAACAGTAAGTCAACACTATCAGCAGGGTGGCTTGCAAACGTGAAAATACAACTGGTAGTAGCTAGGTGGCTGTCTAAATCCAGCGAGGCACAAACGGCAAACACTAAACTTGTACACTTAGTGACATATGGCTCAAAGTACACTAAAATGAAAACCAATACATCGCATCGGTCGGGGTAGAACTGTCACTTTGCACCAGCGACACAATATTTTTGCTCATCTCGCTGGATGTTTGCATATGTTGTTTATTTCTGCTCAGAGACATGCATGGAGGACACACAGTCAGCTCAATCTCAGTTGAAAAACACTGTCGATAACAAGTGCAAAACATGAATTAAACAGTGAAAACACAATCTCAGTGAGAACTTACTGTCGGTGTAAAGTGATTCAGTTGCGTCGGTAAAGATGGACCACGGTTTGCACAGGAACGTATCCAGACTTGGTAGTTGGCGATCCAATGTCGCCATTGCTCTTCCTTCTTGTTGCTTGCTTTTTCCTTTCCTTCGCAGCCAGCAAAACGAGACTGGCGAAGCGTCTGACGTCACATTCGACAAATTCCGTCTCTGCTCGTAGTATGGCGACAGAGAGGTGAAAGGTTGAAGGGGGGTGTGTGCCGAAGTTCAAAAGTTCAAGCTGTAAGTCCAAGAATTTCTTCGTGTTTTATGAAATAGATGAATGATTTCGCTGCGTATCCTACAGTCTAACCTATGATGATGACTCACTCTGAAAGATAAATAAGCCTACCGTTAACCCCGATGATATTATGCATTACGTAACTTCACCATGATTACTTCCCTCGATGTAGCTTGTTCAAATGTGTGATTGTTGTCAAATGAGTCATATACATGGTGTTAATTAGTGAGCATTGGTTTTAAATTAAAAGCATCTGTTTTTGTTTATTTCGTGATGTGACGGTGTTAAACGGAGTTGTGTAGCCTACAGTTTTTTGTGTAGCCGTGTGTGTGGTGTTCTCTTTATGACCACTAGATGTCACTGGCTATCAAGTAACTCTGAGTAACTCCAAAGCACATGGCATAGTGGGCACCTTATCTGTTAAGACTAGGTTTCTGTGCTGATATTTGTCTATTCAAATACCCTACTGAAAGCCTACATAGCTAATTAAAGACTATGATATCAATAGTCAAAGTAATCCATAGATGTCATAAGTCGAGACCCAAAATACAGAGGTCTTCTTTTTCAACTGCAATCACAACCCTCAAGGGTTTCGTTAAATAATGTAGCATTTGTTCTCCAGACAAAAACCAACAGTGAAGTCACAGGACGACCAAGAACACAAAAGCTGTATTATGCCAAAGGGACTTCAGGATTTATTTGGATAAAATCTCCCAATGACAGACACTGGTTCAAGGAAGGAGGAAGATCTTTATTGTTTTCCTTGGGGATTGGCCTTTATTTAAAAATAACTGCATAAAATATAATAACTCTTGAAAGGATTTCTGTCAAGACAAAATAAAATAGCTCTATGCTAGGATCCATAGACACCTTAATCGTGTCTCTAACAGCATATTACGTTCAAGATTCAGCTTTGGACTTGGAATGAAACATTTCTGCATTGTCAAAAATTACCCACTTTCACACAACAGAACCAATCTATACCAAACAACGTTTTTTAAAAAAAAACATGATAAAGCTTGTAACACGCACATTTTGAGGTGTAAATTCTTCCGTCAGGCATTAACATTCAGCATATTCAAACATATGGTAAAATTAGTGCACACAACACAATACAAAAAAAAAAAAAAATCAACCGTCATGAGAACATAATGCATACAAAATCAAGTGTAAGGACATTTCTCATTCATTTGAAAAAATAATAATTATAAAACAGTACCATTACTATAGGGGGGGCTTAAGGAGCCCCAGAGAGGTTCATAAACAAGAGGAAAAGCTTTGGATCAGGCACATCTGTATATAAAGCTTCAGGGACATATCATTGAATAAGCAAGTGGACAAGAAATCAAATGTAAAGCAAAGCTAGTCTTCTGGCTCTGTTGGCACCGATAAGTGCAAGGCACACAATTGCATAGGTGAACACAAACATCCTCACAAAACTTTTAGTGATTAAAGAGCAAAAGCAGGTAATACGTCCCGGTATATAGGCTACTTCAGGGTGGCATCAGGCAGATAGCTAGGGATGAGCTGAAAAGGAGGACAGAAAAGGACGAGAGAAAAAAACGAGAGGTTTCGCTTTCTCGGGAGACTCAGGCGACAGCAGGAGAGGCCGTGGCTGCTGCCGTGAGAGGCGGGAGGGGCCGCTGTTTAAATGGGGGCCGGGCCCGGGGCCGACCTGCGGCCTGAAGCTTGCTGTGCAGCGGCCTTTTGGGAGTGCCACTGCGTCTCTTTGTACACAAACCAAGCGTTGCCAAGCCACACAATCACGTTCAGGAAGCCAAAAACCTGCAACAAAAGTCAAACAACAACCATTTCAGACATGTCAATTGCTAGTGATAAAATATATGGCAATGAAACGAAAATTACATTTCCTGGATTTGCTCTGCTTCAAGGCACTGCAACTACCTTTAGACAGGCATGCCTGAGAATTGTTTATATTACAACATTTTTCTAAATATACAACTCCTGTGGCGTTGCTTTCACAGTAGCCATCAAAGGAGCGCAAATAATAAAATCTGCATTCCATCAAACTTCCATCGCGGAACGTCGGTGCTTCCTGTTTGTTCACAACATAAAAGGCTCGGGAGGGTGGAGGATGGAGGGAGGGGTCAGACTCACCACGGAAATGTCCAGGCTGCGCATGTTGGCCATCTCGCTGACCTCGCAGCGTACGTCCGGCACGGCGCACAGACTCAGGGTGGACTCGATGCCTGCAGGGCCCGTGGCGTCTTTGACCACCTGTAGGCCCCTGGCCCAGGCCGAGGAGCACACCAGCCACAGGAAGGCGAAGGCGGCGGTCACCACAAAGTCCTGCAGAAGAGCGAGTGGGAAGATGGCGAGAAACAGAGAGGAAGAGAGAGAGAGAGAGAGAAAGAGAGAGAGAGAAAGGCAAAGGGGGCAAGATGGAGAGAGGGAGAGAGAGAGAGAAAGAGTAAGAGAGAGAGAGAGAGAGAGAGAGAGAGGGAGAGAGGGAAGGAGGATGAAAACACTTGCCAGTCATAGATCATCCACAGGAATCTGGGATTGCATAGTTGGTTGCACTCCAGACAGACAGATCCTTCACTTGTTGCACTCACCAGCATGGGCCCAAAGTTGGAGTCCTTGTAGACGTGCATGTAGCCCAGATAGACCAGAAGAGCCAGCATGCAGTAGAGGAACGCCAGCACGGCCACTCCCACAAAGAACTCCACGGAGGATGCCGAGTCCCCCACCAAGTGGGTCTCTCCCACTGTGCGGTTGCATAGTGTGGTGTTGCCCTCCACAAGAACCTCCTGGTTTAACCTGTGGCATACAAGACAGGAGAGGAGAGGAGAGGAGCTCATTTACACGGCAAATAAACTGCCACCTACCTTGTGGCATTAGTAAACAAGCACACACCCAAAAAGGGTATCTACTGATGAGCATTATCATCAATCAGTCCATTTTTCCCCAGGATCAATAAGTGAAAAGGGAAGGCAATCACTCACCTGAAAGGATAAGAGAAAGCTGCTGTTAATGTCTGGTTGGCTCCTTCAGTGCAGTTCAGGGAGATGACATTTCTGCCAGAATAGCCACCACAACTTCCAAAGGCAAAAACAGCTGTGAACTACGGAAAATATCGAGATTGATTTCAAAGTTAAACACTTCACGTTAATAATAGAGTGTGCATTTGTGTGTGTGTGTGTGTGTGTGTGTGTGTGTGTGTGTGTGAGTGAGCGTGCGTGCATGGGAAGTATGTTGGCTGCTGGCCTTCTTCTTCAGTGTACCAGACCGGATCGGACTATTCTCTGTCCAAACTTGCAAACAGCATAGAATCAATGAAAATATCCCTCCTCTAGCCTTAACTGTGCAGCATTTGGAAACTGCTCCATTCCCCTGACTGATCCGTTCCTCCTGCTCTGCACCCTATGGAGTTTTCCCTCATTACAGCTCTGTGAACCACTTTTAAGGTTTACAACCTTTCACATCCTGTTTGTGGAGCTCAGTCTTCTTGACGTTGGTGTCGAAGTGTTATTATCAATTAACATTAAGGGGGTTTCTAAAACACTATTCATCTTAGGTGAGATGAGCATGAGTTGCACATTTAGTATCCTTTTTTATGGGCGAGAACTCTGAATCAGTAATTCAATTTTCTTCCGCACAAAGTAGGCTATGTCTTGAGTCGGGATGCTGCGAGTGAACTTAATTAACGCCTGCCTGGAATCGCATCGTTTCAAGAACACAAAACACAGATAGGGTGCAAAGTAGGCCAACAATTTAAACTGATTTTAGACACACACATTTCTGAGTAGTTTGCTGAATGGAATGTGAAATGGGTTTCGTCTCGTAGAAAGGAAACAGTAGCCTAGAGAACTGAAACGAAGGATTAACAGGCTACATGTTAAACATTTACAAAATAGCTGAATTATTACGGCGAAATGAATGTGTAACAAGTATGATCCCATTGAATAGGCTAGCAGTCGACATAAAAACGGTTCTTGGGTTAGGCTAATTCTTGAAGTATTACTCGAATCAAAAAGACTTCCAGCTGAGGTAAAATGATGAGATGGCAAAACAGAAAATTCAGACAAGGATCTTTGAGGAGCGAGCAATTTCCCCCAAATCAGTTTACAACTTACCAACGTTCAATAGCTTCAGCAGCCTAGTGCATAACATAGCCTACAATTACTTTTCATCTAGGTGAAGGCCGTATCCTCGAACTATAGTTGAAATCCCTCTGCTTTAAAAGTGAAAAAGCGGATTACATGGACGGAATTTGGTGCGTTTGCTTAACTTACCCATTCCAGCACCCGTATGAAACCCAGCGGTTCCTTTAGTGGAGCCAAGTTAAGTCTAAATCCTGGCATCATTTGCAAGCGTGCCACAGAAATGTTCGAAAATCCTTTTTTCCAACTTGTAGAAAGGATGTTATAAGAAGTTCTATGGGCAATTTTCAAGTTTGAAAGAGTGACGTGGTTCTTTCGCCCTCTCCCTTGGTGAAGATGCGGCCCCTCCTACGCAGAAAAAGTGTGCAGGACGAGGGCGCAAAAGATTTCCAGATACATTAACTGCAACTGTAGGAAGAGGCGTAATTTCCTGCGTGTGCAAACATATGTGTTTTTTTAGTGTTGTCTGTCTGTCAGAGGTGTTCTGCATGTAAATGAATGAGAACTTCAAGAGAATGGGGGAAAATGAGTGAGAACTTCAAGAGAATCGGCAATTTACTTAATTTTACTTAAATGTTAGTGTTGCCAAATGGTCTGTCATCTCTTACAAGCTATATACCAACATCTAGATCAGTGATTGAATGATTGCAAGGCATGGGAGGCTGCAGTTAAAATTGATGGATGCAACCGAAAAATACTACAGGAAGTATTTGGCTTTTGAAGTTGCCAGGAATGGGTAGGACGCTTGAAAATCTGTCTTGTGCAATTGAGACTTCCTGTCTGGTCGTTGATCAGCACATCTAGCCTACTAGCCATATGATGACTTGCATGTACTGCAGACTATGTTATAGTCGCCTGCACCACACAGACAACTCAGGCTTGATAATCAGATCAAATGTTGCTCACAAATGCCTTGCGCCTTAAAGGGTAGCAGTCCTATATGGGCGGTACAAACCACTGGAATGTGTGTGTGTGTGTGTGTGTGTGTGTGTGTGTGGTACTACAGACAATTGCACTCTTGATGCACTTATTACACTTATTGATGCACTTATTGTGGTTTTTGATTTGTTGTTAGAAGTGCTCTAAAATGTTTTTACCATGTTGTAAGTTGCTTTGGTTAAAAAAAGCGTCAGCCAAATATAATGTGTGTGTGTGTGTGTGTGTGTGTGTGTGTGTGTGTGTGTGTGTGTACGTGTGTGTGTGTGTGTGTGTGTGTGTGTGTGAGAGAGAGAGAGAGTGAGAGAGAGCATACAGTATGGTGTGTTTGGATTAATCAGGCATGGTAAATTATTCATCTCAAGGTCATTTCAACAATGGGTCAGCAACAACTAATGTAGGCTAGCCAATAGCACAAAGTGTGAGGTGTGTTACACTGTTTAAGGCCCAAACTGTATAGGCAAGGAGTTATTGAAAATTAACGTATTTCCATTGGATGTCGTCGACCAACACATAGCACCATATCACACTACATGTGAACCAGGTGAAGGAACTGGAAGAAGAATACCAGTCATGCGAGTGACAGTCCCAATCCGTCGGGAGAAGTCACTAAATGGTGCCTTAGGCTACTGTTTCTTTTAACAGAAGAAACAGGTCAGTGTGACACAAGGCAAAGTGGAGGTGTGGGCTGATACTCCAATGCCCAGTCTGTATAGCCTCAGACCCCTCAGACCAGTGTGGAATTGCAGACATTGTTCTTTTTTTAAATGTGGGGTCTTTTCCCCATTATTTTGATAGGATTGAAGACACTGATAGGAAATGAGTGAGAATTTGGGTCCGAATTCAGACAGTGACCTCTCCTGGCTAGCAGTGACCCAGGTCGAACTCAAACCTAGGTCCTCGTGGGCACTTGCACAGGATTGGTAAACGCCAGTTGCACTACAGCGCCCCCAGATATGGATATAAGAGTTTCTCCATGTCAAAGCTTCAGCGCAAATTCTGCCAGGAGGACCTATTCTGCTGATTTCAGGTGCCAACATTCTGATGTTCTCCTATACCTCCCCAACCACCAATGAAGTCCCAGCCACAATATCACATTAGACACCAAGTTGGCAAGCAAAAATAACATTAAAAAAAAACCACACAAATAACAAAAAAAGCAGAATGAAAAGATGAAACGTATAGGGAAAAAAATATTCAGGAGAATCTTCAGGGTTGAAACAAATAAATACCACTGAACATTATTGAAAAGGCCAATAGTTGCTGGCAAAAATTACAGAAGTAAGCCTACTTGCTCATGACCCAACTTTCAGAATCCTTTCCAGCACCTTCAGAGAGGTACAGAGCTGCTGTCATTAGGGGACTAGGGCACAGACAGGGTACAATGACAGGGTCTTTCTATCCACCTGACAAGCCCACCGTGTATACATGCAAAAAAGTACGAGATGTTTCGGTCAATGCCCACATCAATGAATAGAAAGCTTTCTGCAATAAGTACAGTGTAGCTTTGGTCTTTTGTTTTAAGACCTTTCCTTACTTGGCTTAATCCAGACATGCCTGCTTCTTGGCTTACTTTAGAACGCGCTAAGACGAAACCATGGCCATTACAGGATGTTCTCTTTTCTAATATTTCTAATAAGCAATGCCAACTAAGATTTGGGCCCATCATCTCTTATCTCATCAGGACCTGGCGGGTAGTAGAAAAGTTTTCTCGCATAAACTGTAACTGGCACCTACATTCCCCTGTATTTCACAATAAGTCGTTACTGATAGGTGGGAGTCCTATAACAGCACCGCATTGGGAACAACGAGGGGTTCATTATTTAAAAGATATATTCAGTGACTCTGGCTTGTTACCATTCTCTGACTTACAAAATACATTCAATTTGCCACGTTCTACCTTTTTTTTCTATTTACAATTAAGATCTGCGCTCAAAGCACATGGTGTCCCCTGGCAAAGTCCCTTGCCTACTCATCCTATCCGTAAACTGTTTACTAGTCAGTCATCATCAAAAGGTATGGTATCTAGGCTTTACCACTTCTTGGTCATACCCAAAAATATTGGCCTTCCTATAGAAAGGGTCTGGTTGCGGGACTGTCCTGATCTAAGCGAAGAATTTGATTGGGACGACGTTTGGTCCAGCATCTCAGAGGTGTCGCGTAATCCTGATCACCAACACATTCATTATAACTTCATCCATAGAACCTATCTGACCCCTGTAAGGATGCACCACATGAAAATAGTCAATAGCCCTTTATGCACGTTTTGCCCAACTCAATCCCACGGCACCTTTCTCCACATGTTCTGGGACTGTGGCCCTGTCTCTCAGTTTTGGAGTGATGTTGCATCTTGTCTGTCTCGTTTGTTCACTGTCAATGTGCCTGTTCACATGGGTGTTTTGATTTTGAATGACTTGTCGCCTCTCTGTGTTGCTGGAGTAACTCAGAGGGGAATCTATGCTGGACTAACCGCTGCCAAGAAGATGGTAGCTACACGGTGGAAGCCACCCCATGACCTCTCAATGCGGCATTGGAGCCTCACGTTTTTGGACGTTATATTCATGGAACTATCCACAGCTAGAGTCAATGGAGCTTCAGAAAAGACTTTGGACTTTTGGCGTAACCTAGCAGACTCTATCAAAGACTTGATGGGACACTAGAGCCTTTTTTGTTTCATTTTTAGTTTTTGTCTTGTGTTTTATCTTTATGTTTGTCTGTTGTGTGTGTCATGTTTGTCGAGTCTTGTCTCCCCTGCCCCTCCCTTTTTTTTCCCTATTTTACGTGATTTGTAATTCTGTTATAACAAAAATCATAATAAAAATTTGATCAAAAAAAAAAAGTACAGTGTAGCAACATATATGCAGTGTATCTATGTGCATTAACAGTAATACTATTAAAAAAAGAAAGAAAGAAACAGAATAAGTATGGACATTCAGAGAGAATATCTTTGAGAGACCTGTACGCCTCCCTGAGGGGAGTGGAGTGAACAGTGTGTGGTGAGATCGGTCTTTGATGTTGCTGCTCGCCTTACGTAAGCATCGCTTGCTCTGGCCTCGGTGGAGAGGAGTGAGATACTGGTGATGCATTGGGCAGAGATGCTGGTGAGCCCAGGCTAGAGGTGTTGAAGGTCCTCAGAGATGTGGACACCCAGAAACTTGAAGCTGGTGACACGCTCCACCTCAGTCCCGTTGATGAAGATGGGTGTGTTTGTGTGTGTGTGCTTTTGACTTCCTGAAGTCCACTATGAGCTCTTTGATCTTCTTGGTCTTGAGAACCAGGTTGTTGTTGGTGGTGCATCACAATGTTATAGGTGCTGGACCTCCTCCCTGTAGGCCGTCGTTGCTGATGAAACCAATCACCGCGGTGACGTCTGCCAACTTGACAATGGTGTTAAAGCCATGTACAGGTGTGCAGTCGTAGGTGAAGAGGGAGTAAAGGAGAGGGAGTTGGAGTGGCAATAAAGAATAAAACAAAGGGTCATTCCACCTCAATTCAACAAATGATTGCAATCATTTCAATCAAACTGCAAGCATTATTCACAGAAAATTTGAAGTCTTTAGCTTGAACACTTTTTGAGATAATGACATCTGAACTTAGCTGCTTATTTAGATGAGGGCGCAAATGTACCAAAAATCAGAAGGGGGGTACCATGTTCAAAAATGTTTTTCTCTGGATGTATTAGGTATACCAAGCTAATATTTTGGCTGAGTTAGTTCAAATGGTTACTCTTTAGATGGTAAAAGTTTGAAGCAAATCTGAGATGGTCAAGCAGAAAGTTTGTCTAAAATCCGTTGAATTGAGGTGGAATGACCCCAAATCATGTCTGCCCATTAAGAATGTGACCTCCAATACCATCAAACTTTCCCTCTCCTTAACACTCTGAAAAAAGGTTCAGGATCACCATGTCCTCTCCCGTTTGTGCTCTCTGCCTGGGAGCATCATTACTAAAAACAGACGCTTTCTCGGTGTCTGCAGACATGATTTGTCTCACTATCAATCATAGATATTAAAAACAAGTACAACATCGATTTAGTACATTAGAAAGATCAAGATCATGGCACGACCATGGCAACCTTGACAGGGACAACAAGGAGGCGGATATTGTGCAGACTTTTGTCCATCAACAGCCCCTCTCCCCCGGACAATTGCCAATTAAGGTGTCCGTGACCATGGCAACCTTGACAGGGACAGACATTTTGCGGACATTTTTGCCCCTCAACAGTCTACATTGCACTCCTGTCTATGCACCACCCTTCTATATCATACTGCAATTTTTTCTGCTTTTTTTGCACTTCTGGTTCGACGGAAGACCTCTTTCTAAACGTAGTAGGCTAAACAATCTATATAATTTTCACAAACGGAACTCCTCGAACTGTACACAATTGTGTGAGTGCATAGACCATCTACAAAGTGCAACACGGAAAAGAGATTGGAGACTGCAGTCTGATTCATCTGTAAAATTTTGTCATTTGTGTTTTACAATGTTTGACTTCTGATTTATTGATCAAGTGTGATCAATGTGTGAACTTTTCAGTGTGAATTGATAAATTCACACTTTTGATCAATGTGTGAATTTATCAATCTGTTGCACTGCCCCTCCTTGGTCCTATGAATTAAAACAAGCACACAATTTAATCAGAACTAGAGCACAATTTAGTAAAACGAGATCACCAAAAAATGAGTGCAGGCTTTAGTCAAATGAGCACACATTCTTTTGATATACAAAATCTTGCAATGACATCTCCCGGGCTCCATAGAAATCTAGCACTGTCATAAGAACTCTTGTGTGTGTGTTTGTGTGTGTGAGAGATATTTCGAGTGGTGTGTACGGATTTCATTTCCTCTTATGATACCTTCATACTGCATCCTGCACCCATCCAACTTTGGCTTGGGATGTGTGTGGCCTTACACTTTTACTTTACAGATTGAGCATTTACAGAGCTGTATGCATGTTCATGCTCAAGGGTTGGAGGTTACTGTTACAACTTTAAATATCGTATTTTGACACCACAAGAATATGTCAGCAGATGCAAATACTGATGACTGTTTTAATAAACACACAAACACTCAAATAGACAACAAAACAACATTTGTCACTACAATTGGTATGATATTGCTTTTTTATTTAAACTTCCACACTTATGTTCCTAGCACAATGTAACTTCAAAATGTGATTCAATTTACTATCAGATTGAATGCTAGTGCATTGGGAAATCTTTAATTGACTTAACAGCAGCTAGAAAAGGGAATGCATTCACCTTTTTCAAATTACTTTAAAAAACAGTTTGGTTAAACAGGGTGGATTTTCTTTTAATGTTGACAACACTGCAATCGTTATGTTATGTAAAATATCAGAGGAAGAGTCAGGAAAAGGGAAAAAAAATAGGACAACCAACATATACATAAAAACAGCAACAAAATTATACTTAAAACATAAACAATCAATCAATTTCCCATTCAAACTACACTGTACATACATACACACATACATTCACACACACGCACAAGCTAGGGGCTGACCACACGACACTAGTCACACTAGAACTTAGAAGGTAGGCAAATTCTGTTGGTATAAAATGGGCATTAGACAAAAATAATAACAATATATCTATTACCTTCTAACCAGCCAGCTCCCTTTCATAAACATACAACATGTTCTGAACAAGAGAGAAGGCGTTTTGGCCACATTGTTGTAAGTATGGATATTTCAATGCAATAGCTCTGGCAAATATTCTTCTTCCGTCATAAAAAATAATGATTTCTGGAGCTCGAAACAATGAGTATTACAAGATAGCAAAACAAGCCAGTCTAATATGTTTCCCATATTTAAATGGCATGATCCATCTGTTTTCCAACCGATAGAAAAACATGGATGACAAGTAATACTTGTACAAATAATAATAATAATAATAATAATAATAATAATAATAATAATAGAAGTAGTAGTAGTAGTAACAACAGTAATAGAAAAGAAAAACCCAGGAGGCATTCAAGTTGCCACAGACACCGTTCTTTACACCATTATTCTGGAGAGTGCTTCAGCAATATTTGCATCTAACCGCATCTACATGCGTCTAACTCACTTGGCAACTTCAGATTATATTCATCCTGCGAGGGAAAGGAAAAAAGCTATACGGTTCCTCGAAAAGGCCGTCAAAGTTGTCGTTTTTTGCCGATTACAATGTAATCAGTCCACTTCTTTTGCATAAGGAACGGTGTTCCTTTGATACAAGTGTTTTAAAAAGATCTGCATACACAACATTCACATTCAAAAAACACTAAATCGCTATGTTCCAGTCCTACAACCGAAAAAACAAAATCTCAAAACCCTCTTCAATATACACATATATCTACTTTCCCGCAAAGGTGTGTGATCATAGCGATGCTTGGTCAAATACACAGTTACATTACCGCATTTAAATGATTCGTATACCATGATATCATGATTTGTATATATACTTTTTTTTTCGTCCATTCAGAAGAGACATCAAAGCTTAGCAGATTCTGGAAACTGAAAGACAGAACAGCTCTGTACACAGAACACAGGGGTACAGTGTGTCGTTTGAAGGTTTGTTCCTCCCCCCGTCTTCCTCTCTCACACCTCTTCATTCCCTCGTTCACTCATTCTCTCTCTTCTATTTCAGTGCTTCCCCCCCCCTCTCTCTCTCTCTCTCTCGCTCGCTCTCTCTCTCTTTCTCTCTCTCACTCACTCGCTTTCCTTCCCTCTTCCTGTCGCTGTCAGCTGTCCGGAGGCCCAGGGCTGGAAGTGGTGACAGGCTCCAATACGCTCGGCCCCTGTGGAGGATAGTGCTCTAGAGGGTATTGTGAGGGGTTAGGAGACCGGGGCTTTTTGGGAGGGTGAGGGTGAGGGTGAGGGTAAAGAGGTGGGGTGGGATGGGGTGGGGGGTAGTTGGGGGAGATTGAGGTGGTCAAGAGAAGGACTCCAGAGAGCGACAGCTCAATGAAGAAGCCCCTCCAGCTCGGTGTCCTTCAGCTTGGCATTTTCTCGGACGTCGTCGAAGGTGTACTGCTTCACAATCTTCCCGTTCTGGAACACTGTGTGCAACAGATCCTATGGAACGAGCAGAGACAGCACTTTTTACTTGAGGGGCGAAAAACTCCACTTTAAGAAGATTGAAAACAGTTCAAACTTGAGCAGACATCAACATAAGAACTCTACATTCAATACATTCTTATAAGTTATGGTTTGTATATTTAAGGTATTTGTTTATTTTCATTATTGATCATTGATTTTGTTTTGATATTACTATTATTATAACTTTTTTCTTAATGTACACTTACCAACTTTTTAAAACACTTTACTGTTCCTCTTAACTATTGTGTTGTGAGTCGCTTTGGACAAAAGAGTCTGCTAAATTCGACAAACATAAGCACATAAACAAAAACATACCACTCCAAATTCCTCAAGTTCTCCCTTTCCTTCTTCCATAGTAACAAAGTCTCCACTCTGTGTCCTGTGTAAGGAAAGACGACCCTTCTTAGACCTCTTGTTAGGGTCTGCTACAGGATCCTTAAACACGTTCACCTGGGGGGAAAAAAAAGAAAAAAAAGGTAGAACGTTGAAATCAAAATTAGGACTACATTTTAAGTTTGCAACAGCTTTTGCATATGCGGATGAAAAAAAAAAAAGGTGACTAAAGGTGGGTAGAGGGGCAAGCTGTTACACTCCCCCAACCCCCACCAGTCTTACCCCAAGTCCATTGGTCACCACATAACTGCACTTGAAGGAGCAGTTGAGAAGGTCCCTGGTGAGTTTCTGCAGGAGAGCCCCTCCTGAGCCAAAGGAGATGTTCTCAATGCTCCACTTGTGCTCCATCATGCCTTCCACAATCTAGGGAAGGGCAAAGTTAGGACACGCAAATATGTATGATGGAATTGCTACACATTTTCAATGAGCAAGATTGGGTCACCATCATGGCAAGTTCAGATGTTACTGTAAATGAGAATTAAGTGCACTATCCTATATTTTTTTGTTAAATGAAAGAAAATAATTTCTAAATTGCACTGTTGTATGAGAATTCAACACACAATGTATACAACATAGCCTTGTCAAAGAAAATTTTCTGTAACCCTTGTGTAACAGACAATAAAGTACTATCTAATCTAATCTAATCTAATCTAAAAAAGCATAGGACATCCTCTTTGCATAGAACTAGGGAAACTAGCAAGGCTCTACATCAGTGTTGATATGGTGCAAAACAGTTGAAAGTTTGAACACTAATTTTGTTTCATAATAACCTTCTTACATTATTACACTTACATGGACGGTATGCCATTGTCCCTATAGATGTGAATTAAAGGGTAACACTGAATAACATGCAGTTTACCCTTCACCCCAGTAGGTGGTGGTAATGCGCTAAAATGTTGGCCTTCTACAGACTAGTTGCATGAGCGGCTCTTGGTGGGCTTGTTTGTTTCCGATGGAGCCAGGTGTGTTTGAACCTGCCACTTGTTAATGTTATCAGTGTCTACATGACCCAGACCGGGTTTTTTACCCAGTGAATCAGCAAGTTACGATATAAAAAGATGTATGCGTGCTAACATTTTTATTATTGGACAAACAAGGTGTTCAGTGTCGGAGTAAATATGTAAGGAGCAGAATATTAGAATATAACAGAAGATGCCGTTACAGATAACGCTACACTGGGGATAGACGAGCCCACCGCAAGATTTTAAGAAACACTGCCATCTTAACTTTATGCAATAACTAGTTTAAGTAGAGTTGGTTGCTTGTTTGGAGAGTTGATATTATTGAGTAATTAATCAATTAGTGTGAACTAGTTTACTAGAACTCAATTAAACAGTTCAATTAATATCTTTGTTAGAGTGTTGATACACTGATTTACATATACATTTTAATGACATTAAAGGAGAAATCTGGCGAGTTTTCACATAGATCTCCGTTTCTCGAGGACTCAGGGCCAGATGTACTAAGAATAGCGATCGTAACGTTTATAGCGCCAAAGCCAACACGCAGAAAGCACACGCTATCATACTTCAGTTTACGTCCTATTTACCAATCCTGAAATTCGTTGGGTAATCTCAAAGATCATTAAGGGGCGGAGCAAGATACTTCATGAGAAGCCACTTCCTGGAACCCGAATCGCAAGAGGGGGGGTCAAAATCCCCCTTTATGCAGAGCAGAGGCAGCAACTGTTCCATTGAAGTCTATGGACATAGATCAGAATTTCAACTATATGCTAAAATCTCCATTCTCTTGAGTTAGGAATGTAAATTTTGGGCACGGTTTCATGACCCTCAACCCCTTCTGACCACTTCAGGTACCTTTTTAGCATTTTTGAGCATTCCCGTCTGGAGAAAATCGACTTTATATCAGGTGTGCCCCTCTTGTTTATTCTGCTTATGTTGGCCGGTTGCTACGTACGCTCTACCTTGACAACACATTAGCCAGCTGAACCAAATCCTGATTTGTGCTAACGACGATCAGATGGCGCTGGGGTAACTTAATGAGAGCAGCGACATATTTCCATTATTCCATTGATGTTTTTATTCAATTCCTTGAAATGTATGCTTTGTGTGTGTTACTTCCATATTAGAACTAATAAATGTAGAGGGCTTGAAAGAGCAGCAAGATTATTTTGGAACATCATCAAGCATTGATAATCGAGTGCTTGATTTTGTACACCTGTGGAAAGGGACCTGATGAAACCCATGAATACGTCTGACACGCAATGACACGCCTCTTTATGCAGAGGAAGTGATCCCCGTTTTGCGCCCATAGACATGAACTACGACGACGTATCTTGCTACGCCTTAAGGATCTTTGGTAATCTGCGCCGTTCTCCGCCCCCTAACGCAGTTTGCGAAGGACAACAACTGAACGACACGTCAATCAGAAGCGCAGTTGAATGAAGTTAACTGATGACTAGGCTACATTAGAAGGAATCCGACGTTTAGCGATCCTGAAATAATACAATGCATAATGTCAACAAGCAGGAAGATAATTTAGAGCAGTAGGCTACGTAGTTCTACTCAAACTAGGCTTACTTGTGCACGTAGGCTATGGAAGATTTATCAAATCTAACAAGTAGGAAAGTTTAAGCGGATGGCGTGAAAGTGAAAGTAAACATTCGAAAAGCCTCCGAAAGTTAAGGTTGCTTTTGATGTAGGCTAGTACAAAGACGCAAAACTGGTGGTCTAATTAGCGATTTTGTTGTCTTTGAATGATTCTCTTATAGATGCATTTAACAGCAAATCGCATTTAACACCTGCTTTTACAAGGCGGAAATATTCAGGCGCAAAATAGACGTGCGCTTTCATGGGCAGTTTTAGTACATACAGGGGAATACATAATTAGGCGCATTTTACGCTTCTCCTCCCATCTTTTTACACGAACCTCCTACTATCAGCTGACACTCCCATAAATCCATATGCATGAGACGGAAAAGCGCAATTTGCCATTTTCAGCTCCCGCGACAGGCAGTCTGCGCTTTCACCTCATTGCGGCATGTTGATACATACCTCGCCATCTTTCTATGCGCACGTTGCGAAACAAATACGCCTGAAATGGGCGCAAAAGCGTTAGTACATCTGCCCCACAGAGTATTGTCGGTGTGAAAAAAAAAACCTTGAAAACACCTAGCTTTCTACATCGAGTTGCTACAGCCAGCAGCCAATGCAGCCAGGCAGCTACAGCGCCACACTCTGGGGGCATGTACTGTACTTGGAAGCTCCCGGACATGCCCCCAGAGTGTAACACTGTAGCTGCTTGGCTGCGTTAGCTCGATTCGTTAGGAAAATAATCAACAGATTCATCAACAATGAAGGTATCAGTTAGGTGCAGCTCTACTTGTTTGTCTGGACCAACTATTGATTGATCATGTTTTCCAAACCACATGTACATTCTACATATCTACATTCTTTATTACCTCTGCCAAGGAGGTGAGGTTTTCATCTGGGTTTGTTTGTTTGTTTGTTTGTTTGCAAGATAACTCAAAAAGTTGTGGATGGATTTCGACGAAATTTGGGAGTGATCCGTATTACCGTCTGGATCCAGGAAACGGTTATGTTTACTTTTCGCTTGGTGGAGGTTTGCGCTCTCTGAGTGTTTAAGTTTATTATGCATTAGTTTAGTATTTTGTTGCTTGGTGTTTTAATCGTTGCCTTCAAGGCTGCGCTGCCTGCTAGGGTTAGGATTAGGGTTAGGATTAGTTGCCTTTAAGTCAACAGTGGCAGCGCTGCCTGCAAGATGACATTGGGGGCTTAAAACACCATCAAGCAGCATGTTTTCACATGACATTTAGTTTCACTTGCAGCGTTCTCAATTATATTGGCTTCCAATCTGATGTGTGTATTGTGGGTAATAAGTAAGGGAGCATTGTAGCACTCGAAAAGCTGTGTAATAAGGGTGTGTGTATACTGTATAAGACCAGCATCTTCTGTACCTCCTGCAGTGTGTTGATGTCCACCCCATCTCCTTGAATGACCCTGATGTAGGGAGGAAGCAGTTTGTATCCCTTCGAATTCTCCTTGGCAGGGAACTTCTTGCCCAAAATCTCCAGTACCTACAAAATGAGAGGCAGTGAGTTGCTGAAAAGGCGTTTCTCTACAGAACATTACATGATGGTAAATGGTAAATGCGTATTTATATACAGCTACCTCCATAAGTATTGAAACACATGCTAAAGTTGACAACAAAGAGGAATATAAAATCATCTTTTGGAATTTGATCTCAATGCCTTAAATAAAAAAAAAGAGGAACCTTTAAGGACATCACTTTTCTTTGTGAATGAATAATATATTGTAAATGAATAAATGTTTTCCTTAAAAAACAGGGGTCATAAGTATTAGAACGCCTGTGTTAACCCTATGTGTTAAAATTCACTTGGCCTTTTGAATTGAAATAGCCCCACATCATGGCTATGGCTATGGCTATGGCTATGGCTATGGCTATGGTTATTTAGCAGACGCCTTTGTCCAAAGCGACATACAAACAAATAACAATACAAATCAAATTAACAGTGAACAATTGCAAACTAGGGAGAATAGTAATATTATCAGTAAAACAATAATTTTAAGCACTAACCTAATGAGAAATAAAACAGTGAAATGAGAATAGCAATCAAATAAGTCACTCAGTTAATTATATATAATAATAATAACTAAAGCATGGTATTGCTAAATTTAAGGACAATAGCAAAATAAATTTCAAATTCTATCAATAGACAAATTATAACAAAACAATACTATTATACAAACCATAACACATCACAAACTCAAAGGACTAAGTGCATATTAAATAAATATGCCTTAAGACCCCTCTTAAAAGATCCAAAGCTGTTGCTGGAACGGAGAGCACTGGGCAACTCATTCCACCAACACGGAACCACTGAAGAATAGGATCTACAATTTGACCTAGCATGTATGGTTGGTCGACATAACAGACGCTCCTCAGAAGATCGCAATGGGCGGTTGGGAATGTACATTGTGATTAAAGAACTGAAGTAGCTGGGAGCAGATCCAGTCAGTGTCCTATAGGCCAGAGTGAGGGATTTAAATTTAATTCTGGCTACTATAGGGAGCCAGTGGAGAGTAACTAGGAGAGGGGTTACATGTGTCCTTTTTGGCTGATTGAAGACCAGTCGTGCTGCAGCATTCTGAATCAACTGTAGTGGTCTTAATACACAAGCAGGTAGGCCAGCTAACAGAGAATTACAGTAGTCCAGCTTGGAGATAACCATTGCCTGTACAAGAAGCTGAGTGGAATCTTGTGTCAGATAAGGTCTGATCTTCCTAATGTTGTACAGGGTATACCGACATGACTTTGCAATTGAGGCAACATGCTCAGAGAAAGTAAGTTGGTCATCAATTATGACACCCAAGTTACGTGCCGATCCGGTTGGAGTCAGTGAGGATGAATCAAGCTGGATATTGATCTGTTGGGGAATAGCTGTTTTTGCTGGAAACACCAAGAGCTCAGTTTTGGAAAGATTAAGCTGAAGGTGCTGATCCTTCATCCAGATTGAAATGTCCTTCAGGCATGCAGAGATTCGATGGGAAACACTAGAGTCCTCAGGTGGGAAGGATAGGAAAAGTTGAGTGTCGTCCGCATAGCAATGATATTCAAATCCATGAGAGCGAATAATCCCACCTAAAGAAGTGGTGTAAATAGAGAAAAGGAGGGGCCCTAATACTGATCCTTGGGGGACTCCTGTAGTGAGGTCATGAGACTTTGATATCTGTCCCTGCCAAGACACGCTAAAAGAACGCCCTTTAAGGTAAGACTTGAACCAGTCAAGAGCTTTCCCAGAAATTCCCAGTTCATATAGTGTAGAAAGGAGAATGTCATGGTTAACCGTATCAAAGGCTGCAGATAAATCTAACAGAATTAACACTGATGACTGAGCAGAGGACTTAGCTACTCTCAATGCTTCAGTCACAGATAGAAGAGCAGTTTCAGTAGAATGACCACTCTTGAAACCAGACTGCATAGGGTCTAGTAGGTTATTCTGATAGAGGAAGTCACACATTTGCTTGAAGACCACTTTCTCCAAAACCTTTGACAAGAAAGGAAGAAGGGAGACAGGTCTGTAGTTCTTCACATCAGTTGAATTAAGTGTACTTTTCTTCAGCAAAGGCGTAATTCTTGCCTGTTTAAAAGAAGAAGGAACTATTCCAGAACTGAGTGAAGTATTAAATACATGTGTGACTGCCGGTATAATAGCGGGTGCTATAGACTGCAGGAGCGTAGACGGGACAGGATCCAAAGGGCATGTTGTTGGACGGCTTCGCTGAAGCAGTTGAGAGACCGCTTCCTCATCAAGAGGAGAGAAAAAGTCCAATGATGGCATCATGCTAACACCAGGCAGAGTCCTTCTTATAGGGTCATCAAACTGAGCACTTATCTTAGCAACTTTCTCAGTGAAAAATGTTGCAAAGTCATCTGCTGACAGTGAAGTAGCTGATGGCGGTGGTGGAGGATTGAGAAGAGACTTGAACGTAGCAAAAAGTTTTCTGCTGTCAGTGGCGTTCTCAATCTTACTCTGATAATATGTTCTTTTTGCAAGTGTGACAGTGGATGAAAAAGATGATAGCATAGACTGGTATTTACTAAGATCATTTCTATCTCCAGATTTATGCCATTTCCTTTCAGCAGCTCTAAGTTCCTTGCGTACTGAGCGTATACTGTTTGTCAGCCATGGATGGCGAGGTTTAGAACGAGTGGGTCTTGTGGAAAGAGGACATGCTGCATTCAGACAGGATGCCAGTGTAGAGCAGAGAGTGTCTGTAGCATCATTAACCTCAAGTGATGAGAATGAGCTTGGAATAGGTAGAGCAGAAGTTACTAATGTTGCAAAATGTTCACTTGAGAGGCTTCTGAGGTTCCGTCGGAATGACATCGTCGGAGCAGGAACTGTAGGGTTATCAAGGAGACGCACAGAGAATCTAATGAAGTAATGATCTGATACATGTAGAGGATTAACCCAAACGTTGTCTGCAGTACAGTTACGTAGCAGAATCATATCAAGATCCTTACCAGCCTTGTGAGTAGGAGGACTGTGAACACGTGTTATACTAAAGGAGGAGAGTAAGGACAGGAAGTCAACTGAAGAGGAGTTGTCCAGATGAATGTTAAAATCACCAAGGATCAACAGAGGGCACGTATCCATTGGAATAGCAGACAGTAGAATGTCCAATTCATTCACAAAGTTGCCAAGCTGTCCTGGAGGGCGATAAATAACCACCAAGTATAATTTGTATGGTTCAGTTATCATGATGGCATGATATCATCATCATCACATACATAGCGATTTTGTTCTACAAAAGTGTGGCGGAAGTGGTGATGACAAAGTCTACAAGTTGCAAAAAACGTATGGCTGCCCTAGTAAACATCTTTTCACAAAAAAAGCTGTTGGGCCGTGACGTCGGACTTAAGAACCGGATACCTTCAGCACGGTGTCCAGCGGGTTCCCCGAGTCTGGCCGCACCACCAGCGGAGCGTCAGCACTCCGCTTCTCGATCAGGTGCCGGAGGTCCTCGCCCCAGATCTTCTCGCAGGCGTTGTAGATGTCGTAGCTGTCGCTGACGATGGACACGGGCACGGAGGGGAACTGTTTGATAATGTGCTCGAAGGCGTCTTTCTCGTGGTCCTTCCCCCAGGCGGTGATGGTGCTGCGGAGGAATTAGAAGTGAGACGTTGTTAAGAAGTCAGAAAAACGGCCCCAGCCGTGGCGCGACTGGCTGGGGCACCTGCACCACACGCCGGCGACCCGGGTTCGATTCCTTTCCGGATCCCACCCCGACTCTCTTTCCCACTCGCTTCCTGTCATTCTCTCTACTGTCCTGTCCAATTAAAAGGCATAAAAAGCCCAAAAAAATAATCGTAAAAAAAAAAAAAGAAGTCAGAAAAACAAAACAGAACTAAATGTGGTGCCGGAGATTCACCACTAGAGGGAGAGACAACACCTCAAAATGAAGCCCTAACAGCCCATCCTCTTAGAGAAGAAGAAGAAAACGCAATACTCGCTCTCAAACAGACAAAAGTAAACAAACTTACTTATGCCACCACTTGGAACAAGGAGGGCATCTCTTAAAACAAACACTAATCAGTCCACCCAATCCACAGGAATGGCGTGTGTGGCGTTACGTAACAGGGGCCAGTGACAACTTTGGCTGAACATCCATAATGCACTGGACTCGATGAAGGGTGCAATCATGTTGCAGTAACTGTAGTCAATGCAGAGATTGGTTTTGTGTGCAGACTGGGGCCTCAAAGTGGCGTCACCAAGACTACATCTATGGTATATACTGGTAGTTACTGAACTTGTGTAAGTGGACACTTCAACACTAGAACTAGTCAGTCATAAAGGTAATTTTGAGGGTAAAGTTGTGCATGTACAATGAAGGTAAAGTTGTGTGTACAATGACTACAGTCCTGATGTTTGACTATAGAGTTCTAAGGGCTAAACAGCCGCTTGTGGCAGTTCTAGCATGAAATTGTGGCACTTCTAGTGTTAGCTGTGGCTTATACATTGATTTTGAAAATTTTCTTCAGATATGAGGTTAATACACAGGGGCAGTTAATATGGTATTGTTTCTTTTAACCTGCATAAAACACTGTCCTGCGGTTTACACACAATGCGGCTAATAGACAGGAAATTACTGTTGAGTCAACAGCCATGTAGCGCAGTAAATTGAACTTCAGTTTCACATTCTATATGCACCAGCAAGACAAGGTCAGGAATGAAGTCAAACAGATATCACATGTTGTGGATCGTTGCAACATATCACACCAGACTGGCTATGAAATACTAGGGTTTTCTCTAGTACAAACCCTTTTCATAGCAGTTTCTCATTTTACAAACTCATCAATTTTTCTCATAAGATAAAGGATATTACCCTTTTGTTTTTCTACCCACAAGTTGTCACAAATGGTCTGATGCCTTTAACGTACAGTATGAAGCTGTAAGCACTGTGAGAAGCAAATCATTCTATTCTCTCAAGACAGCAACTATGCCCATCGCAGAGACTAACAACTGATTACGGGTAACCCACTTAGACCCTCAGTCAACAATTCCCACACCCTTGTGTGTTTGCATATCAACAAAAAAAGTTGTGCATGTCTTCATCTTTCACACTCACAGTGGAATCTATCAATAGTGAAATGAATGCGAGAATGCCTTCCCGTACAGGCTACATACATTTCAAATGTGTTTTTCATAGTCGGAAATTACACCGCCTAATTTGTTTTTAATTATTATTTGTTTTAAAACACTTTAAGTTGTGGGCTATGTAGCCTAAATGGACATGCAAACATGCACATATACAGCATAATGACAATTGTAGCTCTGTAGTCTTAAGCCCGGCGCCCACCGGATACGTACGCGGCGCGCCGCGACAATAAACAAATTAGAACTCCCAGGGAGCAAAGCCCACTGGAAACGTCTGCCGCGCAGCAGCCGCACAGAGATAGAAAACTATTCTAAAATCCTGCGTGTCAAGCCCAGACCGCAGAACGCCATGTCCGGTGGGCGCCGGCCTTTAGTAGTGGATAATGTCAATGCCAGAATTGAAAGGTAATGTGAAGACTCTATAGAGACAGCAGCACCCATATCTATTTCCATGATTATGAGTGGTTCATCAACCGTTTCAGATTTCCAAAAGCAATCCGAAAAAATCAGTGCTGAATGGGTATGAATAGTTAGTTCTGATTCATTCATCATGTCAGATGTCCCTTTTTTTTAAATCTATATCTGCAATTATACTGATGGTTCAATAGGCCATCAGTATACTGTGACGCAAACCTCCTTACAAACTTCCAGAGCCATTGAATTTCAAATGACACAAACGGAAAAAAAAAATATTTAGCCATTTCATTGAATATGAGCACTTTAACCTTGTATTCGAAAGGAAATTTCTCAACTTTACTACAATTGCTGCTTTCAATTACATTTTGGACTGGTTAGATTACAAGTTCATACACCTGAACCTTTTTCGGTGTGTACACAGCTTTCCCGCTTTATATGTTCATGTTTTAGAATAAAATTTAAGGCAATTCTTTGCATTATGAGCCCATAGACATTTTGAAAACATCTGACCCGATGAGCACCCTTTTCTAGCAAAGCTGAATCGGTTGGTAAACTTTGCCATGATTTGTAGATTTGAAGTCTTTGACAAATTAGAAAGGTCTCTACCGTAAAGATCTGTGCTTGTATCTGTGATCAGTCAACACAACCTTGCTCCAGTTATAGAAGTCCTAACAGTGGTGTAACCGCCGGCAGCATGTCGAGCTGCACTATAGCACATTTCTGTGCTTGTTTGCCCTTTAAATGTTAAGAAGCGAGATTAACGTAGGCAAAAATCAGTTGAGCCTTCTTCCATATCACCAGCTTAGTCACTGGGTCAATGTTAAACATAAATTAGACATGACTTCATTTGCTGAGCATTTGGACACTGTTGCTGCTGCTGTTGCATAGTTCCCTGAGGCTGCTGCTACTACCACCCACCTGTGTTCAGCAGCTGGCACTGAAAACCCAGGCACAGGGTCCTTGGTTCCATAGTACTTCTTGATCACACCGATTCCGGCCACCGTGTCTGTTCCTTTGAAGTTCACCAAGTGTGCCGAGGCACCAATCCCAGCCGTCTGAGGGAACAGAGTACACATGATTTGTTAGTAATAGCACAGACATTCCACAAATGTCTGTGTTGGTAGCATGCTTTCAAATTTGAATTTGAGGGAAGTACGCAAGACCACGGCAGTGTTAATGTGTAATTAAAGAGAAACTATGCAGGATTGGCGATTTCATCTCAAGTTTCGTTTTCGCTCGTTTTATGCTTGCATATTTCTCTGCAGAGCTTCCCCGACAGCTTTAGCGTGTATATTTATACATATATAAATATATAAATTGCAAGCGTGATTCTTCTTGTTCTTTATGCGTCTCAGCCTTCCAGATGTAAACAGGGAACGATCGTCTCCTGAACAAAGGTTGCAATAGCGGATAGGGACACTGGGGGCGGGAGGAAATATTACTGTTTTCGATAAAACTGGTCAGTCAAGCAAAACAACGATTTCTAAGCGATTTTATGACTATGAAAAAGTTGCATAGGGTCTCTTTAAAGTTTTGTTGATGATTAACTGATGACTAATTAACTAATGATAATTGATTAATTAATTGATTAATGTATTGATTATTGCCTAAAGAAGTCTTGCTTACCTCTTGTGAAGACACGCCTCTGTAGCCAAAGTCATGGAGTTTGTATTCCAGCCCCGTCAAGTTCCCAGATGTTTCCATCAGGTACTTGGCCAAAATCTTTTTTTGTTCCCGCGAGTTGGTTGCCACAGTGATGGGGTACCAAATCTGAACAAGGATAGTCTGCAAGTGGGGAGAAACATTGAGAAGAAGGGGATAAAAGAACTGGTAAGTTTGTGTAGATGAGACACTGGGATACTGACTTGGCAAGACACCTCTTCTCCATTCCCACCTCCCCGCCTCTTCACCCCACCCTCTTCTCACTCCGAGTTTAATTTCCCAATATGTGGACAAAGCCTGTTGTCTCCAAGTGAAGTCAGCTGGAACTTAAATGTAAAGCTGACTTCCAGCACCCCTTTATCCTCCTGGGGATTCCAGTGAGCTTGGGCCAGGACGGCTGTGTCAACAGGGAAGGTTACTGGGTGGGTGGGGATACAGTGTTCCCTTGCTGGGTTGGAGGACCTGTCGCAAGGTGGATGTGCGAAATTTCTTTGTTTTAGCGTCAGCCAGAAAAATGAAAATATTATGATACAGCAAAAAAAAAAATGAACAAAAAAAGACAACAACAAAAAAAAACACGCACTGGGCCTCAATGACAAAACTTGTCCAGGTGCCACTCTGCGACAATCATCAAAAACTGCTTGCTGCCACATTCCTGAAATAACCAGAATTTCTCGTGCCAGCGCAAAACAGAAATGAGCTTCCGTTCCGTTCACTACGGAAGCTATCCATAGTTGCTCAATGCTGGCAACCGTTTACTGCTGAAGCACAACTGTATGGGAGCCAAAGCGTGGCACAATGGTGAGATGTATCGGGAAGCAGTTTGCTTGCCAGCCTTTTTGACCACCCTGCAGTGGGAGATTAAAGAATGAGTTTGAAGCACATTTTCACGCAGGCCTGTCATCTACAGCGCGGAAGGAGACACTCTACAGGCCGTATTTTCAGAGCAATTAGCCCATTTCACAAGACTGCTAACCGTGTAAACCACCAACTCCCGCGGGAATTTCAAAGCTATCGCTACTTGCCGTCTGTCTGCTGTCGACCAAGAGATTAATTAAAAAATGCAGCGCTTTTTACAATTTCTTTGTCAATTTTGACAAGGTTTTGGTTAGAAAATGTGAACAGAGTCGTAGACAGCCACTTGTGTAACAGTTCAGTCCACAGCAAGGACATGAACAGGAAGATGTTTTACCTGATACCCAAGGCATCATTAACCTCAACGAGGCCAGACACTGTGAAATACTGTAGGTTTTATTAAGGCAACATTTAAACTCAAACTTTAATATCAAAATCATTTTAATATCAAAACGTATGGGTAGAGTACGTCTACATAATTCCAGTCTAGAGCTCAATGTAAATGGAGTTTCTTGTGTGTCAAAATTGCAAAAATCACTACCACTTTGTTGTATAATCCAATAGGTGACAGATTAACCCAGCAGGCTCCTATAAAGGCCTTGTATGTAGAATAGAATACTCTATTTGGTAAATAAAATAATAATGACCCTGTGCACAGCCTTTCTTGACTCACAGGTGCTGGTGATTTGCAGTAAGAGTATCAAACATGTGGGGAAAAAAATCACTGCACACCGGTGTATCTCGCTGATTATTTTACTGGTGTGAACGACGCAAAAATAAATAAATAAATATTTGTTGACGAATTTGTTAACTCTATGTGCAAGTAGTTGCTTCAGTGGTATGATTTGGCCTCCCCCATGTCCTTGATTGGCATCTCTGGAGCTGAAGCGAAAACACTTCAAGAGCCTGGGCAGGAGACCTCCACAGAGATGTAAGGGGGCCGCTAAAGCTAAAGGTGCTACGGGCCACGCATAACATTAAACATTTCCTCTCCTTCTATCCCAAGTATATTCTTTAGGGAATGTGGACATTCACTCAATGCAAACGGACTTTCTTTAATGGCAAAATGCACAGTTATTTTGTGATCGTTAGTATGGTTGCACAGACCACTGACTCGCTGAGCTGCTAAGCTCAAGTTTCAAGCTCTAACAAATGACTTGCGTTTAAAGAGTAACAGCGGGTTGGCAAAAGATTCAACTTTATTAATTCCATGTCTGCCAGCACCTAGGTTGATTTCTGAGATTTAACAATAGGCTTGATGACCCCACCCAGGGCACTGATTGCCATCTGTTTTGCATCTAGTGAGCTGAAGCTGAAATACACACAGATCCACATTGGACCGAGTCCAATCTCACTGAAGCCTTTTGCCAACGTATTGCCCCAGTGCAACATTTGAGAGAATCTGCAGTCATTACATGCCATGCTCTCTGGGCATAGAAAACCAAGGCAAGGCTATAAAAAGAGCTGGAGCAGAAAGTTGGAGCAATAGCTTTGTTGTCTTCTTGATTTACTGAGCAAGACATCCTCACCTTCCACCCAGAGAATCAAGCGCTGCTGACCCAAATAAGTAAATAGTGATATGTGTGTCCATACAGGAAGCAGAGGAGGTTATTTAATGCAAAGTGTTATATAAATGTTGCCCTTCATGCATTGAGCGCAGTAATGTAATTCGCAAGACAACATCAAATCCAGAAGTGGCTTTTTTTTAGTAACACTGCTCGACTGGGGTATATTTCTGGTCTGCCAACAGTGAAGGACGATATAGGCTACTACAACATTAAAAGGCACTATGTTATTTATAAGGACCACAAACTAAGGGGTGCAGTTCTGATAGCATATTGTAACACTCCAAATGAAAGTGTTTCATGAGGAATAAAACCTAAGCACTCACTACCCTTAAAGATCCCTCAACGTGCTTCCTTCCCCAAACGTTGTTCTCATTATATACATAACATGCCTCCCTGTGGTTGCTACAGAGTCACGATACATGTTCAAAACTCCTCTGTTCCCCTTGTACTAGGCTACTCTACCAACACAACCTTGACATATTTGCAGTATCGTGATAAGATCCAATGTGAAAACACACATGATTAGACCAACGTTTCTTCATCACAAAATAACTAAGACAAGGGTAAATGTCCACTGTTACAACATGCTGGACCTTGATTAAATTTTTGGCGCGCCCGTGAGTGACTAGGTTAAACAATCACACATTTTACAGATAGCTGAAATGCATGATCGGAGTGTGCTTTGGGAATCATGGCTTGTGCTCAATCTGACCAGATGGACAGCCCTACAAGGACTCTCCCTCTCTCCTCTGTCTCTCTCTCCCTCCCTCCCTCTCTCCTGTCTCTCTCTCTCCCCCTCCCTCTTTCTCTCTCCCTCCTTCCCTCTCTCTCTTTCTCTCTTATCTCTTTCTCTCCCTCCCCCTCTCTCTCCATCAATGTTTTCAGCAGATACTTCAGACCTCTCTGCCTCAATGGTGCAGATGGCAGTCACACGCTCCAAAACTGGCGGCCAATTACAATATAATGTGCCCTCGTGACTCAAATCAGCAACTCCTCACATTCCCTGTGAGCCAAAATGGCCGCTGACACTCACTCCCCCACATGCAGTTTCATTCCACAGAAGCAACCTCCCACCTGTCACAGGACCAACACTGTCATTCATTCATTGAAGGCCAAGAGGGGAACCTGCTATTCATCACGTTTCTTCCAAGGGCAGAATGGCGGAAGCCAAGGACCTGTGATGACGCAGTGTTTCATGTTTCAAGGGCAGATGAGCGTGTGCTATATTTACCAGCTGTGGCAGACTACACATGTGTGTGTGTGTGTGTGTGTGTGTGTGTGTGTGTGTGTGTGTGTGTGTGTGTGTGTGTGTGTGTGTGTGTGTGTGCGTATGTCTGCCTCTCACACTGGAGGCCTTTAGAAGCGGAACGAAACAGCGCTGTGTCACAGGTCGGAGGGAGGCAAAACAAATCTGCACAGTCATTCTGATCTGGGAGTCTAGGGTGGGGCAGGACTGAAATCACAACAAACCCACGAGGATACAATTGTCTGGGATGGCGTTTGTGTATTCAGCTCTGTGCATGCAGCAGACACATCAGAGAGGGTTAAAGCGGAGGATCTTTGGACACATTTTGGCTTTTATTGCCTCATAGTACACTGACACTAAGAACTACAGATGAGGCAAACTTTATAACTCTACCTTTAAAGAAAAGAGATGTAGAAGAAGGCTACATAGAGTAATTTGTTTCTTGTTATAATTTGTTTTAATACCAGTTATGTTTTTCTTTATAGTGCGGTGATTACGTCTATATACATATGTGTGCAAGCTACTGGCTGTATCCAATCATGCATAATTAAATGCTGAGTGTGATTGTTGGCAATGATGCGAACTCTCTTGGACGGACTATAAACAGCACTGAGACTCAGCTTGCGCTAGTAATTTAATGACATCATATCTGAATTATACTTATTATGTAAGATTAAGCAACACAAATATACAACATCTCTGAAGCTCCTCACATAGCAGGACACAAATAGATGAGAGGACATAAACATTACAAAAATAAACTCGGGGGGGCAATAAGTGGCAGCGTGGAGTGGAGTGCATCAATGGCATTTTAGCATTTCTCAGAAATGGTTGGTGACGCAGCAACATCAGAGGTTATTCTGTCTGAGGGGAAGTTAGACTTTACTGTTCTCCTACTCACCTCTACCCAGTTGGTTAGCCAGTAGCATTCTGGATCTGTGCTTTCCACAGTGAAGAGGACGTTCCCACGCGGAATTACACTGCCCTCTGGCACTGCTTTGATCTCAATGGGCAGGTGGCCATTGTACTTCTGCAACCAAATTCAACAATGCGCTGGTTAGCAACACCTTGGTGCCGATACCGTCATTTCCCCACTATCAGCCGCGGCTTACACAATGATTTTGCAAAGTTTCTTCAGCTATGAGGTTAATACACAGGGACAGTTAATATAGCATTAATATGGTTTTGTTTCAATTAACTTGGATAAACCACTTTCTTGCGGCTTCTACATAATGCGGCTAATACACAGGAAATTACTGTATAGAATGTACAACAATATTGTGTATATGACTTAATTATTGTTGTAAATTCTATACAGTTAAAAAGTAACTCAAACAAAAGAAATTGGCAATGATATTACAGGTTTGAAATTGTCGGCTTAATTGTTGAAATGTGCTTTCTTTCTTTCTTTCCTTCCTCATTACTGTCTGTACAGGAAAACAACGTGGATTGAAGCTACTGCAAACTCGATATGGCAACAAATTCAATATAAGACTAATCAAATTGGATGTGGCCAGATCAGCACTTGCACAAACGTGCTGCATGGCGTTTAGCGTTTCAGTTATGTCTCCACCTTTGTCTGTCCAGCATTGCCTTTTGTAACCTTGATTGCACCCTGATATGTACACAAGGAAAACTGATCGCTTGATTCCTGTGTGTTGCTTGCGGGGACAGTAATGGGAAGTGGGAGGTGGCTGATATCCCTACTTCTCCACCGAGAGACACTGTACCTCTAAGATGTAGTTCCAGCCTTTCTCATTGAAAACGTCATCCTGAAAGTGTTCCCTGTAGACCTCCTTGGCTTCCTGAATCTTCTCTGGGGTGACCACCTTCCCTGGGAACACAAAGGTGACGGGAGTGTGAGTGTGTGGAGGAACAAGAGCTGAAACCGAGACAGAGTGACAGAGAAAGGCCTTGCCCAACCCCATGAGAGGAAATGCAATTGGGGACAACAAAAACAGTATGTGAAAAGCAGAACCTGAATAAACAGGAGTGCAAAGGACAGAGAGGAGAAAGGAGAGGCTGAATAAAAGAGAATAAAAGAGAGAAAGAGAGAGAGAGAGAGAGAGAGAGAGAGAGAGAGAGAGAGAGAGAGAGAGAGAGAGAGAGAGAGAGAGAGAGAGAGAGAGAGAGAGAGATATGACCACAGATATGACACACAGTGGAAGTGACACAGACAGTATGCAAAGGAATACCACACCGCGAGCCGTCCTCTTGTGGGTTATTGCATTAAGACAACTCTCTCGCGGACGCACAGTGCAGGGCTTTGTCTCCACCAGGACCAACGCACACAAAAAATCCCTTCTGCCCGTCTTAAAGGCACAGCGCAGCGGTCTCACCTCCAAACCGGTGGAGGCTGGGCCAGCCAAGGGAAGGCCCCGTGTCAGAAGGCACCATACCACTAAAAACTCTCTGAAGCTCTACGGCTGTAACCGGGAACATCAATGGCATCTTCTGCGGCTTTGCTCCCTGGCAAATGCCTTGTTCGCGTCGCTGGCCTTTGTGCGGCCGTCCGCGGCTGAAGAGCAGATGTTTCTTTTGTCTCCCAAAGCGTCCCGTAGTAGGACACTTCAGCAAGCCCCCTTCCCCAAGCGTGAAATCCCGTTTGAAATGGGGAGAGGTGAAAGGGAAAAGGGGAGAAGGCTGAAAAAAAAAATTTAAAAAAAAAAACCCAGCATGTTTGCAGAGAACAAGTAGAAGATGAGGGGTGGAGAACCGACTAAGTGTGTAAGTTAGAGCTACAGAAAGGTGTTCCGAGGAGGAGCAGGATAGGAGAACTGAAGAGGTCTTGTGTTCTCCATCTTCCCATATGGAGGCCTCTGTGCCTTTAAGATGGAGTTCTTCATTGCTGTTTGACACTTGGCTTTCATCACATGAGGTTCATTTGACTTCTGGCAGGACCCGAGTCTGAGTCACTGCTTTTCTGGTCCTCTGGCCAAGCATAGGTTTAGATCCCATGAATAGAGGCTTACTGTACACTTCAGCTAATAGGAGCAATTTGGGTAAGATGGACAAAAAGTGTTGGTTTCAACAAGGCAATGTTACTTCTCCCGTTCATACTGTACGTACCTTTTAAGTATTTGTGGAGGATGTACTGCAAACCGTAGAAAACTGTCTTCTCATATTTGACTTTTCGGGTCTTTGTGTTGTCAGTCTTCTTCTCACGACACTCAAAGTAGGAGTACACTTTACTAGTGTTTGGGGGGTACTGTTTGTAATGTGTGACCTGAAAGACAGCAAGAGCGCACACACACACACACACAAGTTAAGACATGGGTCCACAGAAACAAAAACCTATGCAAAATCAAACTGCAAGCAATTGTTGATGGATTCTGACACTGCAGCCTTGGGTGTTGCCAAGTGACACTACCGATTTATCTGTGTTTATTTATTTTCAATCGACTCACAATGCCAGATTTCACTGCCTGTGTTGGATCCTGGCACATGTAATTTGATACACTCATCACACTCACACACTTTCACACTTTCAGGAAGAGCTTTTATTCTCAACATTGTGGTAGTGCCATTTCCTCTTGACATTAATTGCAGTGTATGGCCTACTCTGAATGAAACAAAACCATGTGATTGTATTTGCTCACTGAAAATGTATTGAAGAATTGAAATTCACTAGATAGAAAAAAAATCACAATCTGAAGTTGACGACAACTGTATTGAATGGGTGCCCCTACAAACTACCATCTTTCTTCCTCATAGAGAAATGATCCAACACTTCAGTTGTGCAATGCCAGAGTTGTCCCAAACCTCAAAGTTGTCGCAATGTTGAGAATTAGGTGTTTTCTGAATGCTAGGAAGGATCCTAGCCTTATCTCTGCAGGAACAGTTCTACCAAGGAAGTATCCCTGAGTTTAAGAAACACTTCTTGATATGGTTTTTGAATTAAAGGATGCCAACTACCTGACCATATAAATTATATTAGATAGATAGGCCTATAGCTGGGACAAGCCTGTGTCCGCCCTTTAGTCAACACATCTAACATCTGTGCAGCTGAAACAGAGGTACTCTTAAGACTACCATAAAACTCAGAATTGCCACAGGATTTCACAGTGACCATCCCATAGATAAGGAGATGCGTACTTTATTAATCCATTTTTTTTATTATTATTTCTGTATTTTTTTTAACATAATAAAAAATCCAAACTAATGCTAAATATGTATACAGCAGCAACACAAAACAGCACAGTGATGATAGCAAGGTACGCCCAAATGACCCTCGACACAGTGCTCCAAGGACATGAGCCGGAAGAGATCTAAATTTATCATTCACGCAAGACCAAGCATGTGTAACTATAGAAAAAAAAAAAAACATGGAGTAAATCTAAGCCACTGCCTACAATGTCACATACAGCCAAGTGAAGAGGTGTGTTAGGGTGTAACAAAATGCGAACCACTCGCAATGAAATTTTATAAGCGTCTAAGTGGTGAAGGATGTCTGTGTGTGTGTGAAAGAGAGAGATAGAGAGAGTGTATGTGCATTTGCGCACACATCATAACATGAGAATGGTCCCTGACAATGGTCTGAAGGACATTCACATTTTATTACTGTCGTTTTGTTTGCTTAACTACTGTCTACACAACATACCCTACCCAATTCTAGAGACACAGTGATGTGTGGGAAGCGATTGCCTTTCCCTATTAGCACCCCAAATGTTTCAGATCAGGGCTGACAATAGCCCACTATGCATTGAGCATCAGATTCTTTCTCTTTCTCTTCTCCTTCCCTCACCATGAGTTGCACACTCCGACCCAACCCCCATGGGAGCTGCCCCTAAGCAGCTTCTACACCCCCCCCTTCCCTCTGCTATGTTTCCCCTACCCTCCTCCCACAACAACACTGCCCCCCCCCCCCCCCCCCACCCCCACCCCCCCCCCCCCCCCCACCCCCTTCATGACTGGACAGCTGCAGGCAGAGGCTGGACATGCGCAGGAAGGAAACAGGAAGCAGCGAAAGGCAGAGCGTGAGGACACGACTGAGATATGCCCAAGTGCACGCACACACACACACACAGGCCTGGGATCCAAAAGCGAGCGCACGTCGTTCAAATACCAGATGAACTGAGGCAACAGAGAGAGGTTACACACATCTGACTGATCACTTGCTCCCATGTATTTTGGGAGGGCTTTGAATTCCAGCACGGGATTCCATGTTGTGGCGACAAGGAGAGGTGTGCAAGGCAACTGGTAGAACAGATGACATTGCATTGTTTGGGGGGGGGGGGGGGGGTAAATAAATAAGTAGATAAACACAAATAAGTAAACAAGTAAATAAATAAAGTTGTGTACTCAGGCAGGGGGGGCAGCATCCAATAGAGTAATTGTAAATGCAAGCAAAGCACAAGATGCCGAGGAAGACATGACCTCAGCTCTTACTGAGCAGCAACCAGACATGTAATTACATAGCAATAGTTAGGCTAGCTCCACAGCCATCCATCAATTGCATGCCTCCTCACCTTGGCCTGTTCAATACCAGCACTTTTCCACATGTCACTTTCTTTCTCTTTCACTCTCTTCGTACCATTCATCATCTACTGACTAGTATCCACCGCACACTCTCCCTCCCCTCCCTCCGTTGAGGAATCCGGTCAGTAAAGGTCGTACACATCTACATTTACACTGACCTTTCTAACGGTCCGCCAGCTTAGCTGGGTTGTGTTCTCGACATTATCCAAACAAAACAAGATGAAGCGCAAGTTCAACACGGCAAGAAAAAAATGATCAGATCAATGTCATCATCAAATGGACTGACTTAAAATGCCATCAAAATTGACAGATTTGCCTTTTGCTTTATGATGACATAAAGGAGATTGGACCAAATCTCTCATGGAAAGACAGTAGGTAAGCACCACACCTGAGGAAGATAAACTTAGACTGGGAACTAGGCTATACAAAATTATACACATTCCAAGAGAGACCTTGTCAAGGAGAATGCTGCACAAACAGCATTATGGCATCAGGCTACAAAACCTGCACTTGAGCACAAGAGCTGACATTCAGTTAACTTCAAAGACGCATGGTGCCACTACAGAAAAACAAGACGGTCTCATCAACTGTCACACCCTGCTGTTCCTGTAGTAAGGTGAAGAGACTTAAATCCACTGAGAGTGCTCAGTCAACTTGGCAAATTATAGCCGATTTTGGAGAACTATAGGTTGTGCCCTGCAGAGAGGTATAGACCCATGTGGCTGTACACAAGCTATCTGAGAACATAACTGATAATCTGATGCATTCCTCAAACCCCAAGACACACACACCAGAACTCCACACAGTAAATGTTTCCTTTGCATTGCAAGCACCTCGCTGACAAGGTGTTGGTGATGGTGGTCATTTCACATGCTCATCATGTTCCTTTGTGGCAGAGTCCACATATCAGCCAACCCATTAGATTAAACTTTACATACGTCTCAGTACCCAAATTTAAGGGAAATCCAACCGAGAGAGAGGGGAGCAGGTGTAATGGAATTGTGTGATTGAATGCAAATAGGCCTACTACAAGTGAAATGAAAAGTCGAGTCGCCGCATCTTTAATTTTTGCAGGTGCGCTTCCAGCGAAGGGATTATTATCGCAAGGCATCAAGGATCGATCTACCTGTCCGATATTCAAGATGGAAAAGGAACTGTAACTGACTCAAATGTCAAGTGATAACATAACGATGATTAATGCGAAATAACAAATTATACTCAAATAGAAACAATCATATCAGAAGTGCAACAAAATTACCAGTGGATATAACAAGCAAGCCATTGAGGCTGAAATCGAAGCCATCGCTATCTCTGAGTATACTTTATTAATATAGCCCATTCGTTCAAATCGTTAAGCAACACATATTAACTCGATATAATATCAGAAAATCTTATTCAACAGATTTACGAGATTTTACTTCCTGAGAAGACTGCTTGCGTAATTGCTTTCAGTTTTGTTTCTCCGGTACGCTAATGTTACATGCTAGCTAGCTCTAGCTATAACGTTATCATTGTATCCTTATTACTAGCTTCTGTGCCGGGTAGGCAATGGATTTGCAGACTGGCTATTTCGTAATTATTTGCAAATCAACCAAAGTATGCGACCAGCAATCGATCTCTGAGCCGCTATATTCTATTTGTTTCTTTCAGAGGTAATTCCTTGTAAGTAACGTGAGATCTCCATGAGCTCCACTTTGGTCGGGAAACTAGAAAAGCCTATGTGATCAATAGCACCCATTGGCAGATAGATGGCCGCATTTCAGAAGCTAGGCGATGCTTTAAATGTGGTACTCACACCACACAACCTTCTACTCGCCACCCATCTGGCCTACCGTTACCCAACTGGTACACGGAGCAGCCAAGACAAATGGAGGATGAAAAGCACCTTGCCTTTTACCATGTTCATTCAATGAATCATCTTACGCAAGTCAGCAGAGAGACTCCCCGAACCAATATTGAAAACCGGTCTACTTCACTAACCTTGTAGGAATCGGTGGCTAGTAATATATTGAAGTCATTATCTCTGTGCTCCATCTTCCCCTTGACTAGAGTCGCGGCTGTCAATTCTGTTGTTCTCCGCTCTGTGTGTACCGGGAACTCACAACCTAGCTCCGTCGTTGAGAAAGGTTGAAGAAACTGTAGGAGGCGGGACAACTAAACGCTCATCTACACAACAGGCGAACACTGGATGCGATCTGATGGTGACGTATAATTAAGGGCAAGTTCCTGTGAACTGACCAATCGTTGTACAATAACTTGTCCAATGAAAACTTGAGAGCAAGGGGTTAGCTTCTCCGCCTCTCAACTGCGTAGGTCGACAACAGAGGAACGCCTTTTAAGCGCTGGTGTTACTACCCCTAGTGAATAGAGTGCACTCAGGGGAAATTGTTTTTTTCCCCCTACAAAGTGGGCACAAATTAAATTATGTTGATTATTGTAGATTAATTGGTCTGAGGAAAGTACATATTTATAACGAGGAAAATTGAAAGGACAGCCCTTAATGAAAGGACAGTTGCAATGACAAATATTTTCAGTATCATGCATTTGAAGCCCACCGCGTGTTAAATTGTAATAGCCTAATAGTAATAATAATAATAATACTCTCTGAAGTTGGTATTAAAGTCTGCATCAAATACCAAAGCTAGGCCTATAGGCCTACTAGAGGAATATGTGGAGCCAAACGCAAAGTAACGCACACTTCTGAATTCAATCCATCAGGGGGTGGCAAAGAAAATAGAAACGCACTTGTTAGGTATGGTTATTTAATATGTTTCCTCAAGCCACCTTTATTGCACATATGCATCACGTCGTCCTCCGTTTAGGCTGTGCCTAACCATAGCCTACCATCTTTATGGCTCTAACACTTGCATTTCTGATCAATTTCGTGTGGCTAGTGCTACCCAGGCGTGCCAGCTTGCTAAAATCGGATGGATGATGGAAATCAACATGATGGTGAAAGAAATAATAAAGAACACACGTAAACAAATAGCTGATATTTAGGATAAATTAAGGAACAGCCGACAGACAGTATGTAGGCATATACTATTTGAAAAATATCCCCTCGCAGGCTTTAAGGACAACGTAATAACTAATAGGCCTAGGCTACAACTGGATGTGTTTTCCTTTGTCAACGTGCTTTTATTTATTTTTGTTTTATGCAATTCACACATACATTCCAACACAAGGGGGCAACTTTAAACTTTTGAACACATGCTTTTACATGCTTTGATCAATGGAATTCGCTTCATTTTATACACCGCTAGGGGGAGCCGAAACACAACACATCGCTTTATGTATCAGTAATGTTTTGACAGCTTAAACCAGACGTGTAAACCAGACGTGTTAGATGGGACGATTTAGTCTATTCTATGACAGATAAAATTTAAGTTTTATTTTATGCAGTTTTCTGATTTTTTTTTTTTTCCCACTATTGGAACACATGCTTATCACCAAGTTAGCCTACGGATATGCAAACAGTGCGCCTGCTCTGCCTGTGGGAGGAGAACATGTGCAACAGGAATTGAAAGGGGAGGGGAAACAACCAAACTGTCATTTCATTTACACGAATAGCCGCTGAAAGTAACTTCTCAAGTCCCTTTCGATAAATGTACAGTTTAGGTCTAAATGTCAATAATCTGTTGGTTGTCATCTACTGGAGGCTGAGTCTCTTCGTTTGCTGAGCAGTGAGTATTTTTCTATTCAAAAGAACCTGCTTGTGTAAGCAGTAACAAACTTACCGTTAGTTTTAATGGGGCTGAGCACCAACAACTTACTATGTGTTCTCAACAAATGTTAGCATACATGTTTGTCTTGGACCACTTCATGTTTAATATGTTCGTGGACATATTTGAGCGAAGTGTCACCACACACTTTACATTACATCAACGATAATTATTTCGTTAGGGTATTTGTCACAAATTGAGTTTTGTTTTCTGACCTCATCCGGAAATAGTTGCAGAAGCATCGTCGCCTGTTACTGTAAGCTTCCTACTTTAAACAGCCTCCTTTTCATGTGTGTTTAGACTACTACTAGTAGGGGGGATTATCAACAAAAAAGGGCTTAATCGTTACGCGTCGGATAGAAGCACCAAAATTGGTACAGACACTCTTTATGATGTATCTCATCATGTCAGAAGGGGTGCCCCAAATTTCTGGTTCATTAAGGTCATTTTTTAAGGGAAAATCCAAGATGGCAGCCAGAAACGGCCTTAGGATAATAAAACATTGTATAGTTTGGGCATCTTGATTTATTCTGCTACTTTAGCATTTCACATTTAATATATAGAGATGGTTAACACATAATATATGCAAGATAACCCATTTAAACAATCTTACATGTCTATTATACAACTTTAAAGTGGAAAAAACAGGCTTAAAACGGTCAGAATGGCATGACTCCCCCAGTGAATCCTCACCTGAGTAGTTAATTATTAATTTATGCATAACATTAATATTCTTAAAAACTTTTGGAAGAATCACTTAATCATTTTCAAAAGAAAATGTATTGTTTAATTGTCCACATGAGCAGAGATCTAGCCTTAAATAGGAACACAACTCATGTTATGCTAGCGTTAGCATTAGCATTAGCCAATGTAGACCCACCAGCTGGGTTGAGTTAAAGCTGGGCAAACAAAGGTATTCCTAGGCTAATTGTGACCCTGTGATCACTTGGGTTTTTTTTTTGCGTATTTGTGCCCTTTGGATCTTCCTGTGGGGTATTGTCGTTTTTTTTGGGGGCATAATGTTACAGGAACTATGAAATTTAGATTTGTACTACAGTAATGGTAGCCAGCTAGTACTAAGGTGTGTAAAATGTACATTGAGTAAGGCTGTGTCTCATTACAATTACTTCCGTCAGTACACTGCTAATGTGCACTGACCACTTACTGCCGTAGTGCTCACTTTTGATGGTTAGTACTGTCCCAAAAGGGGCCTTCCCCAAACTTCCCACAAAGGTGGGAGCATGAAACATTCTAAAATCTCTTGGTTAAATGCTGAAGCATTCAAAGTTCCTTTCACTGGAACTAAGGGACCAAGCCCTGTGCACCAGTGCACAAAGCAAGGTCCATAAAGGCATTGATGACAGAGATTGGTGTGGATGAACTTGACTGGCCTGCACAGGGTCCTGACCTCAACCCAATAGAACACCTTTGGGATGAATTAGATGGACTGAGAGGCAGTCTACTCATCCAACATCAGTGTGTGACCTCACAAATGTGTTTCTGAAAGAATGGTAAAAAAAATCCCATAAACACACTGTGGAAAGTCTTCCCTGAAGCTGTTATAGCTGCAAAGGGTGGACCGACATCATATTAAACCCTATGGATTAAGAATGGGATGTGACTGAAATTCATATGTGAGTCAAGGCAGGTGACCAAATACTTTTGGCAATTAGTGTACAGTACTTAGGTTGCTTTTGGAATAGGGCAAAACTTTCAGGAAATACACATCAATAGTGTTTTCAAAACCTTGAGGAAAAGAGCAAGTTCGGCTCTCCCAGGTTTTCTCTCTTTTTCAGGTTGTGATACAACCTTTAGGGCAAAAAGTCAGCATGGGCTGCATGGAAATAATTTCCAGAAGTAACAGGTGCCTTCACTGCTATGACATTAAATCTTTTTCAATTACTTAGCCAGGAAACAAACATATTTGCATTGCTGGAGAGGTACACTTGTGTTCTTTACGATAAGACAACCAATCTTGAAAAATTCAATGATCTCAGGAAGGATTTGTTTTCTCAAAAATGTCTCTCAATGGAAAATACCCCTACCACACAGGCTGCACTGATCCAGCATTCAAATAGTGCAGTGTACCAAGCTAGCATTTGGTCCAAATGTCTACAAGCTATCCAGTCAGTGCTTTCTCCTGAAAAATATGGATGGACTAAATTAGATGATTCTTGGACACCTTTATGGACACTTTTACCAGAGGCAGCGAAAGTATGTAGAAAACTTCTTAATGTGACAGCAAAGCTGAGCCTCTCTGCCGAGTGTCGATGCCAGGATGCTGGGTTGCCTTGCACAGCATTATGCCAATGTGCTGGAGCATGTGAATAGATGAAAATATGCAGTATGTAGGCTATGACTAATGTACTACTATAATCTAGTGTGGTGTCATACTATGTCTTACAAAGTTACAGGGGACATGTGTGCATAATTTTATGATTTTATGAGATCTGCCTGAGGTGCTTCTCTGTGTTTACAGTATCCTTGAGATAGTTAGTGGATATAGGTAGCCATAGTGTATTTCTTTTCATAATTTATTTTCTTTTAAGACACTTCTTACCCTAGATAACCCTAGATATTTGGGGCATTCCTTCTAGGATGTCTTAGGATCACCCAAGGAACATACCCAATTTCAAGCTTTTTAGAGGTTGTTTAGATGGTTTTTGAATTAGCTGCCAATTATGTGGCGGGCACGGCCTTAGCGCAACCTTTTTCAATTTCTTTAAAAACTCACTACCTGTTAGAGGTAGTTTTGGGCACCCCTTCTAGGATGTCTTAGGGCTAATTCGTCTTTTTATCTATCCTTCCTTCCTTCCTCGGTTCTCCGGCTCATTCCCACTGATCTATAAAGAACACTAGATAGACTATCCCATTGTTGCTGCCCCATCATTCTTTATCTAGGAAGGAAGGAAGAGAGGATATAAAAAGATGAATGAGAAAAGAGCCTTTAGGATCACCCAAGGAACACCAAATTTCAAGTTTATTAGAGGTTATTTAGGTGCATTTGAAATAGCTGACAATTTTGTGGCGAGCAGCACTGCCTTTTTCAATTTCTTTAAAAAATCACTTCCTGTTAGAGACATATTGGACACTCCATCTAAGATGTCTTAGGATCACCCAATGAACATATACCAACTTTCAGGCTTTTTAGGGGTTGTTTAGATGGTCTTTGAACTAGCTGCCAATTTTGTGGCGGGCAGTACAGCCTTTTCCAATAGTTTTTGAATCAGCTATCAATTGTATTGGTGGCCATTTTGAATTTCTTCAAAATCTCACTTCCTGTTTGAGATATTTTTGGGCACCCCTTCTGGGATGTCTTAGGATCACCCAAGGAACATGTATACCCAATTTCAAACTTTTTAGAGGTTGTTTAGGCAGTCTTTGAATTAGCTGCCAATTTTGTGGCAGGAAGCGCAGTATTTTTTTGTTTCTTTCAAAAACCTCACTTCCTGTTTGAGAATTTTGGTGTAATCTTCCAGGATGACTTAGGATCACCCAATGAATATATACACCAAATTTCAAGCTTTTAGGAGGTTGTATAGGTAGTTTTTGAATCAGCTGTCAATTGTATTGGCGGCCATTTTGAATTTCTCCAAAATCTCACTTCCTGTTTGAGATATTTTTGGGCACCCCTTCTGGGATGTCTTAGGATCACCCAAGGAACATGTATACCAAATTTCAAGCTTTTTAGAGGTTGTTTAGGCAGTCTTTGAAGTAGCTGCCAATTTTGTGGCAGGAAGCGCAGTATTTTTTTGTTTCTTTCAAAAACCTCACTTCCTGTTTGGAAATTTTGGTGTAATCTTCCAGGATGACTTATGATCACCCAATGAACATATACACCAAATGTCAAGCTTTTAGGAGGTTGTATAGGTAGTTTTTGAATCAGCTATCAATTGTATTGGCGGCCATTTTGAATTTCTCCAAAATCTCACTTCCTGTTTGAGATATTTTTGGGCACCCCTTCTAGGATGTCTTAGGATCACCCAAAGAACATATCTACCAAATTTCATGCTTCTATCCGCCGCGTAACGATTTTTCACATAATCTCCCCTACTATACGTACTATACCAAACGTAGCCTATTGACAATCAGGAATCCTCAACAACAACATTACTTGTAGTCTGAGTTTACGGCCCGTATAAAGGCTTACGTTTTGTGTCATGTAGCCATATTGAGATACTGTGATAAGCTATATGTGTATTGTTTTATGAAACATTGCACTCGGACGGAAAACCCGCGAGGGGCAGTCCTTGAATCACAAGATTCAGTCAGTTATTATAGCCTCAGGCATAGGCAGAGTGGTCATCCAATATGCATTGTGGTTGTTCTTTGACTTAGTGTGGTAATGTCTTAATTTAAATATAGGCCTCGCATGGAGAAGTAACTTGAATGTATTTTTTACTCTTTTGTTCCATAGACACTTTTGGTTATGGAACAGCAGTTTAGTGATGATGAATCACCAGTAGTCCATAGAGAAGATAACAAGAGAAGGAGACGGAAAATGAAGGCATTTACATCCAACGCAGCTGTCGCAATGGACCAAATTGCTGTGGAGTTTGTGCTCCCCACTACTAACAAGACCAGCAAAGGTCCAGACACTCTGCATTTAGAAGTAGCCGGAAATTGCACGGTGGAACAGGTGAAAGCTCAGGTTTGGCTCCGAGCTGTTGCCAGTCACCTTTGTCCGGAGTTCTATCAAAAATATTCCCCAGACCACTGCATCTTGCTCTACCAAAAGAAGGGAAACTGGTGTGAGATTTATGATAAACACCAGGTGTTCCAGACTTTGGACTGCATCCGCTACTGGAAAGCACTGAAGAAGGACAGCGGGAAGATTCACCTGGCCAAGAGGCCTCTTCCGTCAGAGGAGTCCGTTCAATATCAGAAGTACTTGAACTACCTGATTGGATACGATGTCACAGATGTGAGCAACGTGCACGATGATGAACTCGAGTTCACTCGCAGAAAGTTACTCACCCCCCGCAAAATCGAGTTGTCTGACCGAGATGCCAAACTCTATTCAATGGATCCCTGGGTAACTACAAAACCTCTCCCTGAGTATCTGCTCGGCAAGATTAGTAACAATAACATCCTGCTTGTGATACACAGGAATACATCCAGTCAGACAATTAAGGTGTCAATTGATGACACACCTGTCCAGGTACTCCAGACCTTCTTCACCAAGATAGCTAAAAAGAGGGCACTATTTAACATTCCAGAAGATGTCAGTGAGGCAGATTACGTGCTTAGGGTTTGTGGACGAGAGGAGTTCATTTTTGGGAGCTATGCCATCAAAGACTTCCACTGGGTTAGACAGTGCCTCAAGAACGGAGACGAAATCCATCTGGTGCTTGAAATGCCTCCAGACCCTGAGCTGGACGAGATTCAGAGAGAAGACTGGTCACAGGTGGATGATTGCACCGGAGTGGCTGGTACACACGAGCAGTTGACCATCGATGAGAAAGACCATGAGAAGGTGTTTACAATTTCGCTGTGGGACTGCAATCGCAAATTCCGCGTCAAGGTGCTAGGCATTGACATTCCTGTTCTACCCCGTAATTCCGAGCTGATAGTGTTTGTGGAGGCCAGCATATTCCACGGGCAGCAGCTTCTGGCCCAGGAGAGAACGACTCCGAAGCCTTTCACCGAGGAGGTGCTTTGGAACACTTGGCTGGAGTTCAACATCAAAATAAAAGACCTGCCGAAGGGAACGCGACTGAGTCTGCAGGTCTCGTGCGGGAAGGCCCAAACCCAGTCGTCCAAGTCGTCCAGTCAGGACAACGGAGGACACGACAGCAAGAGCAAGAACCGTCTGCTGTATTACGTGAACCTCCTGCTGATTGACCACCGGTCCCTGCTAAGACAAGGGGAGTTCGTGCTGCACATGTGGAAGATGCCCGACAAAAGCGAGGACAACAGCAGCGTCAACGCCGACAAGCTGACGTCCGCCACCAACCCGGACAAGACCAGCTCGATGGCCATAGCCATACTGTTGGACAAGTACTGTTACCCGGTAGCGCTGCCCAAGTGCAGAGAGTCCAAAGAGGCTTCGGATTTGGAGGGGGAGAGAGGGCAGAGGGACATGCCCAACCACCTGCGAAAGCAGTTTGAGCAGATTGTGGCCACCGACCCGTTACACCCGCTGAGCCCAGAGGACAAGGAGCTTCTGTGGCACTTTCGACAGGAGTGTATGCGTCACCCCAGGGCTTACCCCAAATTCCTCGGGTCTGTGAAATGGGGCAAACAGGACGCTGTCATGGCGACCCATCAGCTGCTGGAGAGGACCACCACGTGGGACAGGAGCTCGTTAGACGTGGGCTTAGCCATGCAGTTGCTGGACTGCCACTTTTCTGACGCCAACGTGCGCTCCATGGCCGTGAGGAAACTAGAGACACTGGATGAAGATGTCGTCTTGCGATACCTGCTGCAGCTGGTTCAGGTAACGATATCATAGCTGATTTGTTTTTACACAACTTCCTGGTGGCGGTGTGATTTGCATGTGTCACGTCACTACTGACTCCAAAAATACAGGCCAACAATGAAACCTTTGTACAGTATTCAAATTGACTATGCGTTGTGAAGACTTTTAATATTGTACACATATCTTGTGTTTTGCACCCTCATACAGGCAGTGAAGTTTGAGCCGTACCATGACAGTGCTCTGGCAAGATTCTTATTAAAACGTGCGCTCAGGGTAAGCAGCATATCATTGCTATGTAAAGCATGCAGTTGCATACATTTGCATTACATTCTTTCATTTAGCAGACACAAAGCGGCTTACAGCAATAGACTTGAACATTTAAGCATTTTAGCGTTTAAGCTACAGAGCTACATCTACAGCAATAGAATAGCATTTCATATCAATACTATTGCATACACTACCATTGCCATGTTAATCATATCATGGCATACCATTGCTACTGTGTGTGAAATCGCTCTGTTTATCTTACTCATTCACACATCCCGAGCTGAACTCACAAATCCCTCTCCCTCCACACAGAGCAAGAGGATTGGGCATTTTCTGTTCTGGTTCTTGCGAAGTGAGATCGCCCAGTCGATGCACTATCAGCAACGCTACGCCGTCATCCTGGAGGCCTACATGAGAGGCTGCGGGGACGCCATGCTCCAGGATTTCAAGAAGCAAGTGGAGATCACCGAGGCCCTGCAGAGAGTCACCCGCGAGATCAAGGCAGTCTCTCAAGAAAAATACGATGTCTCGGCACAGGGTGAGAGACATGAACTGACGGCTGAAATGACAGTACTTGAAGTAATAAAATAGTTATATCATAATGAATTGATGTGATAGTTGATCAGAATCAGCTTTATTCTATTGGCCAGGTTTGCGTAAACAAACAAAGAATTTGACTCTTTGCTCTCAAGTTAATCTTCGGTCATCTCCGTAATCTTTGTCTGATCTCTGATTGGTATCGATGAACAGTTGTTTTTCAGCTGCGTCAGAAGCTGGAGAGTTTGCAGACGTCAGGTTTGCCAGAGAGCTTCAAAGTGCCTTATGACCCTGGCCTGCGAGCTGGAGGTCTTGTGGTAAGTCAGGCCTTTTGTTGTCTGCGCCTCCTTCACAACTACCCATTTTTGGTGGCTTTTTTGTGCGTGTGGGGCAGCTTAACTTCCCCTCTTGTGTTCCTATCATAGATAATGCGTTTAACCACTGTAATGAGCAAGGTTTTTTTTTGTCACGTTCACTGTGACCACCATATGTCATTGCAGATTGAACAGTGCAAAGTTATGGCATCAAAGAAGAAACCGTTATGGCTGCAGTTCAAGCGTGCAGATCCGACGACTTTGTCTAGTGACACCATTGGAATCATTTTCAAGGATGGAGATGACCTTCGTCAAGACATGCTCATCCTACAGGTACGGTTTCTTGACGTTTCACTCTAGAAAAAGCATTCTAGAATATTTTAAAATAGCAACATTCTGCCAGCAGATACACTATATACAGTATGATTTCCCCCTCCATTTTGTTTCATAAGTTAGTGTGTAAACTTAGTATGTAGAACTAGTCCTATCAGTTGTGTATGCTCTGGTAGCTTTCAAAAGTAGGACTGACTATGTTGTGCACTGTTGTGAACTCTTAGATCCTGTTGATTATGGAGTCTATTTGGGAAGCTGAATCGCTGGACCTGTGCTTATTGCCATATGGCTGCATTTCCACTGGAAACAAAATAGGTATGCTCTCCTTTACTGAACAGAAATATACAGTAATTTCCCGCATATAAGCCGCAGGACAGTGTTTTATGCAGGTTAAAAGAAACAAAACCATATAAACACCATATTGACTGCCCCCCTGTATTAACCTCATAGTTGAAGAAATTTTGTGAAATCAATGTATAAGCCGCGGTCGGGAAATTACAGTATGTATGTTTTATTTCAATGTATATGTAAACATATACTTTCTATATTCTAATTAGCCTTGTAATCAGAATAGAATAGAAGTAAATACGACAGTACCTCTGAATACTAAAATAAATTCTGTATAGCGTCTCAGTATTATGGTTGACTTTTTCCACAGGCATGATTGAAATCGTGAAGGATGCCAGAACCATTGCCAATATACAGCAGAGTATCGTGGGAAACACCGGCGCCTTCAAAGATGAGATCCTTAATCAGTGGCTCAGGGACAAGTGTGTGAGCGAGGACAAGGTACGTAGTATTCTTCTGTCTTGGTCATGCAGCAAGCTCTGATGTCGCTAACCACAGGAAGGAAACACCCCCGACAAACACATTTCCTGATAGCTCACACTCTTTGTCTGAGAGGCTGTTCACTGATACTAAATACAGCAGCAGACATGCTCATATTTATCACACCACCTCTCTCTCTTTTTTTTCTTTTTCTGTGGTCCAAAATAAAAATACATCCTGATGACATTACTGACAGGGGAGCTACACCAGGTGCCTAACTGAAGCGCTCCGTTCGCTAGGCGTAAAATCCATTTTAGTAGACTGGTCTATTTTTTACGAATGTACGCGCCACCCACGCGTCTGGTGTAGCTACCTATATTGATTATAGTGATTATTAATTGCTGCAACATAACGCTTCGCGAACGGAACGCTTCAGTTAGGTGCCTGTTGTAGCTTCACTGTGACAGTGGGTGATACAGAGGTGATGGAAGTCAGTTGAGCTGCATCAGAAGAGCGACTAGCCTTTTACTTACCACTAGGCATTTGTGTGTAGTGCAAATAAACATTTCTTGAAAGGTTAAGCTGTTCTCATACTGTATGTATGTTTTCAGTTTCAACAGACCGTGGAGCGCTTCGTTTACTCCTGCGCAGGCTACTGTGTTGCTACCTATGTCCTTGGGATTGGCGACCGCCATAATGATAATATTATGATCACAGAAACTGGTAAATGTTAAACCCTTTTTTACTCATGACATCGTGTACATTTTTGTTTACCATTTTAGTACATACAGTAACCGTGATTTATTTTTTTGTGAAGGGAACCTCTTCCACATTGACTTTGGTCACATTCTGGGCAATTACAAGAGTTTCCTGGGCATCAGCAAGGAGAGGGTGCCCTTTGTACTGACTCCTGATTTCCTTTACGTCATGGGGACGACAGGGAAGAAAAGCAGTCCATATTTCCAGAAATTCCAGGTATTGTTCTTAAAACAACGTCCATGCGTACAGGCCTAACACCAGGGCTACATAAGGTCCACAAGAGAAGCTCACTGAGTAGCGTAAAAACGTTTTTACACTTCTCAGAAGACGGGTCTATTCTTTAATCTATCATGTTTGGTGAGAGAGAGAGAGAGAGAGAGAGAGAGAGAGAGAGAGAGAGAGAGAGAGAGAGAGAGAGATGGCGCACACACTGAGGTATAAGTCAGTTTTTTTTTAATAAAGCGGTAACATTTCGGCCTATGGCCTTCTTCAGATCGCTATCATGTTTGGTGTCCGTTCCACTGGGGCCAGTTCCATTCATTAGTATGACAGTGGCAGCTAATTGTTGCATCAGACGCTATGCAAATGGAGTGCTTCAGTTGCGTGCTCAGTGTAGCCTCCCAGTAAACACTTTTATTTAGTGACGCATGTACAGTATAGCACTGTATTTTAACTGAGTGGTCCTTGTGTTGTCTTGTCAGGTGCCTGTGTAAAATTCAAGCTAGATTGGTAGCTCATATTCTACACGTGTCTACTTGTTTCTGATGTAGAGTGCCTTTCTTTCTCCAAACTTAAAATTTTTTAACAAAATCTCCTTTTGCACAGATTAAAAATGCACTTTCAAATTTCATTGTAGATGTACACAATGACAATAACGATTCTAAAAGATTTTCTAAGATTCTATTCTGTTCCATTCTATTTCTTTTCTTTCTCTGAACTCAGGAGACGTGCGTGAAGGCCTATTCCGCGCTGAGACACCACACCAACCTGCTGATCATTCTGTTCTCCATGATGCTGATGACCGGCATGCCCCAGCTGACCAGCAAGGAGGACATTGAGTACATCAGGGAGGCGCTGACGGTCGGCCGCTCGGAGGAGGAGGCCCAGCGCCACTTCCTGGACCAGATCGAGATCTGCCGAGACAAAGGATGGACCGTGCAGTTCAACTGGTTTTTGCACTTGGTGCTGGGAATCAAACAGGGAGTGGAGAAACGATCGGCTTGATCTTCTCAATCTCTTTTAAGGTCTGGTCGCGAGGGACACCGTTTCACATGGCATGCTTTCACCTGATGCTCTCAAATCAGTGAAGATGTTTTTTTTTTGTTAGCGATTGTGTTTATGTTCCTTCATAATCTCAGTTGTGGATAATGAAGTGACAAGAACATAGTTTTCAAACCCAGTTGCATTTTGACCTGAAGCTTCAGAAAATATCGAATTTTATTGTATCTGTCTTTGTAATGTAGCATTTTGCAAGCCTCTTAGAAATAAACACAAAAAATCCAGTCATAAGGCAGATTGAAGGATGTCTCTTCCTGCCAGTAAAGAATAAAAATGATTACTGCTGACTGGCCATTTCGCTGTCAGTAATACATTATGCAATATGCTCTGTTACTCTAGTTACTGTTACTGTTGTGGGCTAGATGCTACTCTTTTCAGTCTTAGTTTTGAATGCTGTAGTGCCGTTTTATATTTTTTTATGAGGGCTATTTATATTTATTTCAGGCATATAATTGTTTAGGTAATTGCCTAATACTACATAGTGCCACTTACTGTATGGTCAAGCAAACTGTTTTTTTTCTGATTTATTTGTATTATTTTTTTTTACTGCAGAAAGTTGTGACTTAAGTCAATGAAGCCTTGGAAATGTAGGATCCCTGGGTGTGGGATGTGTTCTCAAGTGGGGACTGAATTGCAGTCTTACTGTAAATATCAAGTACGAGAGGTATTTGTGTCAAACAGTAATTTATAATGTCCTCTCAGAGTGTTTTGTAATTATTCAGGGGTCTCTAGATCACCATGTGTCAAATCCAAAGATTCTTGATTAAACCTTTCCTGATCCTGGAAGTCTGCATTAATCATAACTTTATCATTTGTGGGCTTACCTGTTCATTTTTTCCCCTTGGAAAAAAATGTTTGAAGTCGTTGCCATAGGTTACAATCATCTGAAACTCCATAATTTCCTTGTTTTTGTTAGCAATAATTTACCTCAGTTGAACTGTGTACATATTTTGACTAAGCAGGCGATTTTTACACAAAGGCACTTCCTGTACAGTAGGGGAGGGCAGTAGGGGGTAGGGTTAACGTAATAGTTGTCAAATCAGCTGAAGCCTTTGTAAGATCATAAACAGCATTTTTGTTTCATGAAACATGAAAGAAATATTAGCAGACAATAGACAAACATCAGCAGACCCTAGAAACATTATCTGTGGTGTAACAGTCATGGGAAAGGGGTTACTTCTGTAGATATGGCCTCAAAAGCTTTGATAAGAGTCAGATTTAAACAAGACAACAATATTTCTCGGATAAAAACAGCATCTACTGTATCTACTGTCGCAGACACGAAAGCTCACTTCTTGATGAAATTTAGAATTTTGAGATTTTGAACCCATAGATTAATAGAAATTCCATGTCAAAGGCATAGGCTATACATAAAGCAACAGTCGCTGGCCTTATTGTACTATAAGCACACAAAATGTAAGTGAGATGACGAATAAGGTACAATCTGGTATTGTAAAGTGTCATTTTAATATAAGCAAAGCATGAATATTAACCACTGAGACTAATGCCCTCATATAATTGTAGTGAACATACTGTTATTTTATACTAAATAAACTTTCAATAACAATCTGGTTGCTCATCAGCCATTCGTTGTAAGGAAGATGTTCTTTCCAAAAGAAAGAAGATTCCAAGATTGGCTTATCCAAAACCACCAAGACTGTCAACACACTTTCTTCACAGATACTAGTATTTTGCAAGGGTTTACAGTAATTCTATCACATCGCACTAAACAGCGGAAGTGAGGTCATTACAGAGGGTAGGTCAGTTGGGGTGAGCAGAACTGGGCATCAGATCTGACAGTTCTACATTATGTTGTCTACGTTGCCACCTAGTGGACAAAACAAGGATTTAAAGTTCTCGAGAGTAAAAAAAGAATAAAATGTGCGTCCACCACCCATCCACCAAGCTGCCAACTGCCTTGTGTAAATAACATATATATATATATATATATATATATATATATATATATATATATAATAAAAAAACAGAATAAAAATAACCATAGGCTTACAGTATACTGTGTCAAAGTGTGTGGGTGTGGGTGTGGGCGTGTGTGGGTGTGTGTGTGTGTGTTTGTGTGTGGGTGTGTGTGTGTGTGTGGGGGGGGGGGGGGGGGGGTGGGTGTGTTTATGTGTTGCAGAACCTTATTTTTGATTAAGACTGATTTGAGTGTCCATCAATGCATTTACAACTGACCACGATTGAAGCGTTTAATCAAATTAGAAATTCTCTGGGTCTGGCTCTCTGGAGAGGATGGCTCTGTTGTGTCATCGGAGCCCCGTTGAGACGCTGAAGACTGGGCCATGGTATCAGACGCAACCGAGGAAGGTGGCACTTGTCTGGGCTTGGGTGAAGGCACCCGGGGAGGAGGGCCAGAGACTGGGGGTGTCAACTCCTTAGACACAGCCGAATGAGTGCAGGTAGTATCTGATATTTCTTTTGCTGGAGCAACAGAGTGAGAGAGACTCACTGGCTTGGGCTGTGGGCAGGGCGTCACTGATACAGTTGGGCTCCTTGTTGCAGGTAAACCCTGTGTTGGATCCAAATTGGGAGATTTGGAAGCTCGAGGACGAGGAATGGGCTTTGTGGCAGGGCTTTGGAGAGACCCTGTCGACGGCGGCTTGGTGGGTGTTGTCGGGACAGAAGACAGACTACAATTACCCGCAGTTGGAGCCGATGTGCCAGCGCTAGAGAGCTGAACGGAAACCGTGTCATTGGATGGGCCACTTTGTCCTGTGGTTAGACTGTCAGAGGGCTCTTGTCCAGCTGAGCTTGGTCCCACAGAAGACGGCAATATCGATGAATTCAAGGTCAAAGTGGGCACGGTTACCATTTCACTGGATGTGCCGCTTTGTCCTGTGGTCAGATTGTCAGATGGGTCTCGTCCAGCTGAGCTCGGCCCCACAGAAGACGGCGATGTCGATGAATTCGATGTCAAAGTGGACATGGTTACCATTTGTGGTACACTGTCTGTGCTTTTGAGTGCAGCGGAACTGTCTGGAAAATCTGACTGTGACGAAGAATTTATATTAGAATAAGAATCTGTCAGACTAACTGGCGCGCTGAGGTAAAGGTCCTCAGAGTAGGTGATAAGGTACTCGGGATAGATCTGTTTCTTGTCAAGGATCACAAAGATAGAGGGATCGCGGAATTCGTTCACACTGCTGTCGTACTGAATGTGCCTTCCATCCCTGAGGGGTGGTTGATAGTTATATTGGGTGTAGCTGCCAGTGAGTACACGGCACACAAACATGAAGCACATGCCATGGTCAGAGGTGTAGAAAAGGGAGTTGCAGGCATCCCGGGCAAAGTAGCACCCTATGTATGGTGACAAAAATGACACGCATTAGAATATCTGAAAGTGAAGCCATTTTAGAAAACTATGAAAGACAGAAAACATTTTTTTTATATAATAATAATATGATATGAATTGAATATGATAATATGAATTGAATATGACAATTTGAAACATAATTTTATAAAATGTTTGGGAAAAGTTTTGGAATGACTGCTGGGGGTGCTCTAGGCTATACTTAAAAATCAAATGCAGTTTTGTATTTGTATTTTAGTCAACTGTCATACCTGCCAGCAAAGATAATCTCCAAAGAGCCTTGTTGACATCAAATGATCAAATTATTTTATTACAAGTAGTAGACTATTGCACAACTGCCTTAAAGCAATTTGTGATTGTCCGGGTTGAGAATGAGTGAAGTTGAAATGCTCTGTAGGGGGAAATAAGCGCCATTCTCCCTATTAAAAGTTAGTTTACCATCAAAATGACTTTGAACCTTTTATGGTAAGGTAAAAAAAACACGTAGGATACCTTTAAAAGAATGAAATGACTGCTTGCTTGCTTGATTATATGACACTGCATTGTTGTCGATTCTCACCTTCTCCAATTGTCCACTGTAACCATACTCTCTCCAGTCAAAATTCTGGTTGCAGATAGACTCAATGAACTTAGAATCTGTGCTATGAAAGAGCACACGTTCCCCCGCACCATACTTTTTGTTAACTTTTTCCATCCGCTCTTGTTTCCTGCAGAAAACAAGCGGACAAAGCAGTACACATTTAATTCAGTTTTTTATACTTTGGTGAAGCGGCGCAAATGTTTGTTTCACTTTGATGAAGTGGTGCTAATCCATTTAGGCCTGGCCTTAGGCCAAATCATGGTATATTAGGTCTCACTGTGGCTATGTTTGACGTGTTGATTCATAGCTCCAAGCAGTAGTTATTAGATTGTGAAAACTGGCCAAAGAAGTAAGAGGTTGAATGATTTGACTGCTTCAACAATTCAAAGCGGACCATTTGAACTTTCTACACATATTATGACTTACGTCTGAAAGTCGTCCCAGAGCTTCTTGTTTTGAATCCTCTCAATGCTGTCAATAGTAAAACCACTCAGTGTCTTCCTGAACAGCTCCTGGACCACCAGGTAGTTCTGGTCAGTACTTTGCAGAGCTACTCTCTGGATTGGGCGAACAGGAAACACACACACACACAAACACACACAGTACAATGTCAATTGTAACACACTGCCCCATAATCTTTAAATTCCAATCCATCGATCCATTTATTTCAAAGCCACAATTTACCAACTGAAAACATATAACTTTGCTAATTTCACAAACATTAGCTGGGTTTTATAGCCTACAAGTTTTTAGTGTGTATACTTTGCAGTCTACAGAAAGTTTAGACTGGGTAAACCCAGCCCAATCTGCTCAGGCTGGAAACCTGCACGTATATCTCTTCTGCTTCATTTCCACGTTTGCGGGAGCCAATCACAAACTGGCTTATCCACCAGGCGCACCTGGATCGTTCGACTATCCAAACAGAGTGCAGAGTAATTTGAACTATGCCCATTGTCACGCCTCTTGTGCAGTGGAAATACAGCGCAGACTCCCCAGACTAATGTTCAATCTCAAAAGACTGAGCTTAGTCTGGTGATAGCCAGGCTACAGAAAGTTGGGAACTGGGGCAGTATATGGGCAGACCTTGCATCCTGTTTCAGGCACGGCAGACTTGTCCCAGTGTCCAGGCACATCTCTGCCATGTTGAGATGGATGCAGCTCTTTGCCTCCTCTGCTGCGGCCCGCGGCTGCACTGATGTTCTCACTTCTCCTTGGACTTAAGAGTTTGTTATTTTTAAAAATATATGTATACAGTGGGGAAACTAAGTATTTGACCCCATGCTAAGTTGATCATCTTTTGACAATCGATCTTAATGCCTTAATTTAAAAAAGAAAAGAATAGGTATCCAACCTTTAAGGACACCAGTTTTCTTTGTGATTGAAAAATGCATAGTAAATAGATAAAGGTTCTTCCTTAAGGGGGCATACATATTTGACCCCTATGTTAAATTCCCATAGGAGCAGGAGGAGTTTTTATATGCTTTTATTTTTAATGGCCAGCTATTTCATGGATCCAGGATACTATGCATCCTGAAGAAGTTCCCTTGGCCTTTGGAATTATAACAGCCCCACATGATCACATACCCTTCACCATAGTTTGAAATCATTGGAGTTCAATCACTATGACTATATGTTAACCATGGGGGACACAACGATAACGATAGGCTTGAAACTCGGGAACACTCTCTGTTCGCTGATTGGGCGGGGGAAACGAAAGTGGATCAAGGTATCCCAGACGTACCGAAGGGAAATAAAAATCATCGGAGGTCCGTAGGCGGAGTTAGGCTACACCTGAGTCACTGTTGCTGTTATAGTGTGGCTCTGGAGTGGGTTTTTTTGGCTCTTAATACTGGACTGGTTAGCCACCCCTGTGTTTAACAATACAGCAACACATTAGTACCAGGCTCTCTTGCAATACATGTAGCATGTCATGAAGATAGGAAATTAGAACAAACAAGACCAATGTTGTTCAAGCACAGACTTTTACTTTAAATCATTATGGTTTCTATAATAATATTAATGTTAAAGTATCACTGCTAGCTGTGAAGAGGTTAAACCATCATACCTGGTTTTAGCAGCTTGGACACCGCCAGAAGATATAAAATTAGGTCTTCTTCTAACTGGTATCTGGGTACCATATCGCATATCCTTCTGCACCATATCTGTGAGAGTGACAGTCTGTTAAATTTACATTTCTCTCAGACACACACACACACCCACACACACACACACACACACACACACACACACACACACACACACACACACACACACACACACACACACACTATGACACAAATAGTGAGTTTGTAAGACCTCTGTGATTTACTCCTTTATAGCACTGGAGCATCCAGAGGCTAGTCTGGTATAAAAGACATGCGCTGGTGTAGTACCTTTGAAACTAAGTTCATACAGATCTTCGCCAACTGTAAAGGTGAAGGCTTTGTTGTTCTTCTGGTAACTCATTTCCAATTGACTGGAGGAGATTGAAGACATGCTGTGCTTCTCCGTCTGTTTACAGTAAAATAACACAATTTTATTTACATTATCAATTTAGCAGACACTGTCCAAGGTGACTCCCATATTGGGCAGACACCTCATTTGTCCAAATCCATTAGTATTCAGAAAATTGAAAAACCTTTTATATAATTATTACCTCCGCCAAGGAGGTTATGTTTTTATAGGGGTTTGTCAGTTTGTCTGTCTGTTCGATAACTCTAAAAGTTACGGATGGATTTCAATTAAATTTTCAGGGAAGGTCCCAATGACCCAAGGAAGAAACGATACAACATTGAATATCTAAAGGGGTAGTTCGGAATTTTTGACATAGGACCTTATTTCCAAGTTAGCCAGTGTGATATTAATCAGTGTAGACCATTTTCAGCTCATTTCATCCAGTCCTTCTATTAGCAGAGCTCACTGGTGCTAGGCTAGGCGTGTTTCCACTATCGGAACTTCAGGGCCATATACAGGAACCAACGGAGTACCTGGTGGAGGGTAGGTACTTTCAACGGCCCGGAAGAGTCGCTGGGCAGTACTAGTGGCTACCTCACGCAGATTGGTTGTCGCAGTGACATCAGCAGATCAGGACAAAAAAACTCCAAATTTAAAATGAGGAACTGGTCTGCCAGTGCCAGTGTCACCTTACATCACTAAATAAACGTTCTCTCTTAAGCAATAACAGCATACAAACATAATTGTGTGCTGTTATTGCTGTTATTGCTGTTATTGCTGTTAGCTAATTAGCTGGTTTCATTCTCATTGAGCTCAATGCAATTCAAACCAGCTAATTAGCCAAGCCAACAGCTAATAACTGACATAAAGCATGCCAAACTCTTAGTATGTCAAGGGTATAATGTTGACATGGGTTATCTGAATTCCAAAGGCCAAGGGGACTTTGTCAGGGTGCATAGTGTCCTGGATCCATGAAGTAACTGGCCTTTAAAAATAAAAATAAAAATCCCCTATGGGAATTTAACATGGGCGTTCCAATACTTATGACCCCCTGTATTTTAAGGAAAACATTTATTTATTTACAATACATTATTCATTCACAAAGAAAATGTATGTCCTTAAAGGTTGAATAGTTCCTCATTGTTTCATTTAAGGCATTAAGATACATTTCCAAAAGATGATTTTATATTTAACTTTAAGCATGTGTTCTAGGGCACTGTACTGTATGTCATCTTGCATAATTATACATCCTATTTTTGTTCAGTAGAAGAGAAACATATCTTACTGGGGAATCATAGGGGATCCACTTCCCATACTGATCCTCCCAGTACCAGAGCCACTCAGTGGTGAGGATGAAGTCTGGCAGGACCACAGATGAGGCGGTGGAGAGACGGCGTACCTTATGGGAACCGGAGGTCATGGTGTCAAAACAAACTGCTTCACTCCTCTCACTGTAGGCCACAACACACACAGAGGACTGTGTCTGTTACAGATTGTATCTAGTGCATAGTGTCTTGTTACGGTCTCTTATATATTTCTAATTAACTCCGCCAAGGAGGTTATGTTTTCATCTGGGTTTGTTTGTTTGTCTGTCTGTTTGTTTGTTTGTTTGTTTGTCTGTCTGTTTGTTAGCAAAATCAAAAGGTGATGGATGGATTTCGATGAAATATTCAGGGAAGGTCAGAAATGACCCAAGGAAGAAACAATTACATTTTGGGAGTGATCTGTATCACCGTCGGGATTCCAGACGTTGGCGTTTATCTTTTTCACCTAGTGGTGTAATGGCATGGTATGGCCATGTGGTGGCGATCTGAATAGTTTAGGTTCAAATGTATGACAACCTAGGAAGAACAATACAAGCAGAGGTCTGTGCTCTCTGAATGCTTTTTTAGCTGTGAAATGTGGTTAAACTGTCTAAACCAAGAAAACATATTACAATGCTGGACCTCAAAGCAGTAGTGTTGCTCGGGTTACAAAAGTATCTCTCGATGTCTTCACTGTGTGGCAGGTTGTTCCAGGTCTCTCCAATATTCACCTGCCACAGGTAGGGCATTTTGGTGTGGACTCTCCAACACCTCTCTGAAACAGACAGAAAAAGAAAAAGAACATCAGTTTGGGAAGTTGTTCTGTTAAGCTATATCAGATCTAAGATGTCATACTGAAATATACTCCAGACATACACAACCTTCAGAAATATTATTGTGGTAGCAGTGAGTGTGACCCCCTTTAACTCATACAATGCCTGCCAAATCTTAGATTAGAAGTAGCTCATCACTCAATTCAATTAAATTCAAAAACACTTTATTTATCCCCAAGGGGCAATTCACATAGTATCATGGAGTAGAGTACAATGAGTCCTATAAACTCACTATTAAAATACATGAATAATAAATAATAAATAGATGTACATGGTCTAATAAAAACTAAACTTAACTTTAAGATTTAAAACTTTAAAAACTCTACACCACGAACTAGCCGGTCAACCGCACGAGCAGTGACCCGGAAGCCATCACGTCACTAAAAACATCATCCACAAAGACCTATTGACTTTAAAATATCTTAAGTATGTTTTTGTCTCTTTAAATATGTGTAAATGTGTATATTTCCCCAGCAATGACAGCGATGTTTGGTCCATGCATTTCACAATGAGGACCCATATGCTTGAATAGAGGATGACAAAACAAACTTACCTCCGTTTTTGCAACGATATCTGACAAAGGAGAGGCAGATTTCGTTCTTCTCTGTAAACACAGTTATGGTGACATTTACTTTCAGTTATGGAGTTTGGAAATGTCTAAGATACTATTATTTTCTCCCAATCATCCTGTTAACTTTGCCATAAATAATTAAACAAAAAAAAACCCCATAATGCTCACTCTAGATTATTGCATTGGTGCATCAGGCTGCAGAGTATTATATCAAAGCAGTTACACTAATTTCCTGCATATTATCCGCATTGTGTATAAACCGCACAATGTTGTTTTATGCAAATTAAAAAAAGACAAAACCAGGTATTGACAGCATCTGTGCATTAACCGCAGTGCCCAATAACCTAATTAATCAGAATCAGATCGTTGCTTTAAAGAGAAAAGAAATACATTCCCATGTATAGCCTTCTCTGTGTATTAACCTCATATCTGAAGAAATTGAGCAAAATCAATGTATAAACCTTGGTTAACAGGCGCAATAAGTGCTAACAGTTCGCACCAGTCTGCTTTTGTCTTTGCTAACCTCTGTATTAGTGATACCCTTACCAGGTTTGGCATCATATTTGGGATTGAAGTCTTTAGCCAATGTACTCCTGATCAGCATGATTTTCTGGTAGATGGAGGACATGGATTTCACCATTTCGACGGGCACTTGCTTCCCCCACAAGCTCCTCTTTGGTTGGGCATCGGAGAAGTCATGTGACCGGCCGCAGCCTCTGGAGTTGCAGGTTCCACGGATGTAGTCCTCACAGACGTGGACCCGTCTGCAGTTGTCCTTGTCATTACACTTGCCAAATTCACCATTGCCTCCTTGGTTGTATTTGGCACACACCTACAAGACGGTAAATCACACACACACACACACACACACACACACACACACACACACACACACACACACACACACACACACACACACACACACACACAGAGTTAACTGAAGCAGCCCAGGCATGTGCTGACTACGCCCATATTCAGACAGACAAAAACGCAGTCAGTTAAGTACGGAATGAATCTTGTGTCACCACAAACTGAATCGGAATATGTTCCATTTGCATTGGAGCAATTGTATTGAAAAACTCATGATAGCATGTTTTTGGAGACTGACTATGGAATACGCCCCCTCCACATATTCCTCAGAAGCCTATACTGTATCAAACACATCTGATATAAATCCTTACCGGTGGAAGCAGTCTATGGGGGCTATCATTCTGTAAGAGCAGCTGTCTGAGCTCCTCTCTTTCAAGCTTCTGCAGCTGATGGTCAGAGAGAACTTTCTTGTTATGGTCCGAGGTTAAATCGTGTCCGAAACGACAGAGTCTGTGAACATGGCAAAATGTGTAGAAGTGTCAATGACAAAGATTAGGCCTATCTCAAGATCTTTACCACCAGGCGCAAAATCGTGACAACCATTACTGTCACTGTTATGTTCCTTTCTATGACCTTCAGTGGTGCAGCATTGATAGGTTTGAATAGTGTTTTGATTTTCGGTCACTGATTCATGGGACCCGTTTGGTTCCCAGGGCACCCTCCCCTCAGGCTGGGCCCTTCGAAAGCTGGGTATAGGCCAGAAGCAGCCAATCGCTGTTGCAAAACTTCAAATGCAAAAATCGCACGGTCACACAAACACACACAAGCATATACAGTCTCTCTCTCTCTCTCTCTCTCTCTCTCTCTCTTTCTCTCCCTTACAGTATACTTTGTGTATATTGTTGTCTTCAAAGGGGAGAGCATGTAGGTCTTGAAGCTTACAAGGAGTTGCAGTAGTAGGGTATGGAAAAGACTTGGGAAGTGTGACTACAAAATAGTAACATTATTTATGAAAAGTATAAGGCAGAGACTATTTGCACCCGGGTGTAAATAATGAACATTACTATTTACACCCGGGTGCAAATAATCAACATTACTATTTACACCCGGGTGTAAATAGTGTAATAATCAACATTACTATTTACACCCGGGTGTAAATAGTGTAATAATCAACAATACTATTTACACCCGGTGTCTAACATCCATGTTCTCTGTCAATAGGCCTGTGTATTTACCAGCTCTACAGTAGGCTAGGCCTAATAGTTTTGAACAGTTTTTAGCTGTTTTGCCATGTCTGGGTTACTTGGAAGTGATTATACAAATATTAGGGTAATGAGTGGTCATGTGGTAGCTTCATCAAAGACAAGCTACTTTAAAGAGTTGTTTTCTGAGTTGTCTTCCAGGCAGCGCTGCCACTGTTGACTTAAAAACACTTAATCCTACTCCTAACCTTAACCCTAACCTTAACCTAACCTTAACCTAACCTTACCCTAACCTTAACCTAACCTTAACCCTAACCCTAACCTTAACCTTAACCCACGCCTAAGCGCCTTCCAGGCAGCGTTGGGGGCTCAAAGTCAAAACACAACCTTCCTAACAACTACTGAAGCCTACTTCTACTTAACTCTACTCATAACTGAAATAAAACCAGTAAATCTTTGACAGGTTCAAAAAGCACAAACTCTTATTTGCCGCGAGGTAACGTCATCTAAGAAAAAAGAAGTCATGGTGCGTACTTTGGCAGGCAAAACATAAAAATAAAAATCTGAGATTCGAACCCAGCACCTCGAGCATGGTACATCAGTCACTTTACCACTGTACTGCGCCCCGTCGAAGAAGAGGGGGAGAATACTAATTATTGACTCACTTGTTGGGGTTGCTAGGTAACGGTAAACAAAACAAAAAGATCGTGTTTCTTGATTGTGCTTGCAAACGGACGGCTTTACCCGTTCACTGAATAAAGTTTGTGGAAATTTAGCACCACTTTCCCATCTCAAATATAGTTTTAATAATCCTAACTTGTTAGATTTAGGTAGGCCATCTCCTGCCAAGATGGTCCCGCTATGTTGGATAGCACGCATTTCCGGTTTGGGTGCAAATAAGAAAATGCCTCCATTCCACTATTTACACCCGGGTGCAAATAATCACTCCGAAAGTATAAACATAGGTCATCAATATTGCTACTTACTCAACAAGCAACAAACAACTTCTTCTGCAACAGCAACTAATTTGAAGTGATGGTAATTATGAAATAGTCATGCAAGGATGAGGGTGAAAAGTTTTTAAACGAAACAGTGATGTGAAATCATCATGCAATCCCACCTGTTCTTGCAGTCCCCGAGAAGATGAAATTTACAAAAATGAAGATTAGAACAGCCAGTGCAGTCATTTGTCATTTGTTGTTGGCAGAGTCTGATGTTTGTTTTGGCGAGTATTTGTTTGACACCATTAGTTTCTGTCAGAAAGAATAACTCTTCATTTTCAAAGAGCGAATCAAATTCTGGGTAGTTTATGTCCGGAAAGCAAGACACCAGTCCAAGGAGAATCTCATAATCTATTCTTCCTCCGTAGCTGCAAATGATTTTCAAGATATCGGCTTCTGACATTTTATATCAAAAGCCTGGAGTAAGTTGCAGTTTAGCAGGTAGACGAGTTGAAAATCTTCCTCGTTGGTGGTTGCTCAGGATAGTGACTGAGAGAAAACAAATACTGTATGCACTCAGCTGCAAGTCCTATATCAAGAAGTCATTCAATAACTGGTAGAGCTAGTTAAGCATGATAGGGATCTACCCAGGCCCTGCCTTAATTTTTTAACATCAGTGTACAAATATTGAAAGCCAATTCAACCAGAGCAGTGCCGAGTGAATATATACTTTTACATTACATTACATTACATTACATTTGGCTGACGCTTTTTAACCAAAGCGACTTACAACATGGTACAAACATTTAAGCTTTTAGAGCAATTCTAACAACAAATTAAAAACCACAATAAGTGCATCAATGAGTGTAATAAGTGCATCAATGAGTGCAATTGTCTGTAGTAGTGCTATGAGAGGAGATGTTCTCTGAAGAGCTGGATTTCAGACATGTTTTGAAGATGGCGAGGGATGTCCCTACTCTAGGAACAGGTAGTGCGTTCCACCAACAAGGGACAACAGATGAGAAAAGTTTGGATTGGCCTGAGCATGCCGGTGGAAGAGTTAGACGTCGCTCGGCTGAGGAGCGCAGCGGTCGTGTGTGAGCATATGTCAGTATGAGGACATTCAAATAGGTGGGAGCAGAGCAGGAGAGTACTTTATAGGCAAGCGTTAGAGTCTTGAATTTGATGCGGGCGGCCAACGCCAGTGTAGCTGGATGAGCAATGGGGTGACATGCGCCCTTTTGGGTTGCTTGTAGACCAGGCGTGCTGCTGCATTCTGGAACATTTGAAGGGGTTTCACAGCGCAGGTTGGGAGACCTGTCAGAAGGGCATTACAGTAGTCAAGTCGTGAGATGACTATTGCCTGTACCAGGTGTTGGGTAGCATCTTGAGTCAAGTAGATCCTGATTTTCCGTAGGCTGTATAGTGCGTAGCGGCACGACCTGAGGCTACATGATCGGAGAAGGTTAGTTGGTAGTACTTTTGTCAGAGTGCCCGGTGCCTGCTTGAGAGTTTCCATTTAATGGAGCTGTAAAAGAAGTTCTCAAATGGGAGTATACACTAATCATTCTTATTGTTCAGGAATTCTGTACATTTTACATTTACGTTTATTCTTTTATAATAGTCTGCTTCATGTGACTGCCAAGAAGATTGAGTCAATGATGGGCAAGCTACTGTAAATGTAGCTTAAATGAAGCTATGAAGGAAAAATCTGACAATTTTCAGATAGATCTCCATTTCCCAAGGTCATTGAGTACTGTCAGTACGAAAAAAATAAATAAAACGAAAAACAACTGGTAAAGCAGCCAGGTGGCTACAGCGCTACATTCTGAGGGCACATACTGTACATGGGGATCATGCCCCCAGAGTGTAGCACAGTTGACTGCTGCAACCTGAGTTAGGTAAAACCGATTATTACTCGTGACCTTGAGAATCAGAGATCTATATGATCAACTGCAGGATTTCTCCTTTAAGCATAGCTTATGGTCTCACTTGTAACTTCAAATAGGACTCGCTGCACTGAGTGAATCTGTACACTACATGCTGTTATCACTGATTTGTGAGCTACTTAACAATGAAATTCAAGACCGGGAATGGTAAAGTCGTCAAAAGGAAGACAGTCGTGTCTGTTCAAGAGAGCGACACATTCATGAGATGTGATGTGACTAAGTGAAATAGTTTTGCTCAGTAGCTCATACAGAACTTCATTGTCTTGTGCATGAAAGGGTTGGGCCTGGCTGGATTGTGGCAGAACAAGATGTGACACATGTGTTGATGCACTGAACAGGGTATACTGGATAAGTCTGGTTTCTTGGACTTGGGTTGGGTTTAATGGCATCACCCACAAATTGGGTTTGCAGCCTGTTGATCCAGTTGATGAGACCGTCTTGTTGTACTGTAGTGGCACTGTGCATCTGTTAAGTCAACTGAATGTCATCTCTTGTGCTCATGTTGTTAGTGCATCTCCTTGATAAGGTCTTTCTTGGAATGACTAGAATTTTGTATAGCCTAGTTCCCAGTCTAAGTTCATCTTCCTCAGGTGTCGCACTTACCCACTGTCCTTCCATGAGATGTTTGGTCCATTTTCTTCAATTGTGTCATAATAAAGGAAAAGGCAAATTTGGCATTTGATGGTGAAATTGATCTGACCTTTTTTTTTGCCACAACTCAGCCATCCTGACAGACAATTAGAGAGGTCAGTGTAAAATGTAGATGTGTACAACCGTTACTGACCGGATTCCTAGATGGAGGGAGGGAGGGAGAGTGTGCGGTGGATAGTCAGGTGATGAATGAAGAGAGCGAAAGAGAAAGAAAGAGAATGAGTGGTTAGACTGGAGAGATGTGTGTGTGTGTGTGTGTGTGTGTGTGTGTGTGTGTGTGTGTGTGTGTGTGTGTGTGTGTGTATGTGTGTGTGTGTGTGTGTGTGTGTGTGTGTGCATTCATGTGTGCAAATCATAAATGAGTGGGTATGGGCTAGGTTCATGTGGGCTCTTGACACTAACATACCATAAACATTTTGCCATCTTTGGTGCAACAGTTCAGGTAGTTATTATGACCACTGCTAGCATAGCTAGCGTAGCGGTCATATCATGATTGTCAAAGTTGTTTTTTTCCCCCCGTCATCTACTTCCTGATTTTTTGGTAAAACCGGGGCACATGAAACTTGGTGGGCATGTAGCCCCAGTAGACTTTTACGGAAAGATTTTGCTTGGTCCCTGGGGGCCACTCCACCCCCGCGCTGGCCCCCCCGAACCCCCCCCCCCCAAAAAAAACAGTTTTTCCTAAATAACTACATGAACCGTGGCACCGAGGATGATGAAATGTTTATGGTATGTTGGTCTCAAGAGCCCGCATCAACTTAGCTTATAACCAGTCATTTGTGATTTGCAAAACATTTTTTAAAATGCCCTTATCTTCAAATGAAATGTTATGAACTGCACCAGTGAATAATGTATCGTAAATAAATAAAGGTTTACTTTAAAATACTGGGGGTATTGTGAAAATGAAAAAAATATATATTTGTCATAGACCAAATTATAAAGGCACACAGGAAGAGCACTGTGGCACCATAAGCGATGGGTGCCACAGCGTTGATGAGGTGCGGATCCATACTACTGGTACGACTTCTTGTTGACCAAAAGTGGAGCCAAAAAAGCATCAAAGGGAGGATTGTAAGATGTCATCCTGCCTGATGAAATTCCTCAAGAGTGATATGATGTACAATTGTGTGACAAATGGTGTGTTCTTATTGTTTCTGCTCTGGCATTCAGACAACCTGGGGCCAGGAACTGAGGCGTGAGAATCTAGTATTTGACCAATTTTGTACAATCGGTGTGGAGGAGACTTTTGAAACAGAATTGTAATGTTCTTAAACAGTGACGTACAGCATGACCCCTACAGGCATGCGTAGGTAGGGCAGTCTAGGTAGAGCCGATGGTGTTGGATGTATGCTTGTGAACCTCCTAGTAAAGTAAACGACATTTTACGAATGCACAGTCTGTTCTTTAATTCACACAACGAGAACATCACATTGGCGACGAGGACAAAACCGAAGGAGAAACCTGCACTCAAAAACAAAAGCTAAAAGAGGAAGAAAGGTAAACGAACGGATACTAGGAAGACACGTGAGGTGAATAATAGCTAACTCAACGTGCAAGCTAACTCAGCCACTGGAGTAACGTTAGCTAACGAAAAAGACTTTTTCAAAAAAAAAAAAAAAAAAAATGACACTAGTAAACACAATCGCTCTGCCAGCATTCGATGTCGAAGCTGATCCGACTACCGTGGGACCACGTTGGACTAAATGGCTGCAAAGGTTTGACAATTATATCACTGCAATGAACATTACTGGAGATGCTAGACATAAAGCATTGCTTCTGCACTTAGCAGGCGAGCGTGTGCATGATATCTATGACACGTTAGCTGCCAATCAGGACAAATTCGGAGATGTTAAGACGAAGCTCAGCACATACTTCGAACCTAAAAAGAACGTGCAATATCAAATCTACATGTTCAGAAAGGCAGTGCAGCAGCCAGACGAGAATTTAGACTCGTATAGCACCAGGCTGCGCATATTAGCAAAAAACTGTGAGTTTGCCGACGTCGATAACGAAATTAAGGCACAAGTTATTCAGAGCTGCAGTTCAGCCAGACTGCGCAGGAGAGCTCTCAGAGAGTCAGGAGCTAGCCTAGATGACCTGTTAGACTACGGGAGAGGAATGGAACTGTCTGAGCAGCAAGCCGCAGGCATGGAGGAGAACGCTGCGTCAGTGAATGCAGTGCACCAGAAGGGGCGAGCAGCTTTCAGCCGACGCGCCGAGAGAGCCATGCCCAACAGCCAGTGCCGAAATTGCGGAGGACAGTACCCACACAATGGCGACTGCCCTGCGAAAGGAAAGGACTGTAAAGCGTGTGGCAAGCTTAATCATTTTGCAAAGCAGTGCAGGTCAACTCAAAGACAACCAAGAAAAGCTGTTGACACTAAACGCAGAGACTACAGAGACAGCGCTGGACGCCAGGAAAAGCACAATAAGGTGTACAACGTCACAAGCACCAACACAGACGACGTCCACTCCAGCAGCGATGAACACGATGAAGCCTATGTGTTTGCTGCCAGCAGCGATGACAACTCCAAACAGCCACGGACACACATCAGGCTCAATGGGGTAAGGATATCTGCACTGATTGACTCAGGGGCTGCAGTGAACATTATTAGTGAAGCTGTTCTCAGTACCCTGAGACCAAGTCCACAGCTCAGCCCAGCTGACATTAAAATATTTTCGTATGGCAGCACTAAGCCACTTCCCATAAATGGTGTGTTCACATGTAGCACAGAGACTGAACACAAAAAGACTGTGGCGAAGTTCTATGTAATGAAGGGTGATAGCTGCACCTTGTTAGGCTACAACACCGCTGATGACCTGGGCCTCATCAAAGTTGTGAGCTCCGTGTCCTCTCCAACAGTCAGCACAGTAGCAAATGAGCTAATGGAGACATACCCGGAATTATTCCAAGGCATTGGAAAGCTGAAAGACTTTCAAGTGAAACTCCACATCAACAAAGACATTCAGCCGACTTGTCAGCCGCATAGGAGAGTTCCCTTCCATGTCAGGCAAAAGGTGGAAGAGGAGCTGAGAAAGCTTGAGGAGGAAGACATTATCGAGATGGTCACAGGCCCTACGCCATGGGTTTCCCCGATCGTCACACCACCCAAGCCAAAGGACCCGAACAAGGTGAGAGTCTGCGTCGACATGAGACAGGCGAACGTCGCCATCCAACGTGAACGACACATCACCCCCACCATGGATGATGTAATCCACGAATTGAATGGAGCTACGGTCTTCTCTAAGCTTGACCTGACAGCCGGATACCATCAGCTCGAGCTCCACCCAGACAGCAGGTACATCACTACCTTTACCACACACCTTGGCTTGAGACGCTATAAGCGTTTGAACTTTGGCATATCTTCGGCAGCGGAGGTGTTCCAAAACGCCATCTGTCAAACATTGCAAGGCATAAAAGGTGTTAAAAATCTAAGTGATGATATCATAGTGTACGGTAGAACACAGAAAGAACATGATGATAGCCTCAAAGCAGTGTTTCAGAGACTGAGGGACAGAGGGCTTACGCTCAACAAAAAAAAGTGTGAATTCAACAAACCCAAGCTTGAATTCTTCGGATTCATCTTCTCAGCTGGAGGCATCTCAGCTGACCCCAAAAAGGTTACTGCCATACAGGAAGCCAGCGACCCTCAAGAGGCGACCGAAGTTCGAAGCCTGCTCGGCATGGCAAATTACTGTGCTCGTTTCATCAGAGACTTCGCTTCGATTTCAGCACCACTGCGTGAGCTGACCAGGAAGGACACACCGTGGCGCTGGGGTCCAGAGCATGCTAGAGCACTTCAGGCCATCAAGGACAGCCTGACCAGCAACACGGTGATGGCGTACTTTGATCCAGGTAAAGTCACAGAGCTTGTGGTGGACGCCAGCCCAGTTGGCCTAGGCGCTATTCTTTACCAGAAGAACACATTAGGCGAGAGGCGCACCATAGCATACGCCAGCCGTGCTCTCAGTGACGTAGAGCGACGCTACTCACAGACAGAAAAAGAAGCGTTGGCCATCGTGTGGAGTTGTGAACACTTCCACTTGTATCTCTATGGCAACCCGTTCACTCTCGTCACAGACCACAAAGCTCTAGAGGTCATATGGAACAACCCTCGTTCAAAGCCACCGGCGAGAATCGAGAGATGGGGACTGAGGCTACAGCCCTACGACCTCAGAGTGGAGTACAGGAAAGGCGCAGAAAACCCTGCCGACTACATCTCACGCCACCCCATCCAGCTACAGACGGGTGTGGACACAAGAGCGGTGAAGGTGGCAGAAGAATATGTCAACTTCGTGGCTCAACACGCTACACCTAAAGCCATGACTCTCGAGGAAATCCAGGAGGAAACACGCAAAGATCCGATCCTGCAGCAGGTCAGTGCCCACATCAGAAACAGCACATGGCACAAAGTAACAGGTGACACACAACATGCAGAGACATTGAAAAAGTTCAGACAAATCAGCGGAGAGCTCACCGTGTCCCTTTCTGATGACCTCATACTCCGAGGCACAAGAATTGTCATCCCTGCGTCCCTCGAACAGAGAGTGCTCCAGCTAGCCCATGAAGGACATCAGGGTGTCGTAAAGACCAAGACACTGCTCAGATCAAAGGTATGGTTCCCTAACATTGACCAGAAAGCAGAATCCGTTGTTAAGAACTGTTTAGCCTGTCAAGCCAACAGGCTGGTCACACAGTCAGAACCTCTGAGAATGTCTGAGCTACCAGAAGCTCCCTGGCATGACTTATGCGCTGATTTCTATGGCCCTTTTCAGACTGGCGAATACCTCCTGGTCATCATAGACGAGTACACTCGGTACCCAGTTGTTGAAATAGTCAGGTCTGTCTCAGCTAGTACAGTAATCCCGGTCCTGGACAAAGTGTTCTCCATGTTTGGCATTCCCAGAGTTCTGAAAACAGACAATGGCCCCCCTTTTAACGGTGAACAGTTTTCCCAGTTTGCTGCATATCTAGGGTTCCACCACCGCAAAATAACACCTCTCTGGCCCCAAGCGAACGCTACAGCAGAACGCTTCATGCGCACACTCGGAAAGGCCATACGTGTGGCAGAGACTCAAAGCATCCCATGGAAACAGAGACTCAACACGTTTCTCCGTGAGTACCGCTCCACACCACACAGTACCACAGATGCATCACCTGCAGAGCTGATGTTTCAGCGTAAAATACACACCAAAATCCCGCTGCTCACCATAGCCAGCGACAACAGCACTGATCACATCATCAGAGAGCGTGATAGGACGGCGAAAGCAAAGATGAAGTCCAACTCTGATTCACACCGTCACGCCAAGCCGAACACACTGACCCCTGGAGACACAGTGCTTTGCCAGCAGCCCAAGCGCAACAAGCTCACACCTCCATACAACAGTGAGCCATACACTGTGTCAGAGGTCAAAGGCTCCATGGTAACAGCAACTAAAGGTGGACATTCCATAACTAGGAATTCTTCCTTCTTCAAGAAGATCAATGCTGGAACCCACGAGGTTCAAACAGATCTGAACGATCCAGTCCATGACGCTGTTGTGGTGGCAACTCCAAGGTATCCATCCAGGATTAATCGTCGGTTGCCATTGCACCTCAAAGACTATGAGTGATCATTGAATCACCAAGTTGAATGTGAAAAAAAGAAAAAAAAAGAGAAATGATGTTCATACGTGTTGCTTGCACTTGTTTTGACATAAAGCAAAGTTATGTATCTGAATGTTTTAGATAACAGGTTCAATGACACTTACAATAGCCTTATGAATGTGTATTCAACTACTCTGCATTACAGTTCACTTGAGATGAATGCATGTTTATGATTCCTGAAAGACTGCTGAGTTAGATATAGTTTGTAAAGAACATTAAGAAACTGAGAGTTTGAGCATTGTTTTTACATTAGTCAATTTGTATACAATTCAGTAATGTTGTAGCACACAGCAAGTGAATGAGTTCTTTCTTAGATGATGTTTACAGAGATGTTTATTCTTTAAAAAAAAAAAGGAGTGATGTAATGTTCTTAAACAGTGACGTACAGCATGACCCCTACAGGCATGCGTAGGTAGGGCAGTCTAGGTAGAGCCGATGGTGTTGGATGTATGCTTGTGAACCTCCTAGTAAAGTAAACGACATTTTACGAATGCACAGTCTGTTCTTTAATTCACACAACGAGAACATCACAAGAATATATGCCAAGAGTTTGAGAAACTCTGGAGTGACTCTTGAAGGTTCACTCTACAAGATCGGTGCCCAGAGGTATGTCCCATCACTCCCATGTGCATTCATGATAGCTTTTTATTGGAATAAAGACTGAAGCTGCATTAACTAAAGAATCATCCTTTGGTGTTTTTTTACACTCCAATTGAATAAAGGACGCAGGAGTAGGCATTCTAAACCTGCTTAGCATGCCCACTCTCTCTCTTTTCCAAGAGCCAAGACACGACTGCAGCTGTAACTTCACTTCAGTAGAATGAGCGCCACATGCTTTTGTGATGTTATCAGCAAAATTCCCATCGTCCCTTTCAACTTAAAAGTAAAAATTGCACTTGTTTGGACTCAGGATAACTCAATTATTTACTGTTTAGCATACACCTAACACAATCCATGCTTGTGTGGCGTAATCAAAACTCCAATAAATATTCATAAAGCTAAAGCATGTAAAGTAACATACAAGCATTATAACACAACAAACAAATAAATTAAGAAAAAGAACACAAAATTAGAGACCTGACTGGGTTTTATTTTTGTCACTTCTAAAAACGAGGCACACAATTTCAGTTTACATCAAGCAATTCTATCCAAATACACTATTGTGTATATTTTTCAAGCAGATTAGATTAGATTCAACTTTATTGTCATTGTGCAGAGTACAAGTACAAAGACAATGAAATGTAGTTTGCATCTAACCAGACTGCAAAAAAGCAGTGCAATGTGATACAGTATACAAAGTATAGACAGGTTGTTCCCAAGCAGCAAGACAGCCATGCACATTTGTAACAGAGTGATGCTGACTGGGCACTCTAGTAGTAGGTCTCTTTTTCCACCCAACCTGCAAGAAGAGACGAGGGGGAAGAATGGTTTCAGACACAATTACACCAGATCCATATAGATGGTAAAAAACACACACTTTCTGATCAGCCATCACCAATCAGACGACTATTCATCATGAGGTACTCATAAGTGTTTTAGGACCAAGATTTTATAACATTTACATTTTAAATGTATTCATTTAGCAGATGTGTTTATCCAAAGCGACTTATATTAAGTACAGTGCCTATAAAAAGTATTTATTTACCCATCTTGGATATTTCCACTTTTACTGCTTTTATAAATGGAATCTTGATCAAATTGAATATATAGATAAATTGAATATATAAAACTATAACCGATCATTATGATCGGTTTTAAGACAGTGCTCCAATCAAACTATTTTGAGTGAATATCGGTCAGTAATGATCGGCGCCCGATTGATCAGAGCATCCCTAATGACATAGATGGACAGAGTTTTCCCCTCACCTCCTGGGCTGCGTCGCAGGATAAGCTTACGGATTTCATCATAAATAAAGATAAGAAGTGCATATGGGAAGGCGAAGAACCACCAGTGAGGCCTAAAAAGAAAGAGAAAAATGGGAGAAAGAGATTATGTAAAACAATAGAATCAACATAATATTTGATGAAGACTGAGAAAAACTAATTATTGCCTGTAATGTCCAGGGGCCTCATTTATAAAGGTGTGCGTAGATTCCACCCTAAAACATTGCGTACGCACAAACCTTGCAATTTGCGTACGCAAAAAAATATTCTGATTTATAAAACCGTGCGGCGCACAAGTTTACGCAGGCGGCTGTTTATAAATACCAACCTGAGTTGAATTGTGCGTGCGTGCACGAGCACCACACTCCTCCCATTGTCGTCCCACAATATCCCATAAAAGGTCCATGCAAAACGATTCATGAATATTCTAACATTTATACCGATCATTTTATTGGCTATCGTTGACATGATAGAGACGTCACATCAATCTGAAGAAGGAAGTGAAAGTTGGTCGACAGCGATATCACATTTGACAAGTGAAGCCTACCATGAAATAAGGCTACCGAGTGATAATTCCTGTATCAAAATAACTTAATAACCGTATCGTACATTTTGCCATTTGGGTTCATCATATATAGGCCTACAGTGCTCCATAGCATAAGGTGCAAAGTATTAATATGTGTAGGCTACTGAAACAAATACTCTTATGGCTAATAATAATGCGTGGGAAATTATTTTATGTCAGATGAGTTTCTAGCTGTTTCGGAATACCTTGCAGCCTAGTAATCTGTGGCCCAAACGAGAGAAAAGACGTAATGTTTAGCGATGCTTGAACACTATGCGTTAATAGAATACAACTTGTAAGAAACAATTAGGGGGAAGGTTTTATGGCCGCTTATTATTATAGGCGCTTATATTTGGTTCATGAAAGCAATATCTCCGTATCCGTGGGTGTCAATGTCAGCCGAAGTCAACAGAAACTAATTTGCATTAATTCGAATGAATTTCGCATTAGGGTAGGCTACACTATGATCATGAACTGTATTACGTCTGCCAAGGAGGTTATGTTTTCATCGGCGATTGTTATGTTTGCCTGTTTGTTAGCAAGATATCGACGCCCTACTTTTCTAGACTGGCAGTGCAAGTAGCCTCGCACTGTCGGGAGAGGCATTTAGGCTATATTACTATTATTAAGGAACATCAATATCAATATTACTAAACGTGATTTACTGAAAACGTTTGCAGTTTAGTGTTGGGCCTATTTGTCGGCAGCCTTGGCTACAAACCTCATAGCCTGTGATGTGAATGAATGATAGTGATCACGAAGGTAGTAACATAATGAAATGTTGAAGTGTTAAGATCTTTTCAATGCCCTCTGAGCTTTATTTTGTGATTTCACTATTAGATGTCGCTTATTTTCATGCGTGAAAAACTTTGCGTAAGCTTTACGGACGGTCCAAAGGATGCGTAGAATTGCGCATCTTTTCACGCATAGATTTTCTTTATAAATCCCGACGTTGACGGTGAAAGGTGCGTACGCAGTCTTTATAAATGAGGCCCCAGAAGAGCAGATTTTGGTCAGACTTACCTGAGTGGGTACATTCTGTAGTCATCCATGCCTGGGCAGTATACCAAGAAGGCAGCCAGGGCTGTCTCCTCAAACACGCCAAAGATGAGGACTTCATTTCTAGGGAAGGCAGGAGCACAGATGTCAATATTGTTCCATATTATTTTTGTGAGGCCTTTCACAGGGCCCGTTTAGTCACGCTGTGGGAAAATGTTCAGTAATTAGCTGTTTGATGACTACTGTTAGGCTAGATATCTAGACGCCCCTAGCGGCAGCAAATCTAATTTGGCTGCCGGGGCAGTCTAGCAACTCTCCGTTTGACTTGGAAGCTGGGCTCAGGCCGAAATCACTGAACCAATCACACCATGTATAGAGTCGGTGGGCGGGTCTGACATGCGACCAGAAGTTGCGACCGTTAAGCATCCTGCTACTTGAAAACAAGAAGATGATTCGTTTAGCGCTATCCTATTGCATGGAGAGGGAATTTGAAAAACAACTGTTTATCCAGATAGGGTTAAAGCGGTAATGAAGGATCTTTGGTTTATCCCACCCCTCCGATTGAGCCCTGCCTACGGTGAGTTCCCAGACCCTACATCTTCATTCCTCTGAGGTCAACCTCCCCTAGTAAGTCTGAAGTGATAACAGCTTATTAAGAATACCCTGCTTTAGTCCTATAAATAATGGCAAGACTTTGTTTACAACAGACGTGTTGCTCTAATGCTCACCTAGGATGAGTGTGTGAGTTTATAACCTGTCTCCAGCACCCTGAATAAAGCTTTGTGCTCTGCCATACAGTTGGATTGTCTGTGCCTTTTACCTTTTGTCTCTTTGTGGATTAATAATATTAATACCACTCATTTTTACCACAGAGGGGGGAAGAATAGAACAGGAGGTGCTTCTCAACATGCCTCCTCAATCCTTGATGCTCTATCCTCGAGGGGCATTCCCACTGATCTATAACTAACACTGGATAGACTATCCCATTGTTTTCGCCCCATCATTCTTTATGTAGATCAGTGAGGATCGAGGCCCGAGGAGCGAGGGAGGATGTATAAAAGCCCAAATGAGAGGCACCCACTGATGTCACATTTGCAACAATTGATTTCCGACTCCATAAGGAACGTCATGTCAGCGTTAGTAACAATATTGCAGTTGTGACTGCTTAGCCTAGAAATCTAGACGCCCCTAGCGGCAGCAAATCACGTCAGGCTAGTGGCTGCTGACCGTGGCATTCAATTTGAACATTATAAAAAACTCTGGGGCAATTTTCATCATTTTGTAAGGCACAGAGATCTGGGGCTATCCCCAAGACATCCGGGGCGATAGCCCCCAATGCCCAGGTCTAACGACGCCACTGTTCAGGGTCCAGGGCTGTGGCAGGGAAGCTGAGGCCAAAGTCACAACTAATAGGGTGATTGCCTTGAGATCCTGGGACCAAAATTTAGGAGACAGATCGCCCTGTGCCTTGGACAACGGCAGACACGGATCACACAGCAGAAAGACAGTGAATGGTTCCTCAATCTTATAGGGTCTGAGAGTTCCCCTCTTTGCGAGAACTGGTTGTGTAGTCAAGGGGGCGCCTCACTGTGGAGGTTGGCTCTCCACTTTGTGGGTTTGCTCATCATGGGATGAGTGGTTGCCTCTGGAGAGATAAACTGTGCACATGTTTGTTTCAGTTGTGTAACATTAGTTTGTATGTATGTACAGAGTTTCTGGCTGCTTCAAGGATTGACATAGTGCTGCGCATGTTTGCGCTACATTAGGAGTGAGAAATTGGAAATAAAAATATAGGGCACACAGTTATGTGAGGCAATAACAGCTCTGGATTGATTTAAATACTAAGGCGGGGATCACACTAGCCAGCGGCAAGCGGCAGGTTTCCTATTGTTCTCTATGGTTCGGCAGCAGAACGGTGACAACGCTGGCGTAACGCTAGCGTTGAGCAAACTGTGAGTTGAACTTGGTTCAACTTTGAAGCGCAACGCTCGGCTCATCACAATCAGTTTTGGAATGTTTAGGTATTTTAACCAATCAGATTCGTCTAAAGGCGTAGCAACAAAGATTGAACTTAGGAACGAGATAGAATGTTTAGATTTATTATTATGGTCTGAGCGTTGCGTTACGCTTGCCGCTGCCGCTTGCCGCTGGCTAATGTGATCCCCGCCTAAGGGTGATGATGATCAAATTATGTCACAATGGTCACCCTGGAATTTTCCCCATAATGCCCTACTTACTTCATGCCCTGTTGGAAGACTGAGTTTCTCCTGGTCTTGCAGATGATCAAATTAGCCCACTGCACGACCACAATGCTGGTGAAGAAGGCTGTATGGCAGAAGAACTCCACAATCTTCCTCTGTCCATAGGTCTGTGGCACACAAGTGACGCAAGTCAGGGGAGAATACAGGAGGCTGAACACAGATGGCCTGTTTTCTAGATTAAATTGTCTCTTTGCTGGTGAAGTTTTTGCTAATGAGCCAAATTTACTTTGCACATGGGCTTAATTTCTGACCTGACGCAACAGAGAACTCAAATAGACTATAATTATGTCCTGTTTCAGGGGATGCATGGTTCTAAGGCTAGATTTGTAGACCAGTAGGACCATAGTGGCACAATTAGTGCTGTCCCATTTCGCAGGCTCCTTCAAATTCGCCAACAAACCCCTCCCACCCTGCCCTTCCCCCCGAAACGGAGTGTGCATCAGGTTTATGCTTCGCGGCCTAACTTACCCCAAAAGATTTGATATGTTTATGACCTGTCATTCAGGGCATGGTGAAACAGTCAACACCAGTGGTAGAGGAGTAGCCTACATTTTCCATTAAGGCTATATGTGACCCTGCAAAGCGAAACCAGTCGCTTTGCGCCTCTGTGGGGTATCCTACGAAGCAAGTTAGACATGTCTAGGCTATCTAGACATATCGAGGCTGCACAAAGCCTTAACTCGGGTATTAAGTTAAGTGATCCTACGATAGTAGGTATGTGATCAATTTGTCAAACTAGGCTTTCAGCTCAGATCTGTGCGCGTTCTTGAGGTCGGGGTGACTGACCAATTGGGAAACGTGGAGATGCACAAGACAGCCTACTGTAGGTTAAACAACGATTACTTCCGCATTTATGAGCGGTAGCGAAATCTAGGGTGGTCATTTTTAGTGTCTAACCTATAACATCAAAAAATCGATGGTCATCAGATATTGTATGGTAGGCCTATGCATGTCCATAGTAGCGATATATCTGCATGTGCAACATAGTTAAAAGCGCCTTCGAGTTTCAAAATGTTTGAAGAAGTGGAGCTGCTCCAGTAGATTCTCGCACGTGAGATGACTTCGTTTTTCAAGATAATTGATTGGTCAGTAGTCAGAAGAATTAGTCAGAGGGCGATGATTTTTCACGATTTGAGCTTTAATTTAGCACAAAACCTGCTCCCGACCAGGTTTGGTTGCGAGCATAAGATACCATGGTGATACAGCGACGTTAAAATAAATCCAGCATACCCTGGCTTTGAGCGCAACATACCTCGCTAAGACACTAATCGAGCTTCGTAGGACACCCCACTGACCTTGGGGCGGATGATAACAAATGAAATCATAAATAAATAATAATTAATTCATTTAAATAATTAATTTGTCCCTTAGCAAAGCATAAAATTAGTCTGTTCATATTAACTAATGTGTAAATTAACCGTAGCCAAGCCTGACAGTAACAGTAAGCCTAATGAAAACAAATCTCATCACTGACATGCAACTGTGCATTAACAAAATACTACATCATGTGGCTAATGCAAAATCGAGATAATGAAAGGATAGGATACAACCGCACTTGTGCAGAAGAGGAAGACAGCTTCATCACTGTTAAGTAAGGGTACACTCATCTAAAGCACGATAATGATGACGCATTCAATCAGATCTGTGATTAGCATTACTTGATTAAACGGTCATGGCTACAGCTAGCCTGACTCCGCCTGTACATACTTCCGCTCAGTTTGTTTTCCCTACTAGCTTGGGTGTTCCCATCCTGCCTTGCGCGGTGATTTCATTCACGCTAAGGTAGTCTGGAAACTACCGCCCTAATTTTTGCCTGATAGGGGACCAATCACAAAACAGGGGGGAAAGCAAGACGATGATGAGCTATGCACAGACGCATTTGATAGACATCCGTGGCGCCCAATGAACGGATCTGGGCATTTTTTCAAACACGAGAAAATGAACGTCTGGTTGCCAGACCACGTCTCATTTGAGAAGTGGTAGGCGCTAGCCAGGCTATTTCCCTACAGTACTCCGTCTGGAATAGCTTGATCTGCCTTTGTTTACTCCGGCAAGAGCACCTCCGTCCAACCAGCGAACCGAGGGCGTTCCTGAGAGCGATTACATTTAAGTCTATCGTTATCATTGTGTCCCCCGTGGTTAAGCATATGTCATTACTAAACATTAGTGACTGAACTCCAATGATTTCAAACTTCAAAAAGCGTTATTTCATCAACCAGGAAATAAATGTTGGCCAATGGATCTAGGCCAGACTCTCTGCGAAAAGAATCATGGAATCCATTTTCTAAATTGCTTAGGATAAGCAGGTGTCTGCTAACTGAACATACCTCATCTTTTCACCTTCATAACTCGAGTGGATGATTGTTCTCAGTTATTTCATATTACTTTAGCCTATAAATTAAATACCATGTTCAGATGATCTGGATGTGTTGAAAGCATACTTTCACTACAAACACTACACTACAAATGGGACACTTACCCACTGCTGTCCATAACTGTCCTCCAGGTCATTAGTGAACTTGTCATCCCACTCCTCGCGAATTCCGAGTAGCATGGAGGGTAGGAAGCCATTTTCAGCCAAAATGACAAAATATGTGAAGAATCCTGCCAGGGCCTGGATCATACCTGTTAAAAATGCCAACCCATACACAAAAAATACATTTGAAATAATGTTCATAATATACAGTGAGGAGCATATGTACTGTATTTGATACCATGCTAAAACAGGAATATAAAATCATCATTTGACAATTGATCTTAATGCTTTAATTAAAAAAATGAGTACAAATAAAACCGTCAAGGACACCAATTTTCTTTGTGATTGAAGAATGTATCGTAAATGAATAAATGTTTTCCTTAAATGCTAAGGGAAGGAAGTATTTGACCCCCTATGTAACCCTATGGGAATTTAACACATAGGGTTAACATAGGGGCAGGCAGATTTTTATTTTTAAAGGCCAGCTATTTCATGGATCCAGGATATTATGCATCCTGATAAAGTTCCCTTGGCCTTTGGAATTAAAATAGCCCCACATCATCACATACCCTTCACCATAGTTAGAGATTGGCATCGTGCTTTTTCCAGTAGGCCTATTAGCCTGTTTGATTTGCATTGAGCTCAATGAGCATCAAACAGGCTAATAGGCCTACTGGAGTTTTTTTGTAGTCAAACTTCAGAGGTATGTAGGTTTTATGAGTGGAGCTGGCACAGGATCATTAAGCACACACTCATTTATATACACATGAGCTGCAAGAGTAGGAGATACAGCATATCAATTGCACAAAAAGGAGATAGGCAAGTTGACAAGCGTAATTTATTTTTATGCAGAACTGAGAGGCGGTCATATTGTGTACCGCTATGCGGTGCATCTAGTTTTAAGACGTGTCATACCGAAAGCAAGCAAATTTCTCTACCAGTGCGATGCAGTGCGTCTGTCAATACTATTACTAGATGATAGGAATACCAACATTATAAGCAGCCTACTAGTTTCAGGTTGGAGAAAATGAGCACAGTCGCAGAGACAGTTAAAAGTTTAATTAATCAGTCTTTTAACAGAGAATAAAAGGTTTCTACAAATCCCTACAGTTCAAAGTTCATTTAGAATGCACAAAGACAGTTGTGGAAGCATAATCCAAAATCCAGGTCACAGGTCGGTGCACAGCTATCAGCCAGTGTAGCACGGGTGCCCAAGAAGGGCAAGATAAAGACAAGTTCAAGAGACAGACAAGATTCAGTATACCGCGATTCAGAGATGAGAGAGAAGAGAGATTGAAAGTGCAGTGTACATGTCTAGGATTCTGGAGCAGAGAAAACTCTCTGCCTACGCCAACATGCAATATTTAACTTTAAAGCTCCTTATACTAATACCTGAATTATGTTTTTTTTTTTTTACAAAGAATTCATGTTGGTATGTAAATTATACTATCTTTATATTCCGTCCTCATATAATGCTCCTATAAAATTACAAATACATATTTTTAAACTATAGCGATAGTGTGCTCATCAACACAGACATAAATAAATAATGATAATAATAAAAATCATCAAAAGTTTTCAGGAAGAATGCAGCATGCATCAATAACCTAGAAATATCTGGCATGAGACAACACAGCCATTTAGATATTCACTAGTTCACGCTCCGGAATTTGCAAGAAGATAAGTAGCGTAAAATACAAATAACAAATCAAAGAGCAGGTTTGCCGAAGTCTTTGGCCAGGGTCCTGAAGTGCTATGCGGAATCGCACTGGAGTCAACTGCGCAGGCAGGAGTCGAGCAGGATTCCGACGTGCACCCCCTATATACTTCAACTATGGAAGACGGAAGGTGTGAGGAGAGGTGGTGGGTTGCACGCGGAGTGTGCTAACGCCAATGCTTCAACTGCGGCAGGTAACTGCACCTAAGTCTAGGTGACGATGGGGGCATTGCAAATACCGTCACGCTCCTCCCCAACTTCCGTTTGAGAACGACATTAATGTCAAAAAAGCCTGAGCTCCTGTTATCCAGACATACATGAAGTCAGTGTTTACATAAACTAGCCACATGATCTTGTACCACATTCTACCATGTGTGACTGACCACTGTAAAAAAAGACAATGCAAGCATATTTGCTACACCTCTCATAACCTACAGAATTCTGCATGTATCCTTTGACCAGAACAAGCCATAACCTTTACATTTCACACTTCCTTGCTCCACCCCACCCCCACCTGTTCTCCTTTGTGAACTTTGAGCAGTGTGATGTCTGACCATGTCCATTTGAGGACCATCAGTTGTGTGAAGAGAGTTCATACATATGGAATTCCCTCCCACATCATATTTGCATTCTAAAAGCCCTTGCAGCTGATTGGTTAGGTGTGAATTCTAGACGCTAATGGGGCAGGCAAAAGGACTATATTATGAACACACAACAGACTGGGGTCTCAATACTGAAGTCACATTTGGTACATGTATCTACAGGACTACATCTGTCTTTGTACTGAAAGATTGTTTGACTGCTATTATTCTCTAAACTGACATTTGAAATGTCAGGATCTGACCAGCTCACGTTAGTGAAGGAAGAGAGTGAAGAAGAATCCAGGGAGGAACTGCTCACTGACCATCAGATTACAGATTCTGGAGACAAACTACATCAGTGTTTTCAGTGTGGAAAAGCCTTTATTACTAAGTACACTCTAAAGAAACATCAGAGGATCCATACTGGAGAAAAGCCACATCAGTGTTTGCTGTGTGGAAAGGCTTTTACACAGAAAGGTGATCTCAAGCTACATCAGAGGATCCATACTGGAGAAAAGCCACATCAGTGTTTACAGTGTGGAAAGGCCTTTACACAAAAGGGTAATCTCAAGACACATCAGAAGATCCATACTGGAGAAAAGCCACATCAGTGTTTGCAGTGTGGAAAGGCCTTTACACAAAAGAGTCATCTCAAGGAACATCAGAGCACCCATGGAGAAAGACTACTTCAGTGTTTGCTGTGTGGAAAAGCTTTTACAGAGACACATGCTCTTAAGAATCATCTGATGATCCATTCTGGAGAAAAGCCACACCAGTGTTCGCAGTGTGGAAAGGCCTTTATAGAGAAGGGTGATCTCAAGAAACATCAGATGATCCATTCTGGAGATAAGCCACATCAGTGCTCTCAGTGTGGAAAGGCCTTTACACGGAAGGGTCATCTCAAGGTACATCAGAGGATCCATACTGGAGAAAAGCCATATCCGTGTTCTCAGTGTGGAATGACCTTTAGTCACAACGTCAGCCGCAAGGTACATCAGATGGTGCATTCAAGAGAATAGTCACATCAATGTGCTACATCTAGGAAGTGTTTGGGGTTCAACTCAGATCTCACGAGACACCAGAGGATGCATACTTGAAACAAAAACATACCATACTAGGACTTTCACACAACTGGCTCAATTGAATAGATATCAGAAACGTCAGAAGAACTGAATGACAATTGGATGTGATTTTCCTCTAAAACAAAGAACTGAAGTGAAATGTCAGGACACTCAATGTCAGAATTCGAAAGCAATTATTAGAATATCTCATCTCAAGATGAGACTAGATTATCCATTCTGAAAAAAACACATCTTATATTTCTCACTGTATGATGAAGCCATTATGCACAGGTCTCATCTCAAGGCACAGCAGAAGATCCATTTTGTGGGAAACTCTTGGACATTTTTATTCAGTATGGAAGGCCTCCACTCAAATTGCTCAAATAGAAACACCAGAAAATCCATACTGGACAGAAGCTGTAAATGGTCTCAGAACTGGGTAGCCAGCTGTTCAAATATAAAAATGTTAGTGTGTGATAAAGTCTTCATTCCAAGATCTAAAATAAAAAGACATTTGCAGGGTACTTTAGACAACTAAAACGCATTGATTTCTAAACAAAAGTGATATTATGTTATGATAGCTGATTGTGTTATGCTAGGTTGAGCATGGATCTGTAATGGAGAATGTTTTTTTTTTTTTTTGAAAGGTTGATCTCATGTTTTTGTTTTTAGATGATGCTGAAGCCATTAAACGTTTGGCACAGTCTTGCCAGTGTAACGGGTGTAGCATGGCCCTGCGCTGCCTCAACTACTCTGCGATGTGTTGTGCACAATGTGGAGCTGGACACGGGACACTCATGGACCATTGACAGATTTATTCTGCGTAGGCTGTGTATAATGAAACATAGAAGGAGCAGAGCACATCGTCATCCATACAATGCCTCTCTCGGTCAAGTTTAACAGCAACTGACTTACTGAATGAATATACAAATAACATGGGACTACAGTACACCTTATTAGCACATACCTGTGTATAATGAAACATAGAAGGAGCAGAGCACATCGTCATCCATACAATGCCTAACACAAAAGAAAACCAACTTAATCATGTAGTACACGAGGATGAAATGGCGGCATCATACACACTGAATGAAAACTTCGTAGCTAGCTCGTTCTCCCCCAAAGTGTCTCAAAATTACCCCCCAACTGAAAACCATGGACAGTAATCCACACAGATACACTGCTACTTTCTAATGAAGGAAATTTCCTATCAGTAAGTCCATTATTTTATGAAATAATCTTATTTTCACTCGAACCATTTTAGTACGTACCTCTCTCGGTCAAGTTTAACAGCAACTGACGAGAGAACGGTAAAATCAACAAAAGGAACGTAGCTGACTTTCAAAATAAAAGTCCCAAAATGAAAATACATGAATAAATGATAATACGAGGAAAAATACACTCTGTTGAATGGTTTTGGTGGGATTTCAACCTTGAAAATAAAAATACAATTTCAACCTGGTTACATTCACCCCTCCTGAAATTCACCAAAATCCCAAACAACACTATATTTCAGATATCAATGCATCTATTCCCGGCACACCCTGGCACAAGTGAAAAGAAGGACCTAGTCCATATGTCAACTAAAAAGTCACCTCACATACAAGGTTCAGGGAAGAAAGAGGTTGATCAGGTCTCCGAGTTCCCCTAGCACAGTATGACGCCTAGTACGCCACACAACACTTGGCCCTAGAATTACTTGCCACATAGACACATTCACTTGTATCAAAACTTGCATTATAAGAAAATAAAACTTACATAATAGACACTTTTTGTCTACGCTTGGGAACTCCACCCTAAAATTCAGAAAGGAGTAACTGAAAATGTTCACTAAAGGTGCTTTATCCCTTTACAAATGGTCTCTGAACCAAAGTCTCTATCAATCTGTTCACTGACTTCACTAGCCTACCAGTACGCGTCCTAACAGACCCATCAGCCCCAGTGTGTGTATGTGAATCAGTGTTAATTGAGCAGGCCTCATGAGGTGGAAGAGAAGCAGACGGACTGTCTGCGATGTCACCAGAGGGGCAGGACACTGGAACAGACTGAATCAGCTCATCTGAACTGGCCATTCCGGACTGATGTGAGGCTTCAGGTGATGAGACTTCAAGCGCCTCACCAACTATGGAATCCGACAAAGTCTGGACACCGTCAATCTGAGGTAGTGTATCGGACATTGAACCTGCTTCATCGCCACTGCCATAACTGTCATGTTCTGACTCCTCATCATTTATTGACAGGTCAGCTGCTGAAGCATCCCCGTCCCGGACTGCCTCAGGGAGCGGTAAAAAGTTGACTTCCAATAAAAGGTTCCTGTGTACAACTCTTGTGTGTCCTTTTTCATCTTGTATTTTGTACACATGAACATGGGGATTCACACCAACAACTGTAAACACACTGTCCTCCCATTTGTCGGCCAACTTCTTTTTGCCCCGTTCCCCTTTATTAGCCACCAAGACGCGATCACCCACAGACAGATAAGTGCCCTTGACACGCCTGTTATACTGTCGAGCCTGATGTTGCTGCTCTGTGGAAGAATGCTTCTGTGCGATCTCCATAGCACTTTTCAAGCAGGTAACCAGCGACTTGACATACGAGTCATAGTCAGCAACTGACGGATCATTCAAAACCTGCCTAAACATTACATCCACCGGTAGTCTGGGGACACGCCCAAACATAAGAAAGAATGGTGCGTAACCAGTAGTCTCATGAATGGTGGCGTTATAGGCGAACGTGAGAGTCTGAATCTGTTGCGGCCACTGACTCTTGTCTTTAAGGGGAAGGGTGCGTAGCATATTCCCCAGAGTGCGATTAAACCGCTCTGTCCCCCCATTGCCCATTGGATGGTAGGCCGTTGTGTGGGATTTTGCAACACCAGCCAGCCGTAAGAGTTCCGCAATCAGCTTACTCTCGAAATTAGCGCCCTGGTCGGAATGGATCCTTTTCGGGAACCCGTAAACGCAGAACACATTATCCCAGAGTTTCTTGGCAACCTGCTTTGCCGTTTGGTTGGCACAAGGGAACGCATGAGCAAGTTTGGTGAAATGGTCGGTGACCACTAATACATCCACAGACCGCTGCTTGCGATCTTCTGCTGACCAAAAATCCACACACACCAACTCCATAGGTGCAGAACTCTTGATAGATTCTAGCGGTGCACGAGCAGCAGGTTCTGGTGACTTCCCAACCACACATCTTGGACAACATCTAACATATGACCGAACAGACTTCTCCATATCAGGCCAATAGAATCTTTGCCTTGCAAGTGAGAGCGTACGATCCTGCCCTTGATGGCCTGCCAAGTCATGGATGCCAGACAGCGCTTTGTCCCTTAAACTTTGAGGCAAAATGTACTGAAACCTTTTCTGCTTAGACATAGGATCTTTTGTCACCCTGTACAAGACACCATCCTGGACATGCAGCTTGTCCCATTGCTTGAACAATCTGAGGACCCTTGGATCAGCACCGTGCTTCTCACGCCTAGACGGTGGCTTCCTGGCAGTGATGAAGGGCAACACCTTGGAGATGCAGGGGTCCTGCTCTTGACTCATCTGTAACTCTTGGGCTGAGAACATGGGCAATGCCTCTTGACCACCTGGAAGTTGCTGAACATGTTGGGTTAAGCACAGTGCCCTAGTCTCAACCACATCATCCCAATCACAGTGGACTTGACAGAGAGCTCTGATCTCAGCTGCATTACACACGCCCAAGAACACTGGATGGTTAGCTGGTCTGCTGGTTTGAGACTGGCAGCTGACTCTGAATACATCCAGCACAGAATCTTCTGCAACCCCATCAGCTTCCTGAATGAGCGTAGAGTATGGCTCCTTGAGCAGTCTCTGGCCAATGCATGTGGTAAAGGGGTCACGGCTCAAGGCGTCTGCCACCACATTCTTCTTTCCAGGTAAGTGCTTAAGATCAAATGAATAGGAGGCAAGCTTAGACACCCAACGGATCTCACAGGCATCAAGCTTTGGCTTTGTTAGAAGGTAGGTAAGCGGATTGTTATCCGTCCAAACGGTGAAGCTGCGCCCCTTCAGCCAGTGGCTGAATTTCTCGCACACACTCCACTTCAAAGCCAGGAACTCTAGCCTATGGGCTGGATACTTCCTCTGCGATGCGTTGAGCGTTTTGCTTGCAAAAGCAACGGGTCTGGCCATACATTCTCCCTTAGGCACCTGGGACAAAACAGCGCCAAGTCCATCCAATGACGCATCAACTGACAAAATAAACGGTGTGTCAAAGTCTGGATGGGCTAGAATGACGCACTCTAGCAGCATGGACTTTAACTTGTCAAAAGCAGTCTGACAATCATCAGTCCAATCGGCAGGAGTGAGCTTACGGTACACCCCCTGTGACCTCTTGACCTTGGCCGCCTTCCCCCGTCTCTTCTGGCCAGCTGTCAGGGCGAACAACGGCCTTGCGATGGAGGAACATTGCGGGATATAATGTTGGTAATAAAATACCATACCAAGGAATGATCTGATTCTCTTCACAGATGGTGTGCACCCATCGCCTTCCATGAGGTCTTGGATCTTCATGGCGCTGATGACCTCAACTTTGTCTGGATCGACAGACACACCCCTACTGTCAATGACATGGCCAAGAAATCTGACCTGTTTCCGCAGGAGATGACACTTCTTCGGAGCCAGCTTTAGGTTGTTTTCCCGCAACCTGTGGAACACAGTCTGAAGTCTGGATAGGGCCTCGTCCTCCGTTGGGGCAAAGACAAGGAGATCGTCAAGATAGCACAGGAGTTTTGAGAAGTTCATGTCCCCAAAGATCCCAATCATCACTCGCATGAAGGAAGCGGGACTGTTGCACAGACCCTGTGGCATGCGATTGTATTCATGGAGTCCAAGAGGAGTGGTGAACGCTGTGTATCTCTTGTCGTCTTCATGCATTGGGATGTTAAAAAAACCGGAGGTGAGGTCCATGGTGCTGAAGAAACAGTTGCCCCCTAGGGCAGCCAAGCAGTCGGATTGGTTTGGTAAGGGGTGGGCGTCCTTCAGTGTACGGGCATTCAGCCATCTGAAGTCGGTACAAATCCGCAACCCACCATCCTTCTTCCATACCATCACCAGGGGTGAAGCATACTCACTAGAAGACTTCCTGATGATCCCTGTTTCCTCCATATCTGTGAGAACCTGCCTCAGTTTCTGATAGTGGGCTGGCGGGACTCTCCGGTATGGCAGACGAAAAGGACGATCATCAGTGAGACGAATCCGATGTGTGTAACCCCTTACCTCACCACAATCCAGTGTGTGCTTCGAAAAAATGTCTTGATAATCAATCAGCAGTTGCACAAGCCGGGACTTACAAGCTTCACTCGCCTGACACGAGTCAACATCTATGTCACCCAAGCCCAACTCCGACAAACTTCTGGTCAGCTGAGCAGTAGAACTTGCACTGGACGCGGGGTTGGGTTGTTTCTCTTTGTCAGACACTTGCGTCTCTCTTGCCACATGCAGACCCTGGAAAACCTCCAAATCCTCAATCGCTAAGCACGGAGACACATCAGCAAGTTTACTATTTCTCTTTAGTGTGATAGCTCTATCAGAGGGGTTCACAACAGTCATTGGCACCCATCTATCACCCCAGAGAGGCGTGACAAGACGACCCACAAGAATGTCTCGCGGCATAGCTTTGGAGTTGGTAGGCTCAACAACCACAGTGCTTCCAGGTGACATGGGCACATTAGCAGGGAGTTTCCCCCAGACCAAGTGTTCATGCTTAGGCAGAAGAGTCACTGCCTGGGTGAGCTTAACAGTGCCTATCTTGTCAGGAATTGCATCCCCTCTCCAGCGGTCGACATTCGTGAACATAGTTAAGAAATGCTCAATCCCAGGGTCAGACTGATGTTCACGTCTGGAGGCAAGGTCCCAGTAGCTGTTGTCACCCTTCAGGTCATGAAGCAAGTGTTTGATAACATTCGAGCCCAAGATGAGGTCATCAGGTTGGCCAGGCACAACCAAGGTAGGCACAACAAAGCTAACACCATAAATCTGCATCTTCAGATCATAAAAACCCTCTGGACGGGTCTGCTGACCACCACAGCCAACCAAGAGTATGCTTTCAACTAAATGCTGCTTCTCAGGTAAAACACCAGCAGAACTAAGTTTCTGTACTGCACGCTCACTGATACTACATGCCATAGAACCAGAGTCTAGCATGCCTTTAAGCTGCACACTGTGGTTGACAAGGACGGACGCATAAAACAATTCACAGAAAGTTTGAATTCTCTGAGTGGCCTGAATGATGACTCTGGACCCACTGGGTGCCTTGGCACAGCTATCTTCATACAGGTGAGTTAAGCTATGGTTTTCTAAGAGGGAGTTGTCTAAATCACCCACACTGCCCCTCCCGAAGTATGGGTCTAATAGTTTAACTGCTGGTCCTGAGCACCAACACCAGCACCAGTGGAGGGCCCATTTCGGTGTCTGTTGGTCTGCTGAGGACAGTCTTTCTTCCAGTGACCAGTAACCAAACACTTCAAACATCTGTTCTCCCGTCTGCAGTGAGACAGCGTTGAGTGGTCATTAGCACTGCAAACTCTGCATACGCGGGACTGAGGTACTGACGGGCGCTGATTGAAGCGCTGCTGGGTTCTGGCATTAGCTGCCACTTGTGCATTCTGCATCACTAGCCGGTCCAACAAACCCACTAAGCTCCTCATACAGTCACTGTCACCACTAGCAACCGTTGGTACAACCTGTTGTGGCATGGGCGATACAACGGTGTCTGGAACAGGAAGACTATCAACTGTTGATACCTGACTCTGGGACTGGACTTTACGCACAGTAGCAGTACTCTCAAGAGGCTTGGCAACAGCAGCTCTGGTCTTTTTCTCCTGAATGAGTTCGTCAAGCCTCTCCTGGATTTCACAGGGAGACCACTTATCTGCAGACTTGAACTTAAACACGTTCGCAAGAGTTTGGTCTGGGCAGTGCTTGACGAACATCATGCTAACTTCATGCCCCGGGTCATCAATTCTACGGCCCTGTCTCTTCAAACATTCATCCGCCACATCCACTGACTTGTTCAGCCGTATCCAATAATCCATGGCTTCTTCATCTGGTTTCGGCAGTGTGTTGTAAAAGTCAGCTAAGGGCATATTTGAGTAAGACTGTTCGCTGAAATGCTGCTTCAAGATGTTGAAAAGCATATGAGGATTCGCAGTGTGATCAATAGATCTGTCATTACGCAGCTTGATTCTCACCAGATCACCTGCTTTGCCCATGAGCTTTGCTATGATCTCTCCTGAGTGTTCGTGAACTGGAATGTTACGCTTCCTCAAGTATGAAGTCATCAGATTTTCCCACTCAAGGACAGTGAATTTGTCTGAGCTGTCACCCCTAAATATGGGAGGTTCTCTAGCATCTTTCTGTACTACAACGCTAACATTGGGTAGTGTAGTGTCAGAGGGCTGTGAAGGAGTATTAGCACTGAGTAAATCCCTATCAGACTGTAGCTTAGCTGTGATGGATTCACCTAGCTTATCAGCTAATTGTGTGAGTAGTGAACATATATCTGGATCCTGCTCAGCTTGGCTAGGTGTAGCACGATCCACATAACGAGTAGAAGTAAACTGTGGAGTGCTTAAAACTGTGACTCTAGGCCCTGGTGTCCTTGTCTCTATGGGTGGGCTTAAACCACCCCTTCCCCTGCCTAACAGGTACTCAGAAAAGGTACACTCAGCATCGTCACCCTCACTACCCAGTGAATAAGCCTTCCTTTCTGCCATTTTCCAGTTATCATATACTCAAACACAAATGACAAAACAGGATCACATCAAAATTAGAATGACACTAAATGGTGTTAAACAACAGAATAGCATTCAATAGCATCAATCAATAAGCAACATGTCAATAATAATGTCTTTAACTTGACATTAACCTTTTTTTTTTTTTTGGTTATCAAAAAAATCCACGGGAAAAAATCCACGAAAAACTGCTTGCGTTGTCAAAGTCTCTGCAGTTACTCAGTCCATGAGGAAAAAAAAGATGAGAGAAAAAAAACGACCAGTGTACCAGTCACAATCCAAAGAAATACCTGGATACCGTTTTGATGAGCGAACGCAGTTCTCCCCGGCGAGCGAGCTGACGTCGTTCACAGGATCCTTAAAAGGTCACGGCACCATTGTAACGGGTGTAGCATGGCCCTGCGCTGCCTCAACTACTCTGCGATGTGTTGTGCACAATGTGGAGCTGGACACGGGACACTCATGGACCATTGACAGATTTATTCTGCGTAGGCTGTGTATAATGAAACATAGAAGGAGCAGAGCACATCGTCATCCATACAATGCCTCTCTCGGTCAAGTTTAACAGCAACTGACTTACTGAATGAATATACAAATAACATGGGACTACAGTACACCTTATTAGCACATACCTGTGTATAATGAAACATAGAAGGAGCAGAGCACATCGTCATCCATACAATGCCTAACACAAAAGAAAACCAACTTAATCATGTAGTACACGAGGATGAAATGGCGGCATCATACACACTGAATGAAAACTTCGTAGCTAGCTCGTTCTCCCCCAAAGTGTCTCAAAATTACCCCCCAACTGAAAACCATGGACAGTAATCCACACAGATACACTGCTACTTTCTAATGAAGGAAATTTCCTATCAGTAAGTCCATTATTTTATGAAATAATCTTATTTTCACTCGAACCATTTTAGTACGTACCTCTCTCGGTCAAGTTTAACAGCAACTGACGAGAGAACGGTAAAATCAACAAAAGGAACGTAGCTGACTTTCAAAATAAAAGTCCCAAAATGAAAATACATGAATAAATGATAATACGAGGAAAAATACACTCTGTTGAATGGTTTTGGTGGGATTTCAACCTTGAAAATAAAAATACAATTTCAACCTGGTTACACCAGCACCCTGAACCTCCGTGTCTAGGGAAGAACTGCTCACTGACCATCAGATTACAGATTCTGGAGACAAACTACATCAATGTTCTCAGTGTGGAAAAGCCTTTATTAACAAGTACACTCTTAAGAAACATCAGAGGACCCATACTGGAGAAAAACCACATCAGTGTGCTCAGTGTGGTAAGGCCTTTGCATTGAAGGGTCATCTCACGCTACATCAGAGGATCCATACTGAAGAAAAGCCACATCAGTGTTCTCAGTGTGGAAAGGCCTTTACACAAAAGGGTAATCTCAAAACACATCAGAAGATCCATACTGGAGAAAAGCCACATCAGTGTTTGCTGTGTGGAAAGGCTTTTACAGGTACAAATGATCTTAAGAAACATCAGAGGATCCACACTGGAGAAAAGCCATATCCATGTTCTCAGTGTGGAAAGGCCTTTACATTGAAGGGTTATCTCACGCTACATCAGAAGACCCATACTGGAGAAAGGCCACATCAGTGTTTGCAGTGTGGAAAGGCCTTTATAACGAAGGGTGATCTCAAGAAACATCAGATGATCCATTCTGAAGAAAAGCCACATCAGTGTTCTCAGTGTGGAAAGGCCTTTTCATTGAAGGGTAATCTCATGCTACATCAGAGGATCCATACTGGAGAAAAGCCACATCTGTGTTCTCAGTGTGGAAAGGCCTTTTCATTGAAGGGTAATCTCATGCTACATCAGAGGATCCATACTGGAGAAAAGCCACATCAGTGTTCTCAGTGTGGAAAGGCCTTTGCATTGAAGGGTCATCTCAAGAGACATCAAAGGATCCATACTGGAGAAAAGCCATATCCCATACACAAAAGAAATATATTTCAATATATTTTTGGGTGTATGAAATATATGTTGAATATATTACAATATATTTGTCTTTCAGGCAGCTTATAACAACATATTCTGAAATATATTTGAATTATATTGTGATATAAATTCACTTATATTTGACATATATTTGACATATATTTGCAATTTTTAACAGGTGAAATATATGTTTAATTGCATACCGCTGTACCCATACACAAAATAAATATATTGGGCATATATTGTCAAGATTGTATGTTAATATATGTCAGAATATATTTTTAAATATATTTCTAAATACATTTATAATATAAGTTGAAAACACATTCAAATATAGGGTGAAATATATTTTTAAATACATTTTTGAAATACATTTTTGAAATATAATTTGAAATACATTTTTTAAATATATTTTTAAATACATTTTTGAAATACATTTTGAAATATATTTCTACATACATGTAAATATAGGGTGAAAATGTATTAAAATAAAGGGTGACATATATTTTAAAATACATTTAAATATAGGGTGAAAATACATTTGAATATAGGGTGAAAATACATTTGAATATAGGGTGAAATATATTTCTAAATACATTTAAATATAGGGTGAAATATATTAGCCTGAATGCCAGACCGAAGTTTATCCCCACCCACCTACAGTACATCCTTTTTCTGCAGGGAACTTCGGTCTGGCACTTCTCCGTTCGGCTGCTACTATTCGAAATAGAGGTCTGTTCGGACCAATCAAATTGTCAGGGCGGGCTTTACGTGATGATTGACAGATGATCAGCAGTGACGTTCACGGCTGCATGCATCCTCGTTCGACGATTTGGGTGTGAGACCGTGTTGGCTTAGGTTGATTTTGATTGCAATAGTAACGCTATGGCTATGAATGCATATTTTTTTCATGCAGTTTGGCCTTTCGTTTAGCTTAGCTATGGAAACTGAGGTTTTATCACGGATTCACACAACTATTTCTGAACACTTGGACCAACGTGGATATGTGGGAAAACTTCAGTTTCACTTTCACCAAGTTAAAACAGCATGTTTGCGTGATGTTGTTCCCGTTTGTTTGAAATGTGTTTGCTCGTTGGGTTAACGACACACTTCCCCGGCTGTTCATTGCATATTTGTACAGTTGAAGGAATTATTTTTAAAAACGAAGGACGGGAAATGTTTTCCATATAGCCTACCCTGCTACATATTTCGTTGTCTTACATTTCGCTATCAGGTGTACAAGATAGATACTGACAGCGCAATAACTTGTTCTGTTTGGTTTGGTCTATCCAATGAGTGCAGAGCAGGTCTCTGCATGAATTAGTGAGATGTAGCACACATTAACCCACAGCAGTGAGTTACCTTGCCTGGGGTTACAAGTCTGAATCCCTAACCAGTAGGCCACAGCAGTCTTACTGAATGTGTTGTGATGTGTGTACTGTATTGGGCCAGGCATACTGTCATCATTTACTGTATTGGGACTCTTTGTCTTCCTCTTCCTCCCCTTCCTCCTACCTGCCCCCCTCCTCTTCCTTGTATACCACCTCTAACACACACTTGCCCCATGCGTCATGCATGCAAACATACTGTACGGCATATTTTGGAAAAAAAAAAAAAAACGGCCAAGTATAGTTGTGTATACAAGGAATGTGGTTGAGGGTTGGGTTGGGTTGGGTTGAGGTCAGGACTCAGGTCAGGCAAGTCCCACATGTGTTTGTGAGATGTGTTTTTTACCTTGAAATACAACACCTTATCCTGTGTATTAATGAATGATGCAAAATAGATTGCTGTCAGAGAACATATACACTATATTGCCAAAAGTATTTGGTCACCTGCCTTGACTCATATATGAATTTAAGTGACATCCCATTCTTAATCTATAGGGTTTAATATGATGTCGGTTCCACAAATATACATATAAAGAGAAAAAAGAACAACTATATAGGAACTTAAGTAAGTCAGTTTCCATACATACAGTAGGTGTCACAAAAATCACAGATTTTTAAGTGGATTAGCAGAACTACTAGGCATTGTCTGTATGTTGCTGCTCATTGACATATACTTGACATATATTTGACAAATATATGTCAAATATAAGTTATATATCACAACAGATTCAGCAAGACTGCTGTGGCCTACTGGTTAGGGATTCAGACTTGTAACCAAAAGGTCGCCGGTTCAATCCCTGATCAAGCAAGGTAGCTCACTCTGTGGGTTAATGTGTGCTACTGTGTGCTACATCTCACTAATTCATGCAGAGACCAAATCCATTGTATGTGCAAGTATACTTGGCCATACACACTTATATTTAAAAAATAGAACATTTCACCATATTTTTAAACACATTTCAACATATATTGTAATATATTTGGAAACATATTTCGCCATATATTTCAGAATATATTTAAATGTATTTCAAAAAATATTTCAGAAATGTATTAAATGTATTTTCGCCCTATATTTACATGTATTTCAAAATATATATCTGACATATATGAAATGTATTTTTGCCCTATATTTACATGCATTTCAAAATATATTTCTGAAATATATGAAATGTATTTTCGCCCTATATGTACATGCATTTCAAAATATATTTCTGAAATATATGAAATATATTTCTGAAATATATAAAATATGTTTTCGCCCTATATGTACATGCATGTCAAAATATATTTCTGAAATATATGAAATATGTTTTCGCCTTATATTTACATGCATTTCAAAATATGTTTCTGAAATATATGAAATATATTTTGAAATATATTTCAGAAATGTATGAAATATGTTTTCGCCTTATATTTACATGCATTTCAAAATATATTTCTGAAATATATGAAATATATTTTGAATTATCTCCCTCAACAATGGAATTCTCTTTCCTGATTGGCTGATGGGGTGGCCATTAACTTCGTATAACCTGCTACCTTTGAAGTAGTTCCCGTATCACACTTGAATATTAATTCGCCAAACTCGTTGCGAAGTTTAAATGAACTGTCAGGTTGCATCCAAGCTGAAATACAGACGTGCAGGACCATAGTAACATTGTAGCATATGACGGAGGTGGATTGTAGCTAGTTGGATGCCATGTAGCGATCTTTCAAAGTTAAAGTTAATCAGAATCCTGGGATATGCCCGCTTGACAACGGGAGAGATAGAACTAACGACTGGCTTTTGGCCGTAGCAACCAGCCATTTAGAACTAACGACTGGCTTTTGGCCATAGCAACCATCCATTTAGAACTAGTAACGGCAGTTTTGTCCTGCAAGTAGAAAGTTGATATGTGGCGGAAAGTAGTCCCATAGTCAAGACAGTTTTAGCGATGTTTACGGACGCAACGGTGGAATAAAACTATGTTCTAAATATACAGGTTATGAATACAAACGGGAGATAAGCGGGATAACGGCCTTCGAGGTCGACCGGTTCGATGGAAATAATGGCACGGCGGAGGTAACTCCGTCTCCGTGCTTCGCACGTCGCCGGAGTTCTAGACCTCCACCTAGCCATTATTTCCATCGAACCGGTCACCTCGTCGGCCGTTATCCCTTACATATATTTCTGAAATATATGAAATATGTTTTCGCCTTATATTTACATGCATTTCAAAATATATTTCTGAAATATATTAAATATATTTTGAAATATATTTCAGAAATGTATGAAATATGTTTTCGCCTTATATTTACATGCATTTCAAAATATATGTCTGAAATATATGAAATATACTTCAAAATATATTTCGGAAATGTATTTCAAAATGTATTTCACAGTATATTTCAAAATATATTAACATACAATCTTGAAAATATATGGCCAATATATTTCTTTTGTGTATGGGATAAGTGTACTACTGTACATGTGGGAAGTGTTTCGGGGTCAACTCAGATTTCAAGAGACACCGGAGGATTCACACTTGAAACAAAAACATACCATACTAGGTATCACACAACTGGCTCAATTGAATAGATATCAGAAACGTCAGAAGAACTGAATGACAATTGGATGTGATTTTCCTCTAAAACAAAGAACTGAAGTGAAATGTCAGGACACTCAATGTCAGAATTCGAAAGCAATTATTAGAATATCTCATCTCAAGATGAGACTAGATGATCCATTCTGAAAAAAAAAACACATCTTATATATTTCTCACTGTATGATGAAGCCATTATGCACAGGTCTCATCTCAAGGCACAGCAGAAGATCCATTTTGTGGGAAACTCTTGGACATTTTTGTCCATTATGGAAAGGCTTCCACTCAAATTGCTCAAATAGAAACACCAGAAAATCCATACTGGACAGAAGCTGTAAATGGTCTCAGAACTGGGTAGCCAGCTGTTCAAATATAAAAATGTTAGTGTGTGATAAAGTCTTCATTCCAAGATCCAAAATAAAAAGACATTTGCAGGGTACTTCAGACAACTAAACGCATTGCTTTCTAAACAAAAGTGATATTATGTTAGGATAGCTGATTGTGTTATGCTACTGGTTGAGCATGGATCTGTAGTGGAGAATGTTTTTTTTTAGATGATGATGCTGAAGCCATTAAAAGTTTGGCACAGTCTTGCCAGCACCCTGAACCTCCGTGTCCATGTTTATTATGACCGTCGCGAAGCGTCATGCATACATACACACAGGTACACACACCTTCACATTCATGCATGTACACACACACATGCATAAACACACGCCCAAAGACACACACATACACACCCAATGGACAGGTAGGCGCAGCCACGCACACACGCATCTGCATACACACCCACATGCATGCACCCCCCCCCCCCACAAACACACACAAACATAAACACACACACACACACCAATACCCCCCCCCCCCCCCCCACACACACACACACACACACATTCACAAGTGAACATACACACACACAGACACTTAAAACACACACAAACACACAGGGGCAAGACAAAGACAAGTTCAAGAGACACACAAGATTCAGTACCATGATTCACAGATGAGAGAGAAGACAGATTGAGAGTGCAGTGTACATGTCTAGGATTCTGAAGCAGAGATAACTCTCGCCAACATGCAATATTTAAGTTTAAAGAGAAACTATGAAGGATTGGCGATTTCATCTCCGGTTTCGCTTTCGCTTTTCGTTTTCGCTCGTTTTATGCTTGCACATTTCTCTGCAGAGCTTCCCCTACAGCTTTAGCGTGTATATTTATACGTATAGAAGCTGTATATGAATTGCAAGCGTTGTTCTTCTTGTTCCTTACGCGTCTCAGACTTCCAGATGTAAACAAGGAGCGATCGCCTCCTGCCCACCTGCAAGGTTGCAATAGCGGATAGGGACATTGGGGGCGGGAGGAAATCTGACTGTTTTCAATAAAACTGGTCAGTCAAGCAAAACAACGATTTCTAAGCCATTTTATGACTATGAAAAAGATGCAAAGGGTCTCTTTAAAGCTCCTTATATTCATAACTGAATTATGTTTTTTACAAAGAATTCATGTTGGTATGTAATTTATACTATCTTCATATTCTTTCCTCATATAATGCTCATATAAAATTACAAATACAATGTTTTACACTATAGCGATAGTGTATGTGCTCATCAGTACAGACATAAATAATGACAATAATAAAAAATCATCAAAAGTTTTCAGGAAGAATGCAGCAATCACACAGAAATATATGGCATGAGACAACGCAGCAATTTTGATATAATGTCAAAAAAGCCTGAGCTCCTGTTGTCCAGATGTACCTGAAGTCAGTGTTTACATAAACTAGCACTGGGCCGGCTCTCTTGTAACACATTCTACCATGTATGACCACCGTAAAAAAAGACAGCGCAAGCATGCACTATTTGCTACAGTACACTTATCATAACCTACAGAATTCTGCATGTATCCTTTGACCAGAACAAGCCTTAACCTTTACATTTCACACTTCCCTGGCTCCACCCCACCCCCACCTGTTCTCCTTTGTGGACTTTGAGCAGTGTTAGGTCTGACCATGTCCATTTGAGGACCATCAGTTGTGTGAAGAGAGCTCATACATATGGAATTCCCTCCCACATCATATTTGCATTCTAAAAGCCCTTGCAGCTGATTGGTTAGGTGTAAATTCTAGATGCTAATGGGGCAGGCAAAAGAACTATATTATGAACACACAACAGACTGGGGTCTCAATACTGAAGTCACATTTGGTACACGTATCTACAGGACTACATCTGTCTTGGTACGGAAGGGTTGTTTGATTGCTATTATTCTCTAAACTGACATTTGAAATGTCAGGATCTGACCAGCTCACGACAGTGAAGAAGGAGAATAAAGAAGAATTTGATGATTTCCTACAAGAGTATCTGTTTACAACTAAGAAAGAAAATGAAGAACCTGGGCTGGAACATGAATGTAAGACTGAAATATCCATGCCACTACAGGAAATTAAAAAGGAAGACATATCTTCAGATCTTCATGATCACACAGATTATTTTCCAAGAGGTGAGTTTCTGAACAGTTTGTCTTATGATAAAAAAATTGCAATGTGAGTATATATTATTGCAAACACTAAATTTGTTATCATGTTGTAGGAGACATTCAAAGGAATCAAGCTATTAAATCAGAACACAGGAAGGACAAAGGAAACCAAGTGTGTTACAAGCACTCCTGTAGCCAGGATACTTCATACCAGAAATTACACCAGGAGTTGGAATCCAGGGAAGAACTGCTCACTGACCATCAGATTACAGATTCTGGAGACAAACTACATCAATGTTCTCAGTGTGGAAAAGCCTTTATTAACAAGTACACTCTTATGAAACATCAGAGGACCCATACTGGAGAAAAGCCACATCAGTGTGCTCTGTGTGGAAAGGCCTTTGCATTTAAGTGTTTTCTCACGCTACATCAGAAGACCCATACTGGAGAAAAGCCACATCAGTGTTCTCAGTGTGGGAAGGCCTTTGCATTGAAGGGTAATCTCACGCTACATCAGAAGATCCATACTGGAGTAAAGCCACATCAGTGTTCTCACTGTGGAAAGGCTTTTACACAAAAGGGTAATCTGAAGATACATCAGAGGACCCATACTGGAGAAAAGTCACATCAGTGTTCTCAGTGTGGAAAGGCCTTTACGTTTAAGAATTCACTGAAGAAACATCAGAGGATCCATACAGGAGAAGGGACACATCAGTGTTTGCTGTGTGGAAAGGCCTTTATATTGAAGGGTGATCTCACGGTACATCAGAGGACCCATACTGGAGAAAAGCCACATCAATGTACTCATTGTGGAATGGCCTTTATACGGACGGGTCATCTCAAGGCACATCAGAGGATCCATACTGGAGAAAAGCCACATCAATGTACTCAGTGTGGAAAGGCCTTTACACGGAAGCGTTATCTCAAGGTACATCAGAGGATCCATACTGGAGAAAAGCCACATCAATGTACTCAGTGTGGAAAGGCCTTTACACAGAAGGGTCATCTCAAGGTACATCAAAGGATCCATACTGGAGAAAAGCCATATCAGTGTACTACATGTGGGAAGTGTTTCGGGGACAACTCGTGTCTCAAGAGACACCAGAGGATTCATACTTGAAACAAAAACATACCATACTAGGACTTTCACACAACTGGCTCAATTGAATCAGAAACTTATGATGAACTGAATGACAATTGGATGTGAATTTCCTCTAAACCAAAGAACTGAAGTGAAATCTCAGGACAGCACATCAATGTCAGAATTCGAAAGCAATTATTGGAATATCTCATCTCAAGATGAGACTAGATGTTCTATTCTGAAGAAAAAACCAACACGCAAAGTATGGCATTTATCAATGTGAACGTAATCGTTGCATACGCTCAAATCTCACGTCTAGTCATAACTCGCGTACGCAAGTTTTTCAGGCGGCATAGCACTGTTCAGCAGTAAATCGCCGGTGGATTGCAAAGTTGATGAGTTGAATTTATGGACTATCTTGGACATAACACCTTTCCTGTACATGTGCAGCCTATTTGCTGTAATGTAGCATATTATATTGACACATTTGATGGCTTAGAATAGCCATAGGAGATAATTATAGCCTACTTTCTCTTTGGCAACCGCAACATTTATGAATGATATATTTTGAATTATTTTCAAAGGGCAAATTTTAGTGTCGTATGGTTTTGTAATGAATGTATTTGATGCATTTTCTCTGCGAAAATAAAGTCTGTTGCGCTTAAATCGCTCTAGTTTTCCGCCTTCCTTGATGACAGCTTCTAGCTGTCAAAATTAACAAGGTTCAGCTGGACGTGACTGTGGCTCAAGATCACTAATGATCTCTTTTGGAGGTATAATGCACCTTCATGTTGTAAATTCTAGGGGCGAGGTCATTAAAACGAGCATAATATATGGGCGTGATATTTAAATCATGCTTGTTTCCAGCCGCCACATTTATCAACACACATTTATTCTTACGCTGGAAATGGAGTGATACGAAAGTTTGATGAATCACACGTGAGCCCCGTCGTATAGATGATTTCTGCGCTCAGATGTACGCTGGTTTCTATGCTCAGTTGATAAATGAGGGCCAGTATTACTAAATGCAGTGGACAACTGGAGGGGAAGATCAGTTACAACACAGCATGAATACAACACAAGAAGAATGTTTCTTCATAAACCCATTCTTAAATGCAATTTAGTCAATACATACCCATATACAAATTAGCTCTCACAAAATGATGCACAGAGTGTATTTACACTAATTAAGTAAAATCATCCATAATTGCTGTGGCATGATGCTCTTGTATAGGTGAGGTTGCACATTAACGAAAAAGGTAAAAAAGTGTCCTAATTTGCATAGTGTCTGCAATCCCATCTAAAAACATACTCTTGTATGATCATTTAATATATTTGATACAATTAGCATATTATCTGGGCCTAAAGCCATTAGCTTATTTATGCATTTATAATTGCTAATGTATGTAAATATGCAAATGATGTCATTAACTATGTAAAAATGTGCCAAGCCAAAATAAATATACACAAAAAATTATTATACGCAGAAAATTACTATAGAATCAATTGAGAAAAGTTTGGTAGGGACCTTAATCAGATCGTTCTGGGTTTTGCCCTGTCTATGTGATTTTGCAGATGCCCAAGGATATGGAAAAAGTGTTGATTTCACTTACCAAAAATACATACAAATCTGTATGTTTGTTAAAATGAAGAACTCTGCGCATCAATCCAAAATCGTCTGCTGTTTCAGGTGCTTCTCAGTAGGACTTTCAGGAGAATCAAGTAGGAAGGAGACTGGAGCACACTGATCTCACTTGCAGTCTTTTATTGGTGCAAACAAACTGACGTTTCGACACTACTGTGTCTTCTCATGACTCTGGCTTAATGTATCTAAACAACGATCATAGTCCACCAAATTTCTCTCTTGAGCAGACTTTAAACTATAAATATATCGAACCCAAACTCAAATTATTATGGACGTTATAATGTCATTAAGCGTTTCTGTCCCATTAACGCCTATTGAAATGAAAAAGCTTAATGTGGTTTAATGCACCTAAACAACGATCAGTGTTCTGCCTCTGGCAATTATAGTTTTAGTTACGCAGTTTAGTGCCATCTAGTGGTTCCTTTTGATATGCAGTTGTTATGACAGCCCCACTGTATTGTTTGATTTATGACCATAGCCATAGCAACAAGGACAACCATTTTTGATATTGTTAAGCAGCAGATGTGTGTTGAGTTTTTGCTGAATTGTTATCTTTCAACATCCTTTGTGTTTAAGCCCTCGACAAGCATCGTCCGTAAGTTTAATAATTGCTTACTTAAAGTAGATTATACATTTTGTGAAATTATTGGGTAGTTTCTCATAATTCTATCTTTATTTGATAATTCCATGCTGCCTTCTGTTTACTGATCAGCTACTGCTGGATGCCTTTTCACTGGTGTTAGCTTATAGTATATTTCTTAAATATAGAATACTGAATACATGTATTGTATCATTTTCAGTTTTACTCATTATTCATTAAAACCGGAGCTTGGAGGCTAAATCCTGACTCGTGAGTTTTCTTGAAGGAGTTAGGCTGGCTGTCAAACTGTGTTCGAAACACACAGAGAGGACAGTACAGTAAAAGGACGTCTCTCAAAGAGGTAAACCATCACAACAACGGAGGTATGTCAGACAAACAATCACACCACTCTGGTGGTTCAAAAGCAACAAAATCGTCTGCAGCAGCAGCAGCCCGCGCCAAAGCAGAAGCAGCTAAAGCTCGTGCAGCCTTTGCAGAGAAAGAGGTTGCAATGAAAATAGATAAAGCCAGACTGGAAGCAAATCTAGAGGCCCTCAGTCTGGAAAAAGAGGCTGCTGCCGCAATAGCAGAGGCTGAAGTGCTAGAAGCTGCAGCAGAATTTGCAAATGAGGGATCCTCTGCATCACATATAATAAGCCAAGATGATATCGGTGGCCTAAGAGAGCTATTCTCTGCAGAGAGTGTAGAGGAGCGTACACGAGACTATGTACACACATTATCCATGATGACCCCAAACACAGAGCCAGTCAGTGCTACCAAACATTATGTGCCTGAGGCCCGCATAGGACATGGAGAGCCTCCACTCACTGGAGGAGGACACATTCATAGTTCTAAAATACCACATCAGCCACAGGAATCATACAAGAACCCATACTCACACGTACATACACAAGATTATAGTCCTCCTACAAGGCCTACAACTGTTAAAAGAGAGAAAGCACATTACAAACCACAACCCGACAACACACCAGGATTTAATGGATTTCCCTTCTCTCCCTACATACCCGCGCCGCCACTAATTAAGCAACATCCACCTGACGACATGATAAATATGGCTAGATATTTGGCACGCAGGGAAATAGTCAGCACAGGCCTAAAACAATTTGACGATTGTCCAGAGTCATACAGGGCGTGGAAGTCATCCTTCCTAAACACCATTAACGACCTGAACCTTTCTGCAAGCGAAGAGTTAGATCTGCTGACAAAATGGCTGGGCAAAGAATCCTCCAACTATGTCAAACGGCTCCGGTCTGTCCACATAGGGAATCCCATTGCGGCCCTGCAAATGGTCTGGACACGGCTGGAGGAAGTCTACTGCTCTCCTGAAGCTATTGAGCAGGCTCTTCTTAAAAGGCTAGACAACTTTCCCAACATTTCTAATAGGGACTACCATAAACTAAGAGAGTTAGGGGATCTTTTAATGGAGCTGCTCTCTGCAAAGGAAGATGGATATCTACCAGGGCTCACAGTGCTAGACACAGCCCGTGGCATTAATCCCATTGTGGAGAAGCTGCCTTTTGGGCTACAAGAAAAGTGGATCTACCAAGGGTCTAAATTCAAAAGAGAACACAATGTCACATATCCTCCATTCTCTTTCTTCACTGATTTTGTTTGTCTTAATGCAAAAATAAGAAACGACCCAAGCTTTGCTCTGTCCAACACCAGCTTTAATTCACATGACAGGTCTACACCAAAATTCAAGACTAAAATACCTGTGTCAGTGCATAAGATAGATGTAGATTCCCCTACTAGTCATGACGCTGACACCAGCCAGATGGATGATGTGGCTAAACACTGCCCTATCCATAACAAGCCCCACCCCCTCAAGAAATGCAGAGGCTTCAGACTAAAGACGCTAGACGAAAGAAAAGCACTTCTAAAAGAGCAAGGCATATGCTTTAAGTGCTGCGCTTCTAACTCTCATCTAGCAAAACAGTGTAAAGCTATTCTGAAATGTGTGGAGTGTGACAGTGGAAGTCATATCAGTGCTCTGCACCCAGGCCCACCCCCCTGGTCATCACAGACTGCCGTGCCTCATGTAAAGGACGGCGGGGAGGGAGAAGAACAAAAACAATCTACCAATGTCAGCGCAAACTGCATGGAGGTCTGTGGAGAAGGCCGCGCTGGGAGGTCATGTGCCAAAATTTGTCTTGTTAAAGTCTATCCACACGGGAAACCTGAAACGGCTACAAGAATGTACGCTATGCTCGATGATCAGAGCAACAGGTCATTAGCAAGGTCTGAATTCTTCGATCTCTTTGGTGTTTATGACACCGAAGCTCCATACTCCTTGAAGACCTGTGCTGGCGTAGTGGACACGTGTGGCAGAAGAGCTGAAGGTTTCTACATAGAACCAATTAGTGGGGGTAACAGCTTTGCACTCCCCACTCTGATTGAATGCAATGAGAATGATAACAGGGCCGAAATACCGACAACCGAAGTGGCCCTACAACACCCACACTTAAAGTCTATCGCATCACAAATCCCGCAGCTAGATCCAAATGCTCACATTCTCCTACTACTAGGCAGAGACGTGCTAAGAGCACATAAAGTCAGACAACACATTAACGGGCCTAATGACGCCCCCTTTGCTCAGAGGCTAGATCTTGGCTGGGTCTTAGTAGGGGAGATGTGCTTGGGAAATGTCCATAAGCCGAACGTCTACAGTGCAAAGACCAATGTGCTGGAAAATGGACGCCCTTCATTATTCACTCCATGCCCTAGTCACATACAAATCAAAGAAATCTCTCACACACAGACAAACAGAGCTAAAGAAAAAACTTTAGGGAATCTGGTCTTTCAGAAAACTAAAGATGACAACAAACTTGCTCTTTCTATAGAAGATGAGTCATTTCTGAAAATTATGGATGAACACATGTATAAAGATGAGGCCAACAGCTGGGTCGCACCTTTACCCTTTAGACACGCCCGGCCACGCCTTCCTAATAATAAGCCACTGGCTCTCAGTCGTCTTTCCTCTCTGCGCCGCACTTTGGAGAAGAAACCTACAATGAAGGAACAATTTCTGGGCTTCATGCAGAAAATCCTCGACAATGATCATGCTGAGGTTGCACCACCACTTCGAGAGGATCAAGAATGCTGGTATTTACCGACATTTGGTGTATATCACCCGAAGAAGCCTGACCAGATCAGGATTGTTTTCGACTCCAGCGCACAACACTATGGTGTTTCTCTTAACGATGTTCTGCTCACCGGGCCAGACTTAAATAACAGCCTGTTAGGTGTCCTGATCCGCTTCCGGAAGGAGCTAGTGGCCATAACAGCAGACATCCAACAGATGTTTCACTGTTTTGTGGTGAGAGAGGACCACAGAGATTACTTGAGGTTCTTATGGCATCGTGACAATGATCTCACAAAGGACATAGTGCAATACCGTATGAAAGTCCATGTCTTCGGCAACAGCCCCTCTCCTGCCGTGGCGACATATGGACTGAGACGAGCTGCCCGAGAGAGTGAACAGGAGTATAACACAATGCTGCGGGGCATTTCATAGAGCGCAACTACTATGTGGATGACGGGCTCATCTCACTGCCCACAGAAGCCGAAGCCATTCATCTTCTTCAGAGAGCACAGACCTTGCTATCGGAGTCGAACCTGAGGCTGCACAAAATTGCCTCTAACAGCCCTGATGTCTTGAAGGCCTTCTCCAAAGAGGATCATGCCAAAGACATAAAAGATCTCGATTTTGATGGAGAAACAACACACACACAGCGCAGCCTCGGGCTTACATGGGAAATTGTTACAGACACATTCAGCTTTCAGGTGTCAGAGAACGACAAGCCTTACACACGACGTGGTGTACTGTCAACTGTAAATAGCCTATATGACCCCCTTGGCTTTGCAGCACCTGTGACAATACATGGAAGGCTCTTGCTTAGGGAACTTTCAGTGGACAGCATGGAATGGGACTCACCTCTGCCTGAAAATAAGAGGATGGAATGGGAAGCATGGCGTAGTTCACTAAAAGACCTCAAGGAGCTCCATGTGCCTCGGACCTATACACCACAGTCTCTGTCAAAGGCTAAAAGAAAAGAGATCTGCATGTTTTCAGATGCATCCACCAAGGCTATTGGTGCTGTGGCCTACCTCAAGACCATCAGTGAAGATGGGGCCTGCCAGATAGGATTCATTTTGGGAAAGGCAAAGTTAGCTCCACAAGTAGACCTCACAATACTACGACTTGAATTGTGTGCTGCAGTGCTGGCAGTTGAGATGGCTGAACTCATTGTGGAAGAGATTGACTTTGAGCCAGACGCCATACACTTCTACTGTGATAGTAGAGTTGTTCTAGGATACATATACAATGAAACCAAACGCTTCTATGTGTATGTGCATAACAGAGTACAAAGAATAAGACAATTCACCAGTCCAGAGCAGTGGCATTATGTGTCTACTGAGCACAATCCAGCAGACCATGCTTCAAGGTCAGTGTCAACATCACAGCTGGCGAGCACTTCTTGGCTGACAGGACCAGCTTTCCTACGCAAACAGCATGACTTGAGCACAACCAATCAGGACCCGTTTCACTTGATCGATCCAGATTGTGATGCCGACATCCGGCCTGAAGCAGCAACATACGTCACCCAAACAAGCCTAAAAGAGCTTAGCCCTGAGCGCTTTGAGAGATTCTCAAGATGGATCACCGTCTGTAAAGCAGTTTCATCTCTCATTCATGTGGCCCGTTCATTCAAGTCTGCTTGTGCTGGGAAAGACTCTAAATGCAAAGGATGGCATCACTGTAATCAGCACCCTACAGCTGATGAACTGTCACAAGCTACCAAAATCATCATTCAGTCTGTGCAAAAGGTGACTTTTCCTGAAGAGATCAAGGCACTATCTCAAAATAGCATGGTGTCTAAAAACAGTCCGCTTTCAAAGCTGAATCCCTTCTTGGATGAAGACGACATGATTAGAGTTGGTGGCAGACTAACTAATGCACAGCTGGGCAATAATGAGAGGCATCCCCTTATCCTACCTGGTGGCCATTACATCTCCTTACTTCTGATCCGCCATCACCATGAGAGAGCCATCCATCAAGGGCGTCACTTTACTGAAGGAGCCATACGTGCAGCAGGACTGTGGCTAGTAGGTGGGAAGAGAGCTATTAGTAAGGTGTTACACAAGTGTATCTTCTGCAGGAAGCTTCGTGGCAGTGTGGAGAGGCAGAAGATGGCAGATCTGCCTGAAAAACGTCTCTGTGTGTCACCACCATTCACTAACGTTGGATTGGATGTTTTCGGCCCATGGAGCATAACTGCCCGTCGAACCAGAGGTGGGCAGGCCCAGAGCAAACGTTGGGCGGTTCTATTCACCTGTATGAGCATTCGTGCTGTCCATATTGAAGTCATCGAATCTATGGATAGTTCAAGCTGCATCAATGCTATAAGGAGGTTTTTTGCCATTCGAGGCCCAGCAAAGACGCTCCACTCTGATTGTGGCACTAATTTCATTGGAGCCAGCAAGGAGCTTGGATTTGATAAGGTGATGGAAGAATCAAGTGTCAAAAGCTTCTTCAGCCAAGAAGGCTGTACATGGCAGTTCAATCCCCCCCATGCATCTCACATGGGAGGGGTTTGGGAGCGCATGATAGGAGTGGCTCGTAAAATACTGGACTCCATGTTGATGCAGACTAAGATAGCTCTTTCACATGAAGTCCTCTGCACCTTGATGGCCGAAGTGTCCGCCGTCATGAATGCCAGACCGCTTGTCCCTATCCAAACTGATCCAGACATGCCTTTCCTCTTAACACCTTCCACATTGCTTACTCAAAAGAGCGACTTTCTGTTGCCGCCTGCAGACTTTGGCGAAAAGGATCTCTACAAAAGACAATGGATGCAGGTGCAGAATATGGCCAACAGGTTCTGGAACAGGTGGAGAGCAGAGTACCTCCAAACACTGCAACCGCGTCGAAAGTGGCTAGATGAGCAGCGCAACATTCAAGTAGGTGACCTCGTCCTACTGCGGGATGCTCAAGCAGCTCGCAATACTTGGCCCATGGCAGTCATCACAGCTGTTTTCCCTAGTCAAGATGGGAAAGTCCGGAAAGTAGAGTTAAAGGTGACAAAAGAAGGAGCCATCAAGACGTTTCTGAGGCCTGTGTCAGAGATCATCTTGCTGATGGGAAAAGAAGAGTAAACGTATCCTTTTCTTGTTGATTTGACATCTTACAGATGCCAGACGGGGAGTGTTCTGCCTCTGGCAATTATAGTTTTAGTTACGCAGTTTAGTGCCATCTAGTGGTTCCTTTTGATATGCAGTTGTTATGACAGCCCCACTGTATTGTTTGATTTATGACCATAGCCATAGCAACAAGGACAACCATTTTTGATATTGTTAAGCAGCAGATGTGTGTTGAGTTTTTGCTGAATTGTTATCTTTCAACATCCTTTGTGTTTAAGCCCTCGACAAGCATCGTCCGTAAGTTTAATAATTGCTTACTTAAAGTAGATTATACATTTTGTGAAATTATTGGGTAGTTTCTCATAATTCTATCTTTATTTGATAATTCCATGCTGCCTTCTGTTTACTGATCAGCTACTGCTGGATGCCTTTTCACTGGTGTTAGCTTATAGTATATTTCTTAAATATAGAATACTGAATACATGTATTGTATCATTTTCAGTTTTACTCATTATTCATTAAAACCGGAGCTTGGAGGCTAAATCCTGACTCGTGAGTTTTCTTGAAGGAGTTAGGCTGGCTGTCAAACTGTGTTCGAAACACACAGAGAGGACAGTACAATCAGTGATCACCAAAATTCTCTCTCATATTACTTCTCAAGCACAAACTCTAAAAAAATTGGGCCCAAACTCCAATAATTAAGAACGTTATCTGACATTAAGCATTGTATAGGCCTATGGCTTAACGTGGAATAAGGTTGGAAAACAACGACCAATGATGACCACATTTCTCTCTCATATTACCTCTCATAAGCACATAAAACTCGAAATAAATATCAAAACCGAACTCAAATAATTATGGACATTATCTGACATTAAGCGTTTCTGTCTCATTGACGCCATATTGAAAGGAAAAAGCTTAACGTGGCTTAATGCACCTAAACAACGATCATTGATCACCAAATTTCTCTCTCATATTACTTCTCATAAGCACATCAAACACCGACAAGCACCGATGAACGATTTCACAGCGCAGCAGAGCGCAGGGTTAAATGTAACACACACTTTTTATGTAGGCTAGATGTAACACGCACAAGCCTTCTTAAACTGCATGCTTTTGAAAGTTAACATAGCCTAATGGAAATGTTCAAAATAACTAGCCTACTTTTGGCTCGCTCATCCCCGTTTAGCTAATGGCAAACTGTCCAAAACATTGCGTTCGTTTTTTGTGACTTGGCCTATGAAGCATATCCGTGATAAGTTGAGCAGACACTGCTGTTTCATTGAAAGCTCTCCCTCTCCATTGACCAGAGTGTTTTTCCTGCATGAGCCGAACCTGCATGTTATTAGGGCGGTCTTATGCTGCCCCCCTGCGGTTGCAGTTTTAATTACAATGCCGCACCCTTCGGCATTACCGATGTGCGGGAAAAAAAGGAGCATTCTCAACCCGTACCATCTGTAATGCTCATATAAAATTACAAATATAATGTCTTAGACTATAGCGATAGTGTATGTGCTCATCAGTACAGACATAAATAATGATAATAATACAAAATCATCTAAAGTTTTCAAGAAGACTGCAGCAATAACCTAGAAATATATGGCATGAGACAACACAGCAATTTTGATATAATGTCAAAAAAGCCTGAGCTCCTGTTGTCCAGATGTACCTGAAGACAGTGTTTACATAAACTAGCACTGGGCCGGCTCTCTTGTAACACATTCTACCATGTGTGACCACGGTAAAAAAAGACAGCGCAAACACGCACTATTTGCTACAGTACACCTATCATAACCTACAGAATTCTGCACGTATCCTTTGACTTTAACAAGCCATAACCTTTACATTTCACACTTCCATGGCTCCACCCCACCCCCACCTGTTCTCCTTTGTGAACTTTGAGCAGTGTTAGGTCTGACCATGTCCATTTGAGGACCATCAGTTGTGTGAAGAGAGTTCATACATATGGAATTCCCTCCCACATCATATTTGCATTCTAAAAGCCCTTGCAGCTGATTGGTTAGGTGTAAATTCTAGATGCTTATGGGGCAGGCAAAAGGACTATATTATGAACACACAACAGACTGGAGTCTCAATACTGAAGTCACATTTGGTACACATACTGTATTTACAGGACTACATCTGTCTTTGTACTGAATGGTTGTTTGATTGCTATTATTCTCTAAACTGACATTTGAAATGTCAGGATCTGACCAGCTCACGGCAGTGAAGAAGGAGAGTGAAGAAGAATTTGATGATTTCCTACAGGAGAATCTGTTTACAACTAAGAAAGAGAATGAAGAACCTGGGCTGGAACATGAATGTAAGACTGAAATATCCATGCCACTACAGGAAATTAAAAAGGAAGACATGTCTTCATCAGATCTTCATGATCACACAGATTATTTTCCAAGAGGTGAGTTTTTGAACAGTTTGTCTTATGATAACAAAAAATTGCAATGTGAATATATATTATTGCAAACACTAAATTTGCTATCATGTTATAGGAGACATTCAAAGGAATCAAGCTATTAAATCAGAACACAGGAAGGAAAAAGGAAACCAAGTGTGCTACAAGCACTCCTGTAGCCAGGATACTTCATACCCAGTGTTGGGGAGTAACGCATTACATGTAATTGAGTTACGTAATTTAATTACAAAATAAATGTAACAGTAATATATTACAGTTACTGTAGAAAAATGTGTAATTCAATTACAGGTACTTTTGACATTTTTCAAAATTACAATTTGAATTACATCTCAATATTGTAAGCAAAACCTTGCAAAGAATATTGTATGTAAAAAGAACTGTTTCCCTCCACAGCCATAGTTTGATATGGGACCTTCTGATAGGCTCTATCACGTCTACAGAGCCATCAGCGTAGGCCTACATGCCTGCCTGTAAACGTGTTATAATTATCATTATCAAAAAATGTGATGCTAATTCATGTATTGAATGCCCTTGCTGCCTTGTGCGATTGTACAGAACTGCTCGGCAGCCTGTAGACCAAGGCCGAAATCTTCGCATGGATTTGGGGACTATATATGTCATTAAAAAATCGGAAAAGTAATCAATAAGTAATCAAAAGTAATTAGTTACGTTACTCAGAAAAAGTAATTCAAATAATTACACTACTATTACATTTTAAACAGGGTAACTTGTAACTGTAACACATTACATTTCTAAAGTAACCTTCCCAACACTGGAGCTAAGTAGTCATATCCATATCTAGAAGAAAATCCCCTGGACACGACCAGCAGTCTCGTGCCCATGCCCCGATGCTATCAAACATGTCGGGCCATACAAACTATAGGCCTACTGGGTACCATTATGAGTTGCTGCGATGAAATGTAGGCAAAATGGACTAGACTGCCACATCATTTTTTTTTTCACTTTGATTTTAGGGGGGTCTTTGAACTCCTCTGCAAATTTTTGCCTTTGTATTTCCATCCCTAAAATATGATGTGGTATCCTTTTCTTCCTAACACATACCCAGTCCATATCAGTAGGCTATAGATATCCAGCATGTTTCTCCAATTGAGATCTGATGTGTTTTCAAAGTTTTCTCTTATTTATTTTTTTTTTTTATCAGTGTATAGTCAGAGTTAAAAGTTAAGGCTTCTCAGAAAGAGAAGGTAGAATGTGAATTTATTGATGATGTAGCCATACACTAAATATTGCATTTTTTTTTACCGCCATGGGGCACTGTTGACCGCATTTCCGAGATGACAGGTTAATGGTGTCTTATGACTTAGGCTATTAAATCAGTAGATATTGTACTTTTTAAATTGTCTCCCTTTTTAACAACTTGACTTGTTTGAAGTTGATTTAGTTGATTCTATGTAACTTACTTTTAAAGTTAAAAAATATGCTGTCATTCTACAGAAACGGGCGCTTTTGGCAAACCAAAATGTCCAAAAAAACATTTCCTTTTTTACAATCCATAGCTCCATTATTTTACATTTAAGTTAGCCTCCATTGCTATAAGATTAGGAAGCATTGCAATTAATCAAACCTGATTCTTTCATACTGATGCACTACTGCGCAAAAGCCCCTGTTACTGTCCCCCGCCGCATCTCCATTTATGTCCGTCTGTCTGATACATGTCACGTAGGCCTATGCTTTTTTGCATGTCGCTGTTTCACACCGGAACCGCATCAGCAACAACAATCACGTTGCCTGACAGATGTCACGTATATCATTCACAGAAACTGTTCTAATGGTGACATTTGCAGAAGAACGCCAGCCTGTCCCTATCCCATGCTTACCACTTTTACGGGGGACGATCGAGAGCGTCCTCTACAGCTGCATCACACAGTCTTAGGTTGTGAAACCTTGAATCACCGCTCTGCTTGAAGTATGCGCACACACGCACACACATATAAACATCAAATGGGACTTGAGCCCCTGCCCATGTCTTTCGGGGAAAATGTGCCCTGTTTTCAAGATCACAACTATAAACCCTGTTTGAACACCACTCCCCTTATAAAAAGTATTGATCAAAAAAAAGTGTTGCCCTCTCCACCTCCCTTCACTTATCCTGCGCAACACACCGGTGAGCAGCCACATTTACAGATAGGCAGCACCTACTAGCGCCCAGCCAAATTGTGGTGGTGTTACTTGGCTTGTGTGGAGGTAAAATGATGCCTCATATTTTGTTTCTCGCTCTCTGCTTCTTTATTTTTGCTTTTCTGTATTTTCTCGGACTTAAGATTCAACTGGCACAGCTTCGTTATTATATTATGAGTGCATAACAGGCTTGTCAATTTGACTGTCAATTATTAATTAGATCTATTTGATTCTGTGTAAAAGTATTTAAAGTTAAAACGATGCCATTACAACTAAAAGCCCATTTGTTCCTTGGTTGTTATAATGAACTGAAGGCTACATTAGTTCAACTATTTTACATTAAGGTTAGCCTATCCATCGCGAGAATCTGGAATCCTGATATTTACCCTGCTGCGCAAGGCCCCTGGTTTCTAGTTCCCACCGCCTCTACATTTCTGTCTGACACATGTCACGTAGGCCCATAGCCTTTCGGTTTTTTTTTTCTTCATGTCACTGTTTCAATCCGTAACAGCCATCAGCTAGAATAGATCAACAAGTCTTCACATAGGCCTGTATTGGCTGACAGACGTCACATACATCATTTTCAGAAAGTGTAATAGCCTGAATATTAAAATATGAAATATGAATATTAAAAGCCAGCCTACCCAGATGTCACACAGTGCAAAATGTAATTTGTTCACGAGTGCAGAATGTAATATCACAGTTGTGTCTTAAAGCAACACTTCACCGTTTTTTTCATATAAACTATGTTATTCCCATAACTAAGACGAGTTGATACATACCTCTCACGTTTCAATGCGTGCACTCACTGGCTCTGTTGCGCGGCGCTACGGTGATAGCACTAAGCTAGCCCAATGCATTCAGTAGGATCCAAACAGAGATGAAGTTAGAAGCAACCAAACACTTCCATGTTTTCCCTATTAAAATACAGTTACACGAGTAGTCACACGACCAAGTATGGTGAGACAAAAATAAAACGTGGTGCATTTCTAAGCAGGCATCATAAACCAGTGCGCAAGGACACGTTCATTTTGTTTTGTTGCTATTTTGTTATCTGGAGAAGATGTCAGTACATGCTTTGTCTGTGTAAATGCTTGAACCGTGAAGGAAAGTGTGCTTTAAATCAGTCTGTTTCATGATTTGTTCACCATGATAGTGCCTATTGTATGGTTTTTTTTTTTTTTTTTTGTATTGTTGTACCCCCTTCCTGGGGCAATTTACATTGTTCTTTTTACTATTTGTTTGTCATTGTTATATTTCATTTGTAGTACTGATATCCTTGGTCCGAATATATATATATTTTTTTTTTTATCAAATCAAATCTCTCTCTGTGCAAACATACAGGCAATAAAACAAATAAACGAACAAAAAAAGACACAAAATAAGAGACCTGACTTGATTTTATTTGTATGGCTTCTAGAAACATGTATGAAATTGGTCTGACTTTAGAAACAAGGCACACAATAGTTTGATTCAGGATTTCAGTGATTGCATTGAGCATTTTATACAAATTACCAATGTAAGCTAATCTTTTTTTCCAAGCAGCAAGATTAAGACAACCATGCAAAGTCATAACCGAATGATGCAGACTGGGCACTCTAGTAGTAGGTCTCTTTTTCCACCCAACCTGCAAGAACAGATGAGGGGAAGAATGGTTTCAGACACTGTCACACCAGAATCCATATAGATAGGAAAAAACACACACTTTCTGATCAGCCATCAATGATCAGACTATTCACCATGAGGGACTCATAAGTGTTAATTCATAGGGATCAAGATTTTATAACATGATCAATGGCCGATTGTTCAGAGCATCCCTAATGGCAAGAACAAGTGGATGGACAGAGTTTTTATCTTACCTCCTGGGCTGCGTCGCAGGATGAACTTACGCATTTCATCATAAATAAAGATAAGGAATGCATATGGGAAGGCACAGAACCACCAGCATGGTCTGAAAAAGAAGAGAAAATGGGAAGAGGAGATTTGTAAAACAATAAACAAATATAATCTTTGATGAATGCGGCAAAGAATGCCAATTCAGAAATGGCTTAAGAAAAACAAATTGTTGGTTCTGTTCAGAAGATTTTGGCCAGACTTACTTGAGAGGGTACATTCTGAGGGCGACGTCCATGCCTGGGCAGTATGACAAGAAGGCAGCCAGGGCTGTCTCCTCAAACAGGCCAAAGATGAGGATTTTATTTCTGGGGAAGGCAGGAACACACCATATGTCAGTTCAAAACTTCTCCTTCTCATTCTTCCCATCATTTTTGTTAGGCTTTTCATGGTGCCCGTTTAGTCATGCCCTACTACTTACGTCATGCCCTGTTGGAAGACCGAGTTTCTCCTGGTCTTGCAGATGATCAAATCAGCCCACTGCACGACCACAATACTGGTGAAGAAGGCAGTATGGCAGGTGAACTCCACAATCTTCCTCTGTTCATAGGTCTGTGGCACACAAGTGACGCAAGTCAAGGGAGGATAAAGGGGAGGAAGCTGAACAAAGACGGACAGCTTTCTAGATAAAATGGGCTCTTTGCTAGTGAACATTTTTGCAAATAAATGTTAAAATGTAATTTAATTTGCACATGGGCTTAATTTCTGATGGAAAACTCAAATAGACATCAATAAGAGTTAGAGGTGGTAAGCAGCAATGGGCACACTTCACATGTAGCCTAAACCGTATCCCATACCAGAAGTACACAAATCTATTTCAATTTTAATCAACAAACCGTCAAGTTTATTCATTTTGGACAATAGATTTGTGGGTATTGAAGTTTAGGTTTAGTTTAGTGGAGTCAACTCTACTTTCGTTTTGACAAGTCAGAGGTATCTGCAACGACGTGTCACATACAGGTGCATTGATGTAAGTTGGATTGTCTTGTGGGCTATTAGTACTTAAAGAGACCCTATGCAACTTTTTCATAGTCATAAAATCGCTTAGAAATCGTTGTTTTACTTGACTGACCAGTTTTATCGAAAACAGTCATATTTCCTCCCGCCCCCAGTGTCCCTATCCGCTATTGCAACCTTGCAGTTTGTTCAGGAGACGATCGTTCCCTGTTTACATCTGGAAGGCTGAGACGCATTAAAGAACAAGAAGAACCACGCTTGCAATTTATATATTCATGTATAGCCTATATATGTATAAATATACACGCTAAAGCTGTCGGGGAAGCTCTGCAGAGAAATATGCAAGCATAAAACGAGCGAAAATGAAAAACGAAACCGAAACTTAAGATGAAATCGCCATAGTTTCTCTTTAATAAATGAAACAAAAATTGAACAAAAAAAATACAGAGGACACTCTGCAGTTACGGCCATTTTGCATTGAAATAGAGAGAATGGTAGATACCATTAGTAGTGGTACACTACAAACTGGTCACTTACCCACTGCTGTCCATAACTGTCCTCCAGATCGTTAATGGACTTATCATCCCACTCCTTTCGAATTCCAAGTAGTGTGGATGGCAGGAAACCGTTTTCAGCCATGATGACAAAATATGTGAAGAATCCTGCAAGGGCCTGGATCATACCTTTTAAAAATGTGAAAGATAGAGAAGGTCAATCCCTGAAGTTACAGCACATGAATCTCTGCCCAGACGATAAGCATGATATGAGACAACCATTTACAGTAATACCATATATCCTCAAGGGACACCATAGGGTAAATATATGACCATTCTTGGCCATATAGTTGGTCATTTTATAAGAGGCAATTACTATTACATATGGAGGACCGCAGGTGTCATTGAAAAAGTAATACAAGATTTCATTGATTTGGCATTGTAAATGGTAATAAAAAAAGAAATTATGAAAACTACTTCTAAATGCAGTGTTAAAGAGAAACTATGCAGGATTGGCAATTTCATCTCCGGTTTCGCTTTCGCTTTTAGTTTTCGCTCGTTTTATGCTTGCATATTTCTCTGCAGAGCTTCCCCTACAGCTTTAGCGTGTATATTTATATACAGTATATTATGGATGCACGATATTGAATTTTAGCCAATATCTGATATGCCAATATTTACAAGCTCATTTTGGCCGATTGACGATGCCTATACCGATATATACACCTCTGCTTTTTAATTATTGAAAAGTCTCTCCGGTTCTATAATTAATCTGTTGTTATGATAGGGTACTTGCTGTAGACATGGGACATTAAAAAATTGTAGCCTATCATTTTCGAAATAGACATTCACTCATGAAAACTACTAAAATTATTTCAAATATGGCAGATTTATTTAGATTTTCACATCACAGTTTCCAACAGTAGGCTTAGCCTACAGGGCTCAACATTAGCTTTTAAAAGTGGTTGCCAACTGGGCAACCAGGCATGGTCTCTTTAATGTCTTGGATACATGCTGTCAGTATCTACAATATGTTCAATGTGGTGTAGGAGTGCACATGGTTGTGTCTACAGTAGGTGTAATTGAGTCAATTTACAATAAACGAGAAAAAAGCTATTTGTAGAGATCGGTACACTCCAGCATGCAGGGTGCTCTTGAAGTCAAAAATATCTCTAAACTGAAAAAGTGGCTACTAGGCCTACTTCAGGCAACTCCTGTATTGAGCTCAGGACAAAATATTATTAAAAACCCTTTATTAAGGCATAGGGGGCATAGTAAAAATCGCCAACCGGTTTTGACCTCACCGGGTCTTCATCAGGGCGTGACAGGTGTAATCAGGTGTAATTGAGTGTCTGTCACTTTAAGAAATACGTGAGAGTAATTAGCCTTCCGTCTCACTGTGAATAATAGTTGCGCATATAGTGTGTATATGGATGCTATCAGAGATGCAGTTCATTGTTTTTCATCACATTAAATAAATGTTCAAAAATATAACAAGTCGAAGACAATCTTTTTGGGATCATAGAAGAGATAAGTGTCTACCATTAATGATTTTAGTGACCACAACACGAATGACAGACATGACCTGAACTAGCGGCATACTGTAGCAAGGAGCTCTCTCCAGATTTGCCAAGGTTGCGTAGCCTATTTCTAAATTACGTTAAACCCAGTAGGCCTAAATTACCTAAATCCCATTGCCTAGATAGGTTAGCAACACACATTTCAGAGATGCAAGTGAGCACATCAACTTGATATTAGCCTATTATGTGTTACAATAGCATCACTTAAACTAGCAGCCATGTCTCGCTGTTTATGGCACTGCTGCGCATACGTGTGTGATAAAGAAGACGCACAGCCACAGGCTAGCTTCTAGGGGAGGGGATGCCTTGTGCACACACATGTTAGGCTACCTCTTTGAACTTGAACAACTACAGTTTCCTTAAAACTGTGTTGTTTACAATGACACATTCTTGTCACAACATGCAAATGCACAGAAATGTAATCGCACTAGACAGCTGTAACTCTGCATGCGTATCATTTGCACGTCACCTTATCGGCCAGGTATATCGGCAGAAATGTTCATATCTGCAGATGCCGATAATTAAGTTTTAAAGCTCTTATCGCCCGATACCAATGCCGTGCCGATATTATCGTGCATCCCAGGGGAGTCACTAGGAATTAAGGTTTACTGGGGCACTGTGTCGTTTGTGTACATGTTTACTGGGGCACTGCGTCGTTTGTGTAAGACATTTTTTTTACTGGGGCACAACTTATTTTTACTGGGGCACGTGCCCCAGTAAAACATGCCTAGTGACGCCCCTGGTGCATCCCTAATATTTATATTTATAAATTGCAACCGTGGATCTGTTTCGACCTCACTCTGACCGTCACTACGGTCTAAAAAGGAATGATCACCTTCGTTCTGCCTATCACCGAGACCATATGTCAAAATAGTCATGTCCATGACCTCCGGAAGCAGAACGACTTGCGTTAATAAATAGCAGAGAATGCTCCCGGGTCAGTCTCCTATCCCTGAACGCCTCAGAATGGTCCGAGCGACAAGGATAGTGACGGTCATCCCTCGGTCTCACAGATCCATAGTTACATTCGTAACCTACGTTCTTCTCGTTCCTCACGCGTCTTAGACTTTCAGATGTACACAAGGAGCGATCGCTCCCTGGACAAACTGTTACAAAACCAACATCAAACACCTGATTAGAAATGAGAGGAGAGGCTCATCAGGATAATTTTTAATGGATCTTTTTAAACAAACAAACAAACAAAGATTTAACCTCCCATTTTACTTTCATGAGATATAACAAGGACGTACTCCATACAGATCATCTCGAGTCAACAGCAAATAAAACTGAGTACTCACCGATTTGTCCATACGCCATACTGATAAGCCTCTCATTCACCAGCTTGTCTGTCTTTGGGTTTCTGGGCTGTCTCTTCATGATGTCACTTTCAGCAGTTTCATATGCTAGGGAGATAGCAGGAACCTGGGAATTCACAAAGAGATTGGTGATATTTTCATTCCTGTCTGAGAGGACCAATAACTGGAAGGTGTAAAAAAATGAAATGAAAAACAAAAAACCAAGGTAGTCTTTACCATGTCTGTTCCAAGATCGATACAGAGGATGGTGACTGTGCCCAGAGGGAGTGGGATGTTGGCAATCATAAAGATAAGAAAAGGTGTGATTTCAGGAATGTTACTGGTCAGAGTGTAGGCAATGGACTTTTTCAAGTTGTCGAAGATCAAACGACCTGGAAGACAAACATTTTTAGAGGATTGAACAATATACCCAAGTCACGGTATACCATTTGAGCATACAACACACCTTTTGGGGCAAGACATACACATTGGCAAATCACAGCACTTCACACATGAGCAAATATCAGTACCATTGAAAATTGGGTAAGGGCTAGTCTTTGAGAGAATTCCTCACCTTCCTCAACTCCTGTAACAATGGAGGCAAAGTTGTCATCCAGAAGGATCATGTCAGCAACCTGCTTAGAGACATCAGATCCGGCGATACCCATAGCAACACCGATGTCAGCCTTTTGGAGGGCAGGAGAGTCATTGACACCATCACCTGTCACAGCCACAAAGGCACCCTGCAAAAAAATTAAATGTGAATGTAAATGTAAATCTGGTTCCCCAGCAAAGTATACTTGTGTGCTCTGGGAGCAGTGAGGGGTTAGGTGCCTTGCTCAAGGGCACTTCAGCCGTGGATGTGAGGATGGGAGAGCAGTGCTCACTTCCCCCACCCACATTTTTCCTACTGGTCGGGAATCAAACCGGCATCCCTTACAAGCCCGAAGCCCTAACCAGTAGGCCACGGCTGCCCCATACTCAAAAGAACAAAATTGATCTTCATAAAGGGCAATTTCATTTTTTTTAAAAAAAAGCAATATGCCATCTGTAAGAATGATCAATTTGGTGACGACCATCATTTTGCATTACCAGTCGCTGGCAGCCCTCAACAATGAAGAGTTTCTGCTGTGGAGAAGTTCTGGCAAACACAATCTCAGTGTGGTGCTTCAGGATCTCATCCAGAGATTCAGGCTCCATATCTTTCAGTTTAGAGCCATTGACAACACAAGCCGTGGCATCTCTGAAGAAGAAAAGAGATAACAGTGTTAATCTAACTGTTGTCCTGAACTCTTGTTACATACTCAGATTAACACTATTAAAGTCCTCTTTCTGTCAACAACACAAGACTTGCGTTCGTCGATAGAGGAGTCTTAAATTCAAAACCATGAAGCGGCACAGAATATGACCGCTGCAGGGTCCTGCACATTCTCTCCGCAAAAACGAATCACGCTTGTTTCCATCTCCTACTCCATCCCTGCTGCTACTTTTATACTGTAAATTAGGGTGTCCATGTGTGCGCTTGCTTTTGTGTGTGTGTGCTTCTCTGTCTGTGTTCGCTTGTGTGTGTGGTGGCGGTAAAGGGATGTGTGTGTGTGTGTGTGTGTGTGTTTTTATGTGTGTGTGCATGCTTGTGTTTATGTGTGTGTGCATGCAGGTGCATGTGTGCGTGCTTATGCCTGCCTGTCTACTGTATGTGTATGTGTGTTTATGCATGTGTGTGTGTGTGTGTGTACGTGCATGAATGTGAGTGTGTGCGTACCTGTGTGTACTGTATGTATGTATGTACGTGTGTGTCTGTGCTTGTCTGTGTGTTTGTCTGTGTGGGTGTCTGTGTGTATGTGTGAGTGTGTTTATGCCTGCATGTGTGCATGTATCTTTAAATGTGTTTGTGCATGCTGTGCAAAGTGTACAGTCACTAAATGTACACATATTCATTTATTGACTGGCCAACCATGAATCAAATTCCACAAAACTTGGCATACATGCAGAGGGTGTCATAATGATTCTACACTTACATTTTTGCTTTTTCATTTTTGACTAGGTAGCGCTATACATTAAATTAGTGGTTATGGGATGGATTGACATGGCCGTTAAGCCCTATGGTTCTCGAGATATTCACAAAAAACTGTGTCTGGACATCTACAAGCCAGTTGGTGTCATTAAATGTACAAATTAAATGTCATTAAATGTACAAATAATTTAATTTATTTGTTGGCCCCCCATGAACAGGTTTTGACCATGTCAACCAAAGATACCCACGATTGTAATGCCTCATAAATCTACACATAAATACATTTATTGTATGGTCCCCCATGAGTTCCACGAAACTTGGTATGCATTCAGAGGGTGTCATAATGGCCAACATACAATAAAAGGGTTGTGCTCCTAAGCCCAACGGTTCTCTGGATAGGGTCACCCCTCATCTATGACCCTAGCTTATGGTCATACTTAACATATCTAAAGCCCATTTAAAACCACCTTTCAAGAGCTGAGAAGCAAAGGGGCGTAAGTGACATTTCACCAACTTTACAGGAGAGCCAAAACAAATCTAACTGCTTCTATATGTTCACAGTTCTTGAATTTCCCCTTGGGCATCAATAAAGTATCTATCTACAGTATCTATCTATCTATCTATCTACAGTTAAAGACCTTTGGTTTTTGTTCAATAACAGTATATTTATAACGTCTAGAATTTTGTCAGTTAGAAAGAGCTCATCAAGAGCTTTCAGGTGATTAGAAAACTAAATTTTGACCAAAATGTCACTTACGCCGCTTTGCTTCTCAACCCTCGCTTTAATCCTTTAATATATGGATTATTTAAAGGGCTACACTGACAAGAGTGATGTAGTCTACCTTGGGTCGACTTCTGTAACAGGAATGTTAAGGCGAGCTGCAATATCTTCCACGGTGTCGTTACCCTCTGAAATGATGCCTACACCTTTGGCGATGGCCTTAGCAGTGATGGGATGATCACCAGTCACCATGATGACCTGGAGTTAAAATATTGGCAAACAAAAGATGATCAATCTTCATACAGAACATGGCACATGAATGAACACGTACAGTAGACTTATATACAATAAACAGGCATTCAACCTTATCATCATACCTTGATTCCAGCACTCCTGCACTTGCCAACAGCATCGGGCACAGCAGCACGAGGAGGGTCAATCATGGACATGAGGCCAATGAAGCACAGATTCTCAGTGGGGAAGTTCACCTCATCACAGTCAAAGTCAAAACCCTCAGGGAACTGCTCATCAGGCAGATTGAAATGGCAGAAGCCTACAAGGTGGAAAGGAAATGCAAAAAAAAACAAACCACTGTTACCAATGAGTAAGTGTGGCTATTGTAAGGAGATGGCCTAGGCACAGCATCCATACTGAGCTATGCTTCTCTGTCTAGGATATATTTATCAGCTGAAGCCCAGACTACAAACTAACCTGATGCAAAACCCACAAATGCTAACTTACACACTGGCCCTACATGGTGTACAGACGTCAAAGTAAGACCTTGGTGTGCGGCTGCAAATGTGCACACGTCAGCTTAGCAGAGCTTCAGTGAGAGATCACTTCCCTGTGACTCTCACTGACCCGGTATAGCTCCAAAATAACTCAAGCGTCTTTTTCTTCTGTTCAGTTTTGTTGTGGTAATAATCGAAAATATCGAAAATGTTCCACTTTGACTTGCTCACAGGCAAACTCTACAAAGGGGAAACCAGGCCACCAGCTTTTTACAAAGGCTTGCAAACTGATTGTGAGCCCCATGTCCCAATTAGCCACAGGTAGTGACATCACTGAATCCCCATCTGTAAGTCAGTGCTTTCCCAACCATGTGACCCTAACCTATCCTATACATTCGAATATCTGGAAAAAGCAGTTTGATTAATTTCAAGGGGAACCATACCGAGCACTCTTTCGCCCAGACTGCCCAGCTCCAGGTAGGCACTCTGAAAGGCTTCCTTCATCTCTTCATCCAGCGGCTGCTCGTTGCCCTGGATCATGATGGATGAGCAGCGGTCCAGGATCCTCTCTGGAGCTCCCTTCATCACCAGCAGGTGCTTGGTCTCGCCACTGGGGTTCTTGTGAATGGAGAGCTATCAGGAAAACACAAAGCCACAATGATCTTAGCAATGCAACGACTCATGGACATTGACAGTGATGTTGGCACTGCTAAAGTTGGAAGAGGATTTTAGGAAGTGCTCTCAATACCTGGTATTTGTTGGCGGAGTTGAAGGGGATCTCGACAATCTTCTGGTATTTTTCCCTCATCTCCTTCACAGAGCCACAACACAGCTCAATGCACTTCAGCAAGGCAGACTCAGAGGCATCTCCAGCAACCTCTCGCTAAAAATGTCCAAGATCACAGACACACACACACACACACACACACACACACACACACACACACACACACACACACACACACACACACACACACACACACACACACCGGAAAATAAGTCCCTTCAGGACGAAGCAAAACGCTGCCCGTCGGGGTTCTGTTCATCCTGTCGGGACTTATTTTCGATAAAGACCGGCGTTCTTTACATTATGCCTTACATACAGCACTTAGTGCTCTTGATAATTAGATTTGCTGAAAGTGCAATTACATCAAATTAAACTACATACTGACATTGAGATATAATAAGATTTTACTATTTTGAAGTTTAGCCTAATATAAACTCACTAATAAAATGTGAAATACATTGTGTTAACCAAAATAAGAATGTAGGTTAATTTAATTTAAAATAGGATTTAAAAGAAACTCTAAATGGAAACTAAATAGCAAATTTAAATGTAATTTGATAACTATTTATGGAAAATAAGCAAGTTAAGAGATTGAGCTATATGCCCCTCATTACCTGACAGAAGAGGTAATTAGTGACTTCAAAGTACAAAGCATTTGAAGCACTGAATTCTAATTCTTTATATACTGTATACAGGTACATATTGTCTGTCTAATAGGCACCACTGTACTCTATTATTTTTTGACAAGCTGGCATTTCAAAGCTGTTCTCTCTACAAGCCTAGACACTGGTCCTAACATAGCATTACTTATCCACAACTCGAGGTAAGTGCTACATATTTATTGGTTTGTCTAATGTTAAATTGTGGGCAAAATGTGTCCTACTGTTGTCAGACACTTCCACTTTAGCGTTAGGCTATCCTGTTTGTGAGTTTGAGTGTAAATTTAATAGCCATATTGCAATGGAGGTCTTGGGTGAAAGACGTTCAGCGAACACCGTTTCCCAAGGAGATCGAGCCAATAAAGGTACATTTGCCTTTTTAAAGCCAAGACCTTACATACAGTATGTGCAGTTGGTTATACGGGGGTAAACAACATTAAAGACAAACAGCTCAGTTATGCTCTAAATAGCCAGGGCCACTTTGCAAGATTTTTAAACTGGTCAGTATGGGTCATAATGACGTGCTAGAAAACGTGCTCCAGGACTTTCATTATGGTAGCAGGCTAATTTTACCTTTATATTGTCAGGGGAGGGGGAGACTCAATGTACAACCACTGGACTTTATTCAAGAACTTACTTCAAGAACAAAATATCACATTCTCCACACAGTCTACTCACCTTGAGAATGGGCACACTCTCCTGTTTAGGCAGAAAGACAGCACGATTGCAGAGCCCGGCCACGCGTGACAAGTTGGTCCAGGTAGCAGAGGTGTGGTCAAAAGCGGTTCCAGTCTGGTTCTCTGTGGTGTCGGCATCATGGATCTGGTTGTCGAACCACATGTGGGCCACCGTCATCCGGTTCTGGGTCAGAGCAGATGATAGAGGTAGAGCCCAGAGTCTCCACAGCTTGCAGGTTCCTCACCAGGCAATTCTTCTTGGCCATGCGCTTGGCAGTCATGGTTAGACACACCTGGAATTGGAATTGTGGTGCCAAAGTTCAGTAAAACGAACCAGCAGCACAATATTTACCTGTCATCTGATAGAAAGATCATTTGCAACATGAAAGAATGAACCCTGACACTGAACTCTAGTTTATGTGTACTTACAGTGACTGTAACCAGGAGACCTTCAGGTACATTGGCAACGATGATCCCAATGAGGAAGATGACCGCCTCTATCCATCTGTATCCAAGGATGAGTGAGAGGATGAAGAACGAGACACCCAGGAAGACAGCCAAAGCAGTGATGATGTGGATGAAGTAATTGATTTCATCGGCAATGGGTTTGCGGCGTCGACCAATAGTAGTAGCCAGGCTGGCAATACGACCCATAACTGTGCGATCACCAGTGTTGATGACAACTCCTCTAGCAGTACCTAACATCATTTAAAAAAAGCAAAAGTAAAATATGACAGTAGGTATTACAATGTTCCTGCACATTATGCAAAGATGGAAAATGGTTAAAACACTTAGTCGTGTTTATGTTATTGTTATGTTTCGTATGTGGCTAAAACCAATATACCTTCGAGACAGTTAGTGGAAAAGAATGCGATGTTCCTAGTTTCCAGGGGGTTATCATTGGTTAACTCAGGGCTACGCGTCTGAGGCTCAGATTCTCCTGTGAGGGAAGAGTTGTCCACCTGACAATGAAATACAATGACACCGAGGAAATTAGAAAAGGTAATGTTGTCTATGCTGAAAATTGCATGCACACAGACAGAATACACCCAGTGTTCTGCAGCTGTCCCGAATATGCTTTGATTCAACTTTATTGTCATTGTGCAGAGTGAGTACAAAGACCATGAAATGCAGTTTGCGTCTAACCAGAAGGGTAAAAAAGCAGAAAAGTACAACCTGATATACCAAGTATAGACAGGTGGTATATAGACAAAACTCTGAATTTTGTATCATGCATACCAAGACATTCACCTCACAATAGTGTACCATTCGCTACCTCCGATACATTCGCTAGAAGTGTTCCATTCACTACATCTATTGATGGAAAACCATCCAGCGCAGTAGACAAATGTGCATTAACAGGGACATGAATGCTAGAATCGTTCTGTTGAATGGAAAGCCATTTAGGTGCTTCTAATATCGCTCAAAATTATTAAATCTTATGGAAAAGGACTAATGGTGTTAGAGCCATGTGCATGTGTGCAGTCATAGAAGAGGAAGTAAAGGAGAGGGCTCAGCACACATCCCTGTGGTACGCCGGTGTTCAGGGTGATGGTTCAGGAGGTGTGGTTATCTAACCTAACAGACTGAGGACTGAGACAGAATCCAGTTACTGAGGGAGGTATTGATACCCAGGTTCACTGAGTTTGGTGATCAGTTTGAAGGGGATGATGATGTTGAATGCTGAACTGAAGTCAATTTACAGCATTCTCATGTAGGTGTTGCTATTGTTAAGGTGGGATAGGGCAAAGTGAAGTGCCGTAGAGATGGCATCCTGCTGGTGTGGAATTGGAACGGGTCCAGTGAGGGTGGTAAGCAGGTTTTGTAGGTGAGCCAGGGCTAGATTATTTTCGTTAACTTTGATGGTTATCGGAAAGTGACCTTTTTGTGCCTTATTTTGGCTCTTTACATGTAGGCGTATGTGTCACTTAATATCAATTTCTATTAGGAATAAGAAAGTGTCGTCACAGCCGTGAGCTGAGCTCCTCCAAACGGAGCTCCTCCCCTGGTTGGAAGGATGGTCCTGGATACCGGGCGGCATATAGCGTAATTGTTTAAGTCGTGTGTTGTTAAGGTTCTAATTCCGCACAACTTGACAATGATTGGAAATCACTGCTGTGTGAAGAACTGCCCCAGTACCTCTTCTTTGTTTTCCCACTTAAGAACTTCGATAAGAATGCACTGCACCATTCGTACACTAAACGCGATCATACGGTAGAGTTTTGTTTACAAGTGGCAAGTTACTAAGAGGAAAAGTCATACCTTCAGGCACTCCCGGTTATCTTAACTTTCTTTCTTGGAATTTGCCGTTTTTACTAGATAATACTGCCATTTCCATGGACTTTAGATATTTAAGAAATGAAACGTGTTCTACTCTGAGGTCGACGTGCGCCGAATGCTGGCAGGAACCCTTCGGTCTATGCAAGTTTTCAGACAGAGTACTGAGCTACCGAAAACAATAGCAGCAAGCTAAAATTAGCAATAACTGTTTGGCTCATATATCGTGAGTACACATAATAAAGGCTGATATTTCAAACGAGCTGTCTAAAACTGGTAAATGTGTTTATATTTATGACTATAAGAGGCCCGACTTTACACTGTAACGTTTTTAAGACAGGTGCGGGGTTGTCTTAAAGTTGCGAGGAAAATTAAGAGTAGGCTACATTTTGTTTTCAAGAATACCAATACCATTTGTTCTTAAGTGTTTTCTTAGGAAACATCTTAAGAAGAAAACATAAGAACTTTATTCATGAATATCAAATCTTCTTAAATTTGCTCTAAAGACAAAAGATAAGAAGAAAGCACCACTGAGGAAGTATTTTTGTCTTAAGAAGGCTTCGTGAATCCGTCCCCTAGAGGCTTGTAGATGGCCAAATCCTGCACCCAACCACAGCAGTAAGTCTCATAACTTTCTAACGACTTGTGGCTTTTGAACGCTTGCATAGTGTAGTAACTTTGGATGCTGGAGAGCTTCTCCAAATATCGCTGCTTTGCGCTTGGTATAAGCTTGTCCTTGTACGGTCCTTGTAGACTAGAATCTAGACTACGGTTTTGATGAGTCTCTAAACGCGACTCTTCGGAAGGCGTTGCCCCTGGCAACCAATGATACATCCTTCCAAGATGGAGGATAGGCTCAGCCCCCTCCCAAATTGTCACGTGCTCGCTCATTCCTAATACAAACCAAGAGGACGGATTTCTAAAGAATTGCAAACATCCATCCCATAAGGGTATCTTATACTGTATTTGTATTAAAAATAACATTGTACACTGATTCAGAGTGTAGAGCAGTAAACAGTGTAAAGGTGTACAAAAGAGCTTCTTAAGAGATCAGCTAGCTAACGTTGCTTTTGTCAGCTTCCCGTTACACCAGATCAAACCTGTTGTATTTTCACTGTTAATTTTTATGATTGTTGTTGTTTTATTAAAACGAGAAAAACTACTTTGATATTTTTTTCTGCTGTCCCAAAGTTGTCCCAGACATCTTTCTATTGTGTCCCAGGAGTATTTTTTATGGTCCCTGGGATAACAGGACAATAACAGGTTAATTTTGAGCCCTGAATACACCCAAGAATAACCACCTTGCAGCCATGAGCGGAGATGATACGCAGGTCAGCAGGGATTCTGTTTCCACCTTTCACCTCCACCAGATCTCCAACCACCACCTCCTCAGCATTGATAATCATTTCCTCACCATCACGTACAACCAGGGCTTTCTACAGGGTCAATCAAAAATATATACATTCAGAGGTCTCAAGACATACGTATACAAGACTTACTTAACTATCCAAAAAAATACTACAGTATGACTGGGAGGTACCTGAGGAACCAGTTTCTTGAAGGACTCCATGATCTTTGAGCTTTTAGCCTCCTGGTAGTAGGAGAAGCATCCAGTAATGATCACAACAGCAGACAGAACAACCCCCAAGTACACCTGCATGGGGAAACAGAAAAGAAACAATGTTAAATTGTCGCTGAGATACATTTTCCCAATGGATCTGAAGTTTGCCCCAACACAGAAAGAATGTTCTCCTTACGTTATCACTTGCTGGTTCATCTTCTGAGGCACCCTGAATACCATAGGCCAGGAAGCAGAGGACGGCTCCAATCCACAGCAGAGTGGAGAACCCACCAAAGAGCTGCTTGCAGAACTTCACCCATTCTGGGGTGGTGGGTGGTGGGGTCAGAGCATTAAGACCATCACGATCAAGGATCTCTTTTGCACGAGAGGAGGACAGACCCTGCAAATTCAACATGGAACAATTCAGGAACATTTGGCCACGTTCACTGTCAGGAATTAGAAATGGTTCAAACAACGAAAACCTGAAACAAACACTTTTTGGATTAATGTATCTGAAAACAAAACCAATTTCACTTGTTCCGGAATGAAAACGTTATTTTAAGTTTTAGATAAGCAGTTAAGAACGTTTTTTGTTTAAATCACCTACCAACACAGTGTTCCCCAGACCCCTAATAGGATGTCAGGTTTAATAAATCAGTGTTTCCTCTGTATAATAGGCTAAAACTACTAGTTGATAAAAGAGGATTTTCATATCTAACTGCCTTTTCCAATTGTAGTCAAAATTAGTACTATACTGTGTGAAATAACATAGAGCGACTAAGAAAATATCTACTGTATAGCCGGTCATGTAGTTGCTAACACCACACATAGTTTAGGCAGTAGGTCTACAGGGCTTAAAGCAAGGACATTTTCTGTGCCTGAAGTTAGGCGATCAGACATTTTTGAAAACGTAATATTATGGTAGGCCTCCTTGCTTTGGGAGAGTTTCAATTGCACATGAGGTAGTTGTAAGCCAGCTCTCTGATCTTAAGATTGAAGGCTGTTGGGCTAAAAGAAAGTGCCACAGTCAGGTAGTAACAAAGTAGAGACTGCACTCAGGGGCTGAACTTACACAACTTACACTTAAATACACAAAAATGTAGGCCTATTCAAAGTTTGAAAATATTTTTGTATAAAGTTCAGCCCCTGAGTGCGGTCTCTACTTTTCTACCACCTGTCTGAACTTTTTCTTGGAGTTACGGACCGCACCGGGCACAACCAAATTATTAGACAATAGGCGCAGACGCCATCTCTACCTCCATATTGTGCCACAGGCCATATCATCAACTTGAAAATCATTTTGTTTTCTGTCCCTGTTCACCATAAACAACAGGCAAGGCTTTCATAGTGTATCTAATTCAACACAACACAACATGAGGCTATGTGTCATTTTGTAGGAATGTTTTTGTGTTTAATATGACTCAGGCAGGATCTTCAGCAGCAACCTTACCTCAACCAAGTCAGTGCCATATTTGCGGCTGAGTTCATCATGAGACAGCTTGTGATCATTCTGAAGGGGTAAAGTAAAGAACAGGAGGAAAGATAATTGAAAATTAAGTTAAAGGTTGGGTACGGAATTAGCAAAACGGACGGCAGAGTTTGAACATATACAACCTCAAGTCCCGCCCTCCATGCACGAGCGACAATTCAAATGCGCAGCGCGAGAGCGAGCCAGGCTAAATGAAATGCCATCCTGGCGTCTACAGCACAATCACTCACATCAACTTCCCCAATTACATTCTTTAGGCTATTCACCTCCAAAGGGTTGTAGTACATATGGTTCAGTAGCCATAGGTGTGTATATTTGAACAGAATCTGGTTTGTTCTTACCAGGGCGATTATCTCCTGAAATATCCGAGTTTAGTGCTGCCCCGTTGGTTCGCCTATTCCACCGTAGCTCCAAGCTGTTAAGTTTCGATTTCATGTTTACAGCACTCTTCGTGTCATGGTAAAATGTAATTTTTGCTACATAGCTTATTTATTGCGTGGGTGATTGAGTTTCCGTAGGTATCCGCTGCCTTAGTTAGTTTGTATAGAAATGAAGTGACACAACAAGAGGGGAACATGGACGTGCAGCAGCAGGCAGTTGGTTTCGTTTCAGCACTGACTCGCGGTCACCAGCTTTCGAAAGGGTCGCGCGCGGTGGGGAGGGGGAGTAGGAAGAGGAGTAAGACGTTAGATTGACGATCGAGCTGTGAAATGATGGTATGGGGTGAGGAATTCTATTGGCTGGAGTTTTTTGAGCCCTGCCCGTTCCGCAGATGATTGACGTGTTTAATTTCCATTTCAGTGCTTCCAACTTAGTGGCTATAAGTGGGTTAGGAATAGGATTTCAAGTGATTTTGCAAAAATGGCCAAAAAAGCTCATTCCATACCCTACCTTTAAGTTACACATCATAACTAGCCTTTTTCATCCAGAAGGAGCCTTACCAGATCCGCCTCTTTCTTCAGCTCATCCAGGTCCTTTTCTTTCTCCTTCTTGACCTTGGACATCTTGTTTCAGTAACAGGCTGAAAAAAACTAGAAATTTTATAAAATAGCATTTAAAAAATGTGGAACACTTAGAGGATTGACATATTTACATACTGTAAGGTGCCTATAAAAAAAAGTATTCACCCCCTGGATATTTTCACTTTTACTGATTTTGAAAATCGAATCTTAATCAATTCAGTTTGCCTTTTTTTTTTTTTTTTTTTTTTTTTTTACAATAATTACCAAAAAACCCTCTTTAAAGTGTAACTCCAGCGAAAATTGACCAAAGGATGTTTTTTCTTGATGAAAGTACATCATATAAACCTTAGAGACAGTATGTTTCATTGATCACTACACTACAGAGCTAGCAACGGCATAAGATAGAGTCCAAAAACACTTTCACAAGTATACAGTATAACTATAAATATTGCTCAAAACAGCACCAAAACTCGTCAGTAGCTTGTTCTGGGTCGCTTGAAACTAAGCACCCACAAGTTTGCAAACCCGGAGAAGAACAGAAGACTATTAAGAAGACTTACCAACTGGATTTATGAAGGAAAGTCAAGATCTCATGTCACATAATTACCTTATAATTATGGATTTTCCTGTCATAGAAACAATATGTTGTGGTCTAGTCTACTCATCAACAGAAAATTAATGGATTGGGGAGAAAAAGATTTGCCGTGACATGCCTTGCGTGTGCTTGAGAGTGTGAGATTGATGCTGAAAGCGTGAGTGTCATGCCAGATGCATGAATTGGCAACCCTACTGGGGCATTTGTGGGCAACCCGCCAGCAGACCGCTAGAGCAGGGTTTTTCAAAGTGGGTGCCGTGGCGCATGCTCATAGTCCAAGGCTTGATAATTTATTGGCATAGCCAGTAATATCTTTTTTTTTACAGTTGTGATAGAGGCACCAACGTTTTAGTTATACACTTTAGTTGAAGGTCTATTCCTGATATTTCTGTTCATAGTCTGTTCCCTATTTTTTCATAAGTTAAAGTTATCTCAAAACAATGAGATAAACCTCACCTTCTCATCATAATGCTTATAATAAAAGCAGTTATGGCCTATCCAACATGTCACAAGTTTAAATAAAATGTCATGAAGTACAAATGTGGCACCAAGGAGGTTGAGAGTAAAAAGTAAAAAAAAAAAAAAAAATAGGGGATATGTTTAGGGGTAGCCTGACTCTCGCCAGACCCTTGTAGTTCCGCCATGCTCCACCAGAGGCGTGTCGCTGAGCTCCACACAAGGGTCTGGACGCGAGGGCAATCCAAACCCCTGGCAGTTGCTCAAAAAATGAGCAACCAATCAGGAGCGCCGAAGCGAGTGTTTAATTCAAATAACAATGGCGGCACGCAGCGAGGAGTCTTGTGCTGACATTGATTCTGCTATTTCAACCGTTTTGTCGGATCTATCGAGTATTCATTCTTTAAAAGATTAACAGAGAATAGTTTTGAAGACATTTATTGGTGGCAAGGATGTTTTTACTCTTCTTCCGACCGGGTTTGGCAAGAGCTTGAAGAAGCCGAGCACGTCATTCAAGATAACAGGCAAGTGGTTTATCAAATCACATACGAGGATGTTTTACAAGGACCCGCCTTCAGAAATACATACCCTATCGAGAAGTCCCAGATCCTTGTGTGAAGCAGACAGCGAACTACAGGATCTGGCGAAAGTCAGGTTAGTTTAGGGGTGCCGTGGGCCAGAAAAGTTTGAGAACCATTGCGGTGGAGAACTGATGAGTAAAACGTCAGCCAGATCTGCCCCCAGTGGACTGCCTCTTGCTATCTGGGACACCGGCACTGGATGGGAACCAAAAATATTGCACCAGGAAACCAAAAATATTGATTTGATCACAGCCTGTAAGAATTCCTTTAGTGTGCAGCGTATGGAGTGATTTTTGTGTGTTTTAATGCAGAGAGTTATTAGCTGATGACTTTCTAATGTTTTAAAAGATTTTGATGTGCGAAAGCTTCGATTTGCAACGTTGGATTTCATCAGGTATCTCAAAACCCAAATATTTGCATATTTTGTTATGCTAATGCTGGAAACAGGCAGATCACATCTTTATAGTTGGCCATATAATGTGGCAGATAAAAGTTAATATTTCACCAGATCTGAGGGCTAGAGGGATGTGTTTAGTAGCAGTAGCCTGGCTATCACCAGACTTAGTTCAATCTTTTAAAGGAACACTCCACCATTTTTTATATATTAAACTACGTTATTCCCTTAACTAAAACGAGTTGATACCACACTAGGGTTGCCAACCGTTCCGTATAATACGGAATCGTCCCGTATTTGACACCTAAAAGTCTTGTTTCCGTATTGAACTAGAAATAGAAATAGAATAGAAATACTAAAGACTTTTTTATTAGTATTATTTAATTTGTGTTATTTCTATGTTCCACATTTTACATTGATTTGGCATGATGGCAATATAAAATAAACACAGACAATTGTAGTAGATTGCAATTGGCTATGATTAAATATACTGTATGCTTAAATAAATCAGATATTAAATAAATAATAAATAAATCTTGCCTGAGTGGTCCATGACCATAGCAACCTTGACAGGGACAACAAGGAGGCGGACATTGTGCGGACATTTTTGCCTATCAATAGACCCCAACTAAAGCTGCTTTTTGTTTCCTAGCACTAAGGTAACTGACATACTCCGAGTCTCTGGCCCTTTCTTAGAGCCAGGCATAGTGAGCTGGCCCTCTATAGAAAAAGTGTGAGGACCACTACACTAGCACTTCCAAAGAGATTTAATTTTGAATTTAATTTACATTTTGTTAAATAAAGTCTGAACTTGAAGTGGTAATTCACTGAGAGGATAAAGCATATAATTATGATAGCTACATCTCTTGCACATAAAGTATTTATAGGCACGATTGACCACCATATCATATAATCCAGTGAGTCTTCTCAGTGCATGTTGATATAATATCACGCACTGTGCAGCGCAACCTTAAATTGAATGATTCTTTAAATCATTAAACTCCAACTCACATCTCTGCGACTGTTGCGTCCCTCCTCCCGCGTCTCTCTGTCTCTGGCTGCTGAAGTCTGTTGGACTGAAGTCTCTCGTCTGTGGTTGGTGAGAGGACATGCTCTGTGCTGTCTCTTCCTGTTTTCAGGGTTATGTCGCCTGACTTCCACTTTCTGTATGAGGCCTTAAAGTAGCAAAGTGCAGAGAGCTCTCAGCTAGTAAGAGAGAGAAGATATACAGTATACAGTATATATATATATATATATATATATATGTGTGTGTGTGTGTATACACACACACACACACACTGTGTGTATATATATATATATGGAGAGAAAGAGAGAGAGAGAGAGAGAGAGAGAGAGAGAGAGAGAGAGAGAGAGTGGGGGGTGGGTGGATGGGGGTACATTTAAAAACATTTCCCAGACTACATATCTAGGGTGAGGGCTACTACAGATCAGCTCTGTAGCAAGTCAATCATCCTATTCCCATTTCCAAAATCTACCCCATCTATTACAGGTTTCCGTAAATAGGTAACCAGACAACTGTTGATAAAGTGTATTCTATTGATTAGCATACCCATGCAGGGTTGGAACTGTATTCTGTTGAATAGCATAACCACGTGCAGGGTTAGAACAAGAGGCTGGCGGTCTGCTGGCGGCCCACCGGTGGCATAGATTGTGGTCCACTGGTTGCCAGTATGTGCGTTGGTAAACCTCTCTTCAGATGCCTTTAGAGTAGTGCTGGCAACAGAGCTAGGCCCATTTCTAAACCCTTAAAGGGATTATCCGGAGTAAAATGCACTTTAGATCAATTTACGGATGATTGGGAGTACATACGTTGAGTTGACATCAAATCATGTCATTTATTGATTTTTTTTATTTCGGATGTGTTTTGAGAGAGTTTGATTTTACAGTTTTTAGCCAAAACTCGTTAGCCTGGAAGTGAACCGGGCATGTCCTTTCGACGCTACAAAAACGCTATTTTTATACCTCTTCTACTGTTCCAAACAACATTAGTGGTAGTGAGTAGAGGGTCCCTAAAGCCAAACCAAAGTATCCAGAGGTCTTTATGTGGTCGGATAGAGAGTCCAGAATGACTTTAATCAAGCCAGTACCTTTCCGTAAATGTCGCTGCTGGAGCTGGGGAACATTTTAGCAACACTTCAGCAACATTTCCGGAAAGGTACTGACTCGATTAAACTCATTAATACTTTCTACTTTCTACTTTCTTGTCAGTATTGCATCTTGTGTCATGTTCGCTTGTGATGACATGCACGACCGACGCACCAAACGACCGCAAAATATCCGAACACGAACGCGTTGTCTGCAGCAAGTGTAACTCCAATCTTAGGTTTATCACATAGAATAGAATAGAATAGAATATATACTTTTTTGATCCCGTGAGGGAAATTCGTTTCTCTGCATTTAACCCAATTTAACCGAATTAGTGAACACACACAGCACACACACAGTGAGGTAAATCACACACTAACCCAGAGCAGTGAGCTGCCTGCCCAACCAGCGGCGCTCGGGGAGCAGTGAGGGGTTAGGTGCCTTGCTCAAGGCCGTGGTGGACTGGTCGGGGATCGAACCGGCAACTCTCCAGTTACAAGCCCGAAGCCCTAACCAGTACACCACGGCTGCCCCAAAGATGGGAGAACAGACATAATCACTTTGTGGATTGTGCCTATCAGAAAACAGAGACATGCTCATAAAAATATTGGCAGTTAGGAAGCAGGTGTTCACTGTCTGTTCACTGTTTGCCCATCAGCCATTTCTAGTTTACACAGGTGTGCTACTGTAGCCATGTGTTGAGGCAAACAGGACATTGGTTCCTGCTCCTTTTTGTTATCTTATGTTTGCTTGGTTTGGCTTAAGACTACTTCAATACTGTAATAGAAAGTAGTATGCACTAGTACATTACATTTTAGGATGCATTTGTTAAATGTAACTATTGTTGTTATTTGTATGTTGCTTCCGACAAAAGTGTCTGCTACTGTAACAATAACCATAAAGTGACTCATTAACACAGCCTCAATTCTGTCTCTATGTATTTGTTTCTGTGAGCAGTGGAAAAACAAGGAGTTGCGCCACACAAGGACCCAAACATATTTCATGGTGAACTTTCTAAAGGCTAAAACGATATATGGGTTGTGACTTAATGAACATGGGAAATTGTGGGTCCCAAAGCCAGACCAGTCAAGATCGCTGCTGGTCTACACACACATGAGCAGCAGAAGTGCATGTGGTTCAAGATCATCATCACACAAAGACACACTTCCGTACCCTTTCCTGTTTGAGGAGCGCACATCCAAATAACCACGGTGACCGGCTACCTCCATGTCTGCTCTCACACTTTGATGTAAAGCACAACTCAGACACATCTTTGTCCAAGCTCCCACCATAATCATCCTCAATTATAGCTGGCGTGTTCTAACTTTAACTGAAACAAGAAGTGTGTTAATAACCAAAGTTGTGATGGCATGTTTAAGTGCCCTGCATGCTATGATATAAGGAGTGGTACACTGCTGCATGGTTTACAACACGTTCCCTAGTAATTGTTATAGCCTATTGTAACGTAGGTGCGTTTGACTAGTTGTATCGGACTCCCATAATGTGTGTGAATGTTGGAATGTGCAACAATGTCGGTTTCAGTAAGTGTACTTGCGTTTACCTTGTGGTGTATGTGTTAGCATGTGTAGTCTTTCATCGATTTTACCTCTTGTGTTTATCCCACTGTGTTGTAGCAGCTACTGTATGGCTACCCTGTTTGTGTATTGTGCATGTGACTACCCTTGTGTGTTCTATAGGTTTGGTGGTTGTGTAATCCTCTCTTCTTTGCTAATAACATTTTTGATTGGACAACATTTTTGTCTCATCAATCGTCACAATCCTGTAACTGATCTTAATTACTGAATTGTGCATTCCAGCTGTGGTGCAAAGCACTCACTCAACAACACCCTTCGCAGCTATAACAGCTTCAACTCTTCTGAGAAGGCTTTCCACAAGGTTTGAGAGTGTGTTTAAAATCTACTTGTAGGTCACAGTGCTGATTGAGGAATCTTGTACTAACTTTTTAGGTTGCACAAAAAGATGTCCAAGTCCAATGACATTTCCAAAGGAATAACTTTAATTTAACAAGTATACAGCTCTTTTAACATATACAGTAAATAGAGTAAATGTAAGTCAAACTAAGCATGAAGCTGAAGAGAGAAAAGCAGCTGCAATTAAGGTCCAAAGCTGTGCACTTCTCTTCTAGTCAGTCACACCTCTTTCAGATACAATTCCTATTTCCTCAATGACCTGTAGAGGGCACATGCTTACAGGACTAAGTGAAATACAAAAAAAAAATTGGTCAATCAACAGCATATCACATATACTTACACATTATTCTTATCACCCACCCACAAACACCATATAGATACATCCACAAATAAAACCTGATCAAAGAACTTAAAACTTTTTTAGCCCCCCAACGTCGTCTTCCAGGCAGCGCTGCCACCGTCGACTAAGGCCTGGTCTTAAAATCCTAACCCTAACCTTAGTGCCTTCCAGGCAGTGCTGTCTTGAAGACAACGTTTGGGGCTGAAAACACCAAGAAACATTAAAGAAAAGCCTTTAGACCAAACCGAATATGGTATTTCACATGCACAATCTGTAAATTCAACAAGTATTTCAAATCAACGAAAAAGCTCATAATAAGACCATGCATAAGACCATGAGGGGACACTGAATTTTATTGTTGATTTGCTAGTTTCTGAAAGTGGTTAATTAAATCAGAAACTCTCTTTGTCTCAGTCTCTGGAGAGGATGGCGCTGTTGTGTTGTCAGAGCCCCCTTGAGACGCTGTAGACTGGGTCGTGGTATCAAATGCAACCGAGGACGATAGCACTTGTCTGGGAATGGGTGAAGGAACCCAGGAGTTGTTGTGGGGAGGAGGGCCAGAGACTGGGGGTTTTATCTCCTCTGACAAAGTAGAGTGAGATTTCCATCCAGCAGAGGTATCCATCTGATCCTCCCAACCAGGTAAAAAACATGCTGAATGTGTTGGCATATGTGTGTTATCTGTAAAGTGTGCCCTGTATGGCAGGTCTCCGGCCACCGGATTACTACTAATTCTATCACTGAAATCTATAGTATCTTCTTCAAGTGTAGAGATAATTGGGCGTCCCGTTGACGTAATGCTGCAAGGAGTCAGGTGAGAAACTGAGGTGTCTCTCAAAGACAGAGTATATTGGATGAGGTACTCTGGATAAACCTGATGTTTATCAAACACAATAAATACAGAGGGGTTTACCACATTGTTCACACAGCTGTCATATAGCTTGTTTGGAGGACGGACATAAGTACTTCTTCCTTTGGTGTACTCCCCTAATAAGACCCTACAGGCAAATATGGATTTGGTCTGTGTCTGGCCTGTGAACTTGTGTGAGTGACTGGCATCTCTGGCGAAGTAACTCCCTAAAAACAAACATGGCAGAGATTTAGATTAGGTTAGATTAGATTTAACTTGTCATTGTGCAGAGTACAAGTACAAGAAGTGCATCTCTGGCGAAGTAACTCCCTAAAAACAAACATGGCAGTGTAGTATACAGGACAGTTGCTTTACAGAATGTGATTTACAGTTATCTAAAGAGGGGGGGGGGGGGTCCTGTTGAGGGGCTTAGCTGGTTGGTTGTCACCGGGATGCAGAGCTAGAGTTGTTGTTTGATAACAAACATTAACCTAATCCATGTTCAGACTAAACACACTTAAGACCCACCTTTACCATAGGTGGACCCATGGGTTCCACAGATGCGCCAGTCCAAGCTATGCTTACAGACATCGTCAATTTCATTGGAGTTGATTCCATGGAAGAGGATTTGTTCATTGGTGTTTCCAGAATTCTTTTTGCTTATCTGATCTGCTTGCCTGTAACACAAATGAAATGTTATGCAATCATATGCAGATGCTAATAAAAACCAACACTCAAGATTACTATTTTGTCAAACTACAGTGTAGGTAGGGACAGCCTACCCCCACCTGCTTATATGAGAGCACATTTTTCTACCTGGATCTATTCCAAAAGGAGGTGGAAATGTTTACAATCCAATACATTCCTGTCTACACACATGGGCAGCCAATTATCATGTAATCTACACTATTACAAATAATAATGTTTCAAATGGAACAAGTGAGAACGTACAAATTGAAAAATTTCCACAAAGGCAGATTCTGGATTCTTTCAATACTCAGAATGTCACAGCCTGACATGGTTCTGTCGAAGATATTGAAGATTTCAGCGTATTCTGAAGATGTTGTATCCAGTATGATTCTCTGTGTAAGCAACAATAAACAGAAACACCTGTCATACTGTATATATTTCCACAAGCTGTAGGGCAGCCAGGCCTTAAGTCAAAGGAACATGCAGGGGATTGATGTATGTAAGTTAGCCTACTTTGGGTTAAAGCATCAGAAGCAAGTGATGCTTCATAAGCTTGCAATTTGCATAATATTTAGAATGGAAGGGAAACTGTCATTAACAAAGTGTTATACGTACCTACCTCATCATCCCAAAGGTGATATCAAATGTTTTGACTAAAAGAGAACCAAACCTTCTGTAGCTCTTTAGTCTGTCAAGGGCATTATGACTTAAAACTAGACCAGGTCCTATAGAAGCCTACCTCATATCCATCTCTATGCAACAGACGAGGGTCCCAATAATCCGGCAGAAACATTGGGGTAATTGGTGGTGCTTTGCTGCGGTATATTTCACTGGGAAACATATTGAAACACAATATTGAGCATCATTTCAAAAACGTTTTGCAACAACCTTAATTTGGATGAGAGGGCACTGTAAAGTTATCACTTACCAGGCTTTCTGGATGTCTCCTTTTGAGATGAACACTGGTCGTCTTCTTACAAGTCTCTGTGTGCTAGTATGGATATTTGTTTGAAGCATGTCTGTAGAAGCATATATAGTACATCTTTATAAACAAGTGAGCAGGAGGTCCGCTTCAAGATGGTGCATTTCCAGTCAAGTAGTCACGTGAAGACTGCTTCATTGTTTCAGCATATAAAAGTCTGTGTGTTATCTGTGTGTTGTCAGATTTAGGCGACCATTACATTCTATTTTTTGCTCTTTCCAGTTAATTATCGTGTCATGAACAAAGTCAAAATCAAACTGCCTGTTACTGACTGGTCTGGCAATCATAACGTCAACTAAAGTCACACCTTAATTCTATCACTTGAAATACGGACATAGCAGGCCACACAGTCACACTCAGCAACTTGGCTAACTGCTCAGCTGACCTGTCACGCCCTTGCCTGGCTGCTCGGTGACCACGCCAGAGACCATTTATGGAGAGCCGGTCCACTCGCTATTAACTCCATTGTACCTGCAGTTCCAGTTGCAGTTCCTCTAGGGGCGATCACGAGCTAGTGATCAAGCAATGGGGGTCTATGGGGCTAGACGGATAAATTGGTCTGTTTCACCTGGTTGTCATTAAAAAATCGAAGATTGGATTTTAGTTTCTGCAAGCTCAATATGGGTTATAGGTCGAAAGTTGAATGAACAATTACTTATGGCCCTTTGGTTTCTCACAGGCTTGGTCGTTGTTGCCCATAACACACAAGCATCCTGCTAATGAATGACGTCATTGACAAGTTTGAAAGGCTTTTTAGAACAATTAAGGGACTTAAAAAATCTAATACTCAGCCATGTGTATTTTCTTTGACCCCCTTTTCACATACAATATTCCGATTTGTACCCAAAAAAATTATATCCAGAGAAAAGTGGATTTTAGGAGAAACTCCATTCACCTCCATTCGTTCTCCACTTGCTCGCGATCGCCCTCTAGTTGCAGTACCATGCAGAAGTATTTAGCGAGTGGTCGTTCTCCCCCAATTAGCCCTTTTCACGTGATGTCAGACGAAGCGTTGCTGGGTATCCTCCGGCATGTCCAGCCGCCAAATACTACAGAAGAAGAAGAAGAAGTATTCATGGGTTTCATCAGGTCCCTTTCCACAGGTGTATACAATCAAGCACCATGCAGTCTGCATTGATAATCAAGGTGCTTGATTGTATACACCTGTGGAAAGGGACCTGATGAAACCCATGAATACTTCTTCTTCTTCTGTAGTATTTGGCGGCTGGACATGCCGGAGGATACCCAGCAACGCTTCGTCTGACATCACGTGAAAAGGGCTAATTAGACCACTTCCTCGTTCTCACTCCCCTGAGTGCTAATTGGGCTCACCTGTCCAGACTCCCATTTAAGCTCCCTCTCTGCCACAAGCTGCGTTTCCATTACAAATATGCGCAAAAACTTTGTCGATATTGTCTTAATGTCGAAAATCACAATTCGGCTAACTAAATTAAAATCTTGTGTATTCTCGCGTGCTGTAAGTCATTAGGAGACATGGCGGTTATCAACATAACCCAGATTTACACTAAATGCATTCAAATTGCCACCACGGCACTAACGCTGATTATCAGTCATTAGGCTATAAGCCATCAGCGGAGGAGGCCTACGTTTTGGTGGGGCAGAAACATAAAATTAAAAATGACATATCAATCACAGGAGTTTGTTATAGGCCTATGCTTAAATCATGTCACAGCCATGTCAGTGGAATATTTCGTAGATCAGCCCAGTTGATTAGTTTCTAGAACTAGAATCTAGAATCTAGATTTCTTTCAGCACCGTTCTCATCACGTTAAACCAGCAAAGCAACGTTGTTGCTATGGGTAAACAAAACTAGTTGAGCGGTTGCGTATGCAGCGTTTTTGAGAAAGTGTTGTCGGCGAGTTCAGAGGAGCTGTGGATTCAACATTTTAGAATGACACGAGCCACTTTTAATGAATAAAAATATATATTTTTTACATTATTCTCCCGGAGCCACTTCCTGTCGACAGTCTTCTTCGTCGGTTTCGTTCCTCCTAACATCCGGTTGTTGGATCACGTGACTCGTTAGATGCGAAAAAAGTGTTTCCATTGCAGTTTTGCGAAATATACAAATTTCGATATGCTCGAAATATCACCTCACCCGAGCGCAAAAACTTTTTATCGAAAAATGTGAGTTTTTTCGAAATGTGTGTGTTTCCATTCACCACATTTCTTTTCGCAACTCTTAATTTGCGCAATTTAATGGTCAATGGAAACGCAGCTACAGTTGGTCACCGAGCGTCGTCAACAGTGGCTTCTAGTGACTCTGTGCCTATACGACTCCATCGTGTTTTTTGGTGGAAACCTTTTTCCTGAGATTCCTTGGACTCTGTTTTTGGACTCTGGTGGATACAACTCCCTTATTAAGTTGAGTTTGCTCTGGTTTTGCATCTTTCAGTTGTTACTTTGATTCTGTGTTGCACTACTGGTGCTTAGACATCTTTTATTTTGTCCTTTGTGGTTCCTCTGAGCTTTTGTCCTTTACCTACTGAGCCTTTGGATATTCTTTTGTGACTTTAATTTTGAACAGCTACAACTTTTGTGTGGATCTGCCCCCTGTGAGCTCTGAGCAAATAAAGCCTAGTCCTTAACTAATTCCCTGTTTGCCTTTTCCTCTATGAGTGATTCCCTGACACTACCCAGCCTAACTTTAATTTACTGCACATACGTGTGTGTGTGTGTGTGTGTGTGTGTGTGTGTGTGTGTGTGTGTGTGTGTGTGTGTGTACTAATAGTAAAAAGGTATCGTACCCGAAAATCTCAGTTCATATTGACGACTTCCAGCAGTGAATGTTACTAGGTTTTCACCATTGAGATATCGCCTCTCCAGCTCTTCACTTGTGATGGATGGAGACTTTTTATGAGCCTGCCAAAAGGGATGTGGTTGTATTTTTACAGTGGATAAATAACACAATAGTTTTACTTGTCTACTTTTTGGTACTTGACAAGTTATCAATATTTATAGCTGTTCATGAATCATGAACCACTCTCAACAAAAATGTCAGATAATCCCTGATCTCAATAAAAGGTTAGTCCCAAATCTGAGATTTATTTAAATGAGAATACCTGGTACATTATGGATGAAGTTTACATCACTTGTGATGGTATACTTGATGCACAGTACTGTATATAGGCTACATATGTACTGTGTACTGTATATACCCCCCCCCCCCCCTTACCATTGGTCTGAACTCTCTCCATTTATCCTCCGACTCTTCCCAGAACCACACCCACTTTGTGATCAAAGATGTGAGAGAGTCAGGTGCAGAGGCATTTACAGATAGGCGTTGAACTTTATCTGATCCACAGGTCATTGTGTCAAAGTACAGGGGTGGCATTCTGACACTTAAAATAAAAAAGAGTAATATTACATGTTTGCCTACTAATTTCATTCTGCAACTATAGGTCCCTTCTTTGATAGCACTTAGCTAGCCCAGTTCATTCATTAGGATCTAAACAGAGATTAAGTTACAAGCAACCAAACACCTTCATGGTTTCCTATTAAGATACAGTTCCATGAGTAATCACACGACCAAGTATGGTGAGACAAAATAAAACTTGGGAGTTTTTCTACGTGGGTATAAGAAGGAGAACTATAAGATGTGGTGGACTAACACTTGGGAGCACTTCGACTCGGCGCAGTATCCTCACTCCAAAGTGAAACTGAAAGTGCAAGAGTGACGATATTACTGCGCCGAGTCAAAGTACTCCCCAGAGTTATTCCGCCACACAATATATAATATCCCTCTTACCCACTTAGAAATGCACCATGTTTTATTTGTCTCACCATACTTCGTCGTGTGACTAATAGGGAAAACATGAGGGTGTTTGGTCGCTTCTAACTTCATCTCTGTTTGGATCCTAATGAATGAACTGGGCTAGCTAAGTGCTATCAAAGTAGCGCCGCGCGCCAGAGCCTTTGAGTGCACACATTGAAACGTGAGAGGTATGTATCAACTCATCTTAGTTAAGGGAATTATGTCGTTTCATATGAAAAAACGGTGAAGTGTTCCATAACGTTACACTATGTACAGTACATTCAAATTAGGGCTCATAGAGTTATATCTTGTTACACATCTCTTACTGTTTTGTTTTCGCTGGGTTGCAGTAGTCCCGCTCTACTTCCTCATTGTTTGTCAGAGGGATCCATTGATTATGACTCCAGCTCTGCCACAGGTAAGGGGTGCTGCTATGAACCTTATCACAAAGCACATCTGTACACAACATGATAGATACATTAAATATTGGAGGCATTAGAAAAGGCAGAGACTATTTACACCCGGGTGCAAATAATCAACATTACTTACACCCGGGTGTAAATAGTGCAATAATCAACATTACTATTTACACCCGGGTGTAAATAGTGTAATAATCAACAATACTATTTACACCCGATGTCTAACATCCATGTAGGCTACCCTGTCAATAGGCCTGTGTATTTACCAGCTCTACAGTAGGCTAGGCCTAATTTAGTTTTTAACAGTTTCTAGCTGTTTTGCCATGTCTGCGTTACTTGGGAGTGATTTTACAAATATTAGGCTAATGAGTGGTCATGTGGTAGCTTGATCAAAGCAAGCTATAGTTCAAAGAGTTGTTTTCTGAGTTGTCTTCCAGGCAGCACTGCCACTGTTGACTTAAAGGCACTTAATCCTACTCCTAACCTTAATCCTAACCTTAACCCATGCCTTCCAGGCAGCGCTGCCTTGAAAACAACGTTGGGGGCTCAAAACACCAAGAAACCTTTCTACTCACAACTACTGTAACTGTACTCATAACTGAAATAAAACTAGTCAATCTTTGACAGGTTCAAAAAGCACAAAATCTTATTTGCCGCGAGGTAACGTCATCTAAGAAAAAACAAGTTTTTCGTAGCCTACTTAGCATGCAAAAAAAAACCCATAGCTTCGGCAAAGAATGGAACCTGGGTCCCCAGACCAGAAATCCGCTCACCTATCCGCTGCACTGCTCTCCATTAGGTAAATATGCGATAGGCTACTACTAATCTTTGACTGACGTGTTATGGTTGCTAGGTAACGGTAAACATTCGTCGTATTTCTTGATTTTGCTTACAAACGGACGGCTTTACCCGTTCACTGAACAAGGTTTATGGAAATTTAGCACCACTTTACCATCTAAAATATTATTTTAATAATCCTAACTTGTTAGATTTAGGATTTAGGTTGGCCATCTCCTGCCAAGATGTTCCCACTATGTTGGATTTCAGGTTTGGGTGCAAATAAGAAAATGCCTCCATTCCACTATTTACACCCGGGTGCAAATAATCACTCCATTAGAAAAAATAGAATGACACGTTCTTATCAAGCCAAAACTGACATCAAAGAGGTTACACTCGTAAAATGACATGCCTTTGTTCTGTAGTTGTATGGAGATTATCTTACATTCTTACCGGCAATGCAGAGATCAATAAGATGCAGGCAACAGATCTCATCGCCTGTTGGAAAAGCTACATTAGTAAATCTAGTTTCACACAGATGGATCAATAACCATATTTCCAAGATTCAATTCCAAAATTAAATTCTATAAATGTCTTAAGAGGAATGTGTTTCACCACAGTTGTTTCAAATGATACGTTAAAGTGAGAAAATGCATCTAAAATAAAATGAATTGTTAAATTAATGGTTAATTAATTGTTAAAATCAAATAATAATGAACACGAAGATAAAGCAATAATTAATTTCCCACAGGCTTATGGCCATAAAAGTGTCACACCGACAGTGAATATACAGTAGGCTATGACCAAAAATACCAGATGAGGATTTGTAGTACAAGTTTGTAGAACAAAGAAAATGAAAATAGAAGGAAACCCAAAGAATTGTGAATCATTTGATTTACAATATTATTTTTGTCAATTTAATTTATTCAGTTTCTTGTCTGATATGGCCACAATCCTGTCAGAATTGGTAAACTAAACTATCTAGAAATTTGGCAGAAAGAGAGCAATTGTTTTCATGTACAGTAAATCGTGTTTTACGTAGTCCAAGAGGTATCACTAAAATGTCAACACTGCTTTTCAAATCTTTGGATTAATGTTTTGATACTACTTTTCAAATCTTAAATGTTAAGTAGTGTTTTGGAAATGGTTAAATGGCCACTTACCCATTGCCATTGCATTGACAAATCCACCGTTGAATGTTATAACGTTGTGTGCTTATCCGTCATTGAACACAAAACTGGTTTTGGTTTCATTTTGCCACTAAAGGTCATAACATTCCAGTTAGACACTTCCCAAAGGGAAACTCCAAAAGGGTAAAAGATATTTTTTTTGTCTGAATTCCACCACACAGGCTACATAAACAAACAGTTCAAGTATTAAGTTAGAGAACAATACAACTGGTCAGCCTTGAGAAAAGGCTCTACAATGGAAGCTTATGGGGCATGAGGGTAAACAGCTTGCTTTTGCCAGGCTTGAAATGCTATGAATTACTGTCAACTAGCCTATTCACAGTATAGCTATCAACTGTCAGGCAGTTTTGTAACACTGGGGTGAAGCCCTTAAAACGTTAACTGTTCAATAGATAATGTACAGTAATTTCCAATGTGTCTGGTCAAGGGAGGAGCATCTATGTTGGTAAGTCACTGAAACATTCCATTGTTGAATGTCTGCCTACATTTTTCATGTTTAATACCTATTTCCTGTCTATCATCAGAGAAAATACAGTAACAGGTTGTTGAACTGGTCTGTCCTGTCTGTGTCTTTTTTGTCTGTGTCTTTTTGGTAAGCCACATAAGTATGATGACATTCTGATTCCTGTCAGGGAAAGTCCTTTCAGGGAAATATTGCTACTCGGTGGCCATCTTGGTAACATCCTGAACAGTTTTTCCCCTAGACTAACAAGATCAGGCACCTATTCAAATGAACTAGGAAACATACATAACTTTTAATAGGTCATATTGGCTTGAAAAAGTACACTAGGCGAATCATTGTTTAAATCTAAATTGAATGGTAAGATATAAGGCTAACTTGTTAACTTGCTCAAATGCATGCACATTCCCCGCTATTACCACGGTGATGGCAAAGGCAATACGCAAGCCATGCCATTTCCAACAATGTGGTTAATGACCACATGAGAAACTCATGAAGTACAATTACGGCATGATTCTATCATTACTTTAACACAGATTTTCTGTCATTTGAGAAAAGCAAATGCAAGACTAAAAAACGACTGACCTGATTTTCAGAACAATTGCTGTGAATATGTAGCTTGATGGGCCCTGAATGTGTCAATTACATTTTGATCCAGATCTGACTTCAAGATGCTAAAAGAATTGGGACTTTTGACCAATTATAACACTATGAACCAGGCAGCTGGCTGGCTGACATTCTACTTTGCTACTTTCATCAGTCCTAAGTAGATCATTAAATTGCATAATTGCTAAATAACAATGTGGTTTTACAAATTCACAGACACAAATGCAATGGTGCAATGGTGAAATACAGATGATTTTAAATAGATGTCAACATCAGTGGATGATTATATAGTGGGAAAATATTTATTATTGCATTAAACATTGTTGACCTTTACACATACAGTACACACAGTACACATGGAAGCAGACATACAGTGGCAAGTTAAAAATTCAGTGACGGGCATGATAATGTTTAATTACATTGAAAAAGATACAAAGGCTTTGTGCTGTTGGACAATTTTTCCAATTTGCAATTCTGGTTTACCACCTCTTCTGTCAGTGTGTAAAAGGTGCAAAAACAGTCCCAAACGCGCTACACAAACACGTCGGACGTTTTCCCTTTACATGCGTGAAGAACAATGGATCAGTAGTCATGTGGAGTTAAATGGCAATGTTATTAGGAATAAACCACAATTTATCTGACTCCATAAGATGAATATTGTACCTCTAATAAATTACCAAATAACTGGTTTGTTACAGTAACTATGGCAGAGTATGGAATGGCACACTAGACTTTAGAGATGTGCAAACTGAGCGAGGAGAATTAACCATTTATTAGGCATTGACCCTTTGAATGTAAAAGTAAAGTAATACCAGTAATTATCCTTAAACAAAGGAGAAAGTAAACTTAACCTCAAAACAAACAATAAACTTGGACTGAAACCTTAACAAGTTACCAAGTTACAAGGCTACATATACCAGATAAAACAATGTAAATAATGAAAATAACAAACCATAAAGAGACAAAGAAAGAGAGAGGAAGGGAAAGGGAGAGAGAGAGAGAGAGGGGGGGGACCAGAGATCAGAGTGACCTCTTGCCCAGAGCCCAGATAGAGAAGAAGAGAGTGAATGACTGCAAGAGCTTCTCTTTTCATTCATCCAGCCACCCCCGACTCAGCAGGACTTCTTTACCTGAAAGTGGGTGTGGCGTCTAAAACTGTATAATGTAACTATGTACAAATACATTAGATTGCAATGAAACCGTTATCAGGCTGTTGCCCACATTACAAGTATTAATTCAAGACCAAACATGGATGTATTATCATTTGTCATGAAACAGATATTTCAGTTTTCAGCATTAGTTTCCTAGAAACGTGGAGAGAAAAATGAAGGCGTGCCTGGCATGGAGCCGAGAGCTCTGGACCAAATGGTGGTCCACACACAATGGAGACAGTCAAATGCAAACAGATCACCTGAACACAAAGGAGTGTCCAGCTGTGAGGTCGTCTCCCCCGTCTTACAAATGTTATCCTAGAAAACCAGGTTCAACGATGGAAAATACCCTGCTTTACAAGTGGATGGATATATAAGCTTCCTTCTCTTTCAAGGAAGTTATGTAGCTTTTAGGACATACGTTAATCATCACAGCAGCAGCAGCAAAAGACATAATACAGACAGTACCCACAGCAGCCACATCTACCTGTCTCAGGTACAGCATTAGGTTGAATCTGAACTACGGGTTCTTCATACTGAATGAGGTACTCAGGGTAAATCTGGTTCTTCTCAAAAATGACAAATAAACTGGGATTGACCACCTTGTCAACACAGCTATCAAAGGCTACAAGCTGTTCATCTTTGTATGGTGGCACGATGTAATCTGGTCGTCCTGCGGTGAAGTCTCCCACCAATATCCGGCACATGAACATGGATCGCTTTCCTTGCTTATCGGTGAATTTATTAGAATACTTGGCATCTCTGGCAAAATAAGATCCTAAAAAAGAGGTAAAACTTCTTTTTACTTTCTTTTTTTTACTGTTTAAGAGCAGTAGTCCTTGAAAGTGTGATACTACTGAGTCAGACATCTACTGTACAGTGGGCAGAATAAGTATTTGAACCCATGCTAAAGTTGATTAAAAAAAGGAATACAATCATCTTTTGGAAATTGATCTTGCCTTAATTACAAAAATGTCCAACCTTTAAGGACACCAATTTTCTTTGTGAATGAATTAGGTATAGTAAATAAAAACATTTTCTTCCTTAAAATACATACAGTAAGTATTGCAGTATTGCATACTGTAGGTATTTGCACCCCTATGTTAACTACGTAGTTAAATTTCCATAAAGGCAGGCATGGATCCAGGATACTATGCTTTCTGATAAAGTCCCCTTGGCCTTTGGAATCAAAATAGCCCCACATCATTACATACCATTCAACATACTGTACCTAGAGATTGGCATGGCAAGGCTAACTGAAAAAACACCATGCCAATCTCTAGGTATGGTGATGGGTATGTGATGATGTGGGGCTATGTGGGGCGCAACTGGCAGGTGCCCCAACCAGTTGCGCCACAGCTGGGGCCAACATAAAAAAATATATATATATATAATCAATCAATAAATCAATTATAAGCACTAATACTGGTTAAGTACAATCAGACATCATTTCAGATGCATAGGCCCTACAGTACAATTCACCGGGAAACATTCAGAGGATAAACTGTTCATGGCCTGAGCATTGTAAACAATGATGCCTCATCAAAATAATCATCCAATTTGAACATGCTATAGTAACTCACCTTTACCATATCTAGTTCCATTCTCCCCATTTATCCTCCAATCTATGTTTTCGTTGCAGATGGCATCCACATATCTTGCTTTAGTGCCATGGAAGAGTAGCCTCTCAGCGACATCCCTCCCAGATTTGATTTTCATATCATCCTTCTGCCTATGAAAAATACAGCATCACTACACTGTAAAAAAGAATTTGTAATGCTAACTTAAAAAAATGTGTGGAAACTCTCAAACGAGGTGAGTAATGTAACTAGTTTCTTTCGAGGTAATGTTAACTTTACAGTACATCTGTAAGTACCCAAATACTTACAAGAAAGTAAGCACAAGCTCCACTGTAGGCTTTGTTGAAGTAAATGCTTTTACTCCTTTATTACTCCCATTAAGGTACTTAAAGGAATAAATCAATATTTTACAGTTTAAGCCCATTTGTTGTATTGCCTAGCACGCAAATGAGTGTTTGACACCGAAATCTTGACGATTGATCCTGTTTCTGCAATTTGGCTGCATTAGAATGTTCTCTGTATGGCTTTAACATTGCTCACTACGGGCATGGTCTATTCTGTACTTAAAACACTGGTAAACTTTCGTTTTTAAAAATGTGCAACTCACCGAGTGGTTACTGGTCTTCAACGATCCTCTATAGCAAGTTTCGCAGCAAAATTCAACTTCTGTTGTGTTATAATAGGCACACACGGTTGTCAGGTATCTGAAAAAGTACTTCCGGGATTTCGAAAATCCCTGATAAAAGATGACAGAAACTGTATTTCGCTGCAAAACTTGCTATAGAAGATCGTTGAAGACCAGTAACCACTCGGTAAGTTGCACATTTAAAAAAAACGAACGTTTAGAGGTGTTTTAAGGACAGAATAGACCATGCCCATAGCGAGCAATGTTAAAGCCATACAGAGAACATTCTAATGCAGTCAAATTGTAGCCTAGAAATCTAGACGCCCCTAGCAGCAGCAAATGTAATTTGGCTGGCGGGGCAGTCTAGGCACGATCCATAGAGCCAGGGAGCTGAGAACTCGAAAAACCAGCGGACCAATCACAGCGTGTATAGTCGGTGGGTGGGCTTAACATAATGGTGACTGACATGCGACCAGAAGTTGCGACGGTAACGCATCCTGTTATTTGAAAACAAGAAGATGATTTGTTTAGCGTTATCCTATTGCGTGGAGAGGGAAGGTTACGCATCCTGCTACTTAAAAACAAGAAGATGATTCGTTTAGCGTTATCCTATTGCGGAATTTGAAAGACAACTGTTTATCCCACCCCTCCGATTGAGCCCTGTCTACGGTGAGTGTCCAGACCCTACATCTTGATGTGGGTCTGGCTCATCTGGCTAGCCAAATTGCAGAAACAGGATCAATCGTCGAGATTTCGGTGTCAAACACTCGTTTGCATGCCTAGGCAATACAGAAAATGGGCTTTAAAGTGTAAAATACCTTTTATGTCAAGTGTAGTAAAAATTAATGAGAATAAAGCAAATGGAAGTTATTATTTTATTTTGTTATTATAAATATGTAATATTATTATAAATATATTGAAAAAAACTATCTTAAATATCACCAACACATTCAAATAATCTACATAAATCTGTGCATTTCTTGTAAAAAAAATGCACACAGACGATTTAATTAAAATTTCTTCAGAAAAAAATCTCAAATGTTTAAAAATGCAAGTAAACTTGGAAACAATTCCAAATATTAGGAGAAAAACAACATTTCACAGAGTAAAACCGATTCAGAGACAGATTGAGATATAGCCTAGTCAGTGTATCAGCGATTCAGAGAAGCAGAAAGAATAAGAGAGATTGCAGTGATCGAGACTGAAGAGTAGAGATTGTGAGAGTGTGTCCACTGCAATTGTTTCTTCAGATGTCTTTTCCAACTGTAAATAGAGAAAAGGTTTTATCAATATGTACGCTACAGTTAAACTGTACAATGCACTGACAGCAGAAACCAGTCCTATTGCTATCTATGCCAATCCTTACAGAAAACAAATGACATTATTTGCATGGCAATGAACCACAATGACATCAGTATATGGTAAAATGTTGGGTGTGTACTGTCCTTGTAGCATACCTTTCTACATTCCACAGTGGGGAGAAGTTCACCTTGTCTAAGTATAATTCTACGTCTTCCTACAGACGTTTTGAATCATGATTGACTTAGCATGCTAGCATCGACCACTTTCTCTCGAGAAATGGCTAAACTAGAGCTTCATTTCATAAAGACAGTTCTCAAAGACAACCTGACATGGGCATTTAAAAAATAAATAAAAAACACACACAGAGTCTAACCTCCAGACTCAGTAATTTCTAAAGAACCTTGATAAAGGAAATATCACAGGGCTTAAACAGCTAGGCTAGAGTAATGTTAGCCCATCTCTGAGGCAGTCTTCTTGACGTATTCTCAGTTAGCTGCTTGTTAGTTAGTGCAAATATCAATTAACAAGTTGAACACGTTGAACACAATGCCCCAAACCAAAATGTGCAATTTTGTCAAACTCATATAAATTCATGTAAACATTTCATACGGGCAGTTAATGTATATATAAAACTTACCGTATAGAGCAAGGTGGGCAGACGAGAGGCGAGGATGTTATCGTTTTGACTGTTGATGTACAGTATGCGGCTTCCTTGGCTGCGGGCTGCCTGTTGCTCACTGGACTTCGACCTGCGCGCGGTAGTCACTTTACTTACATCTGAGTTGTGGAGGACGTGTATGTCAGGTTTTAGACCCCGTCGATGCAAGTTTAGTATGTTACTTTTATTTCTGTAGTAAGCACACTAAGTCAACCGAGGGGAAGTATATACTTGTGTTATTGCAGTAAGATGCATTGTTATTTTTTACAGTGTAGTAATTAGATTTACTACTTTAGTATCCTCTGGAAAAAAGACATACGTTTTATATAAATTATTGAGCCCATGTATGACTGTACTTACTTTAAAGTAGGCTATCACAGCTCGAAAACTAGAAAAGCACTCAGAGAGCGCAGACCTCCGCCTGCATTGTTCTAGGTTGTCATGTATTTTAGCCTAAACTATTCAGATCGCTACCGCGTGGCCATACCATGCCATTACACCACTAAGCGAACTACATAAACACCTCCGGAATCCCGACGGTGATAGGGATCACTCCCAAAATCGTTAATCGTTACTTCCTTGGATCATTTCTGACCTTCCCTGAAAATGTCATCGAAATCCACCTATTACTTTTTGAGTTATCTTGCTAACAAACAGACAGACAAACAAACAAACAGACGCCGGTCCCCGAAGAAAACATAACCTCCTTGGCAGTAAATAATTGAATATTAAGGTAGTCAATAGAGTAGACAACACATAATACAGTTTTTACAAATGGAAATAGGAACTTACAAATTGAAAAATTTCCATAATGTCAGATTTTGAATTCTCTCAATGTTAAGAATGTTATACCCTTCCATGGTTCTGTCAAAAGAATTGAGAACCTCGATGTATTCAGTAGATACTGAGTTCAATTTGATTCTCTGTAAAGGAAAGAAACAAAATATACATGTACTGTATGTCTTACTGTAGTTACATAATGAAAACACCCAGAAGTAAAAATAATATGAATAATATATTTACACAGATTGTAATACAGACAGGCCTTAACTAAAAGAAAGTGAACTGTTCTACCAATCAATGAAGGAACTTGGCTATACTTGGCTTTTTGTTACCCATGTAATGAAACCTTTTGAAACCAAACCTTCAGTTTCTTTTATGTCAAGACAGGGATGAATGATTTGGCTAGAGCGAGGTCTGACATAGGCCTACCTCATATCCAATTCCAGGCAACTGATGAGGGTCCCAGTAATCCGGCAAAGACAGTGGAATATTTGGTTGTGCTTTGCTGCAGTATATTTCACTAGAAAACAACATTGAAAAAAAAAATCAATATTGAAGAATATTTTCCCATACATGAATAGATGAAAGGATGCTTTAAAGTTTTATATACTCACCGGGTCCTCCGGACGTCTGCTTTTGAAATGAACACTGGTCGTCTTCTCATGAACCTCTGTGTTTGGGTACTGACATTTGTTTGAAGCATTTCTGTCGGAGCAAGTCACACACAATTTTATGAACCGATCAGCAGGTTCTGTCAGTTTACAGTAAGTACAGCGCACAATATATGAAATAAATATTTGGTATGCCATATATTGGTTTACATGTACAACAGTACAGCATGAAAACTGCTGCCACTCCTCTGCGAGCCCACCTGTATACCTGTTACACCAATCTAACAGGTCTGCTCCAATCAATGACGCTCTCTCTTTCCAACATTATAATTTACTTGGCAATAACTTTGAAATCATTGGCCCAGCCTAACTTATCAAATTGATCAGGGATTCCTACTTTCTACTTTGCCTATCTTTACAACCTGATAATAATCCACACTGAGTCAGATAGATAGATAGATAGATAGATAGATAGATACTTTATTGATCCCCAAGGGGAAATTCAAGAAACAATGTATTTCAGGAAACAATGTATTTACCTTTGCTGTACATTTACACTTAAACATTCTTCCAACTGCAATATTTTTTTGTTTGCAGATGTTGCTACCATCTCACATTGCCTTTTGATTTTGAAACTAACATCATCCCTTTTTATTACTGATTGGCGATAAGACATCCTGGTCAAATATTCCGTTCCTCCATTCTATACTTTTTTTTTTTTTTTAAAGTGTAGAACTTTGCCCATCATTCAAATTAGGGCCAAGAGCTTTATATAACGGAAAAGTGCAATTTAATTCAATATTAATGATGATCCACCAGAATCGCAGACTCTACCTTTATTTTTATTTTTTTTTAACTGTAACTGAGTTTGATTGCAACACTTAGCTTACAGACTCACTAGTCATTAAATAACCAGCTTTCAGATCATACTCGAGACTTGTTGACGATGTAAGATGACCAAGAACTAAACAAACAAGCAATGTAACCAATGAACGATGACAACATAAAAAGGCCCTTTTAGCAATAAAAAGTGGTGTACCTAAAAAACTCAGCTCATATTGATTAGATCCAGCTGTAAATGCTACTGTCGTTTCACCACTGAGATATCGCCTCTCCAGTTCATCACTCGTGATTGATGAGGACTCACCAGCCTGTCAAAAGGGATGTGGTTGCATTATAATGTGGTAGAATGTCACAGTAGCATGTCATAATCTTAATTAACCGTTGTGTGATACTTTACAAATATCAGGACTTTTATGACTGTAATGTATGTAATATTAACATATTTGAGTAGATCTTAATATTCCGTTTAGCCATATTTTAAGTATAATGGTGGCATGTTCTTTGTTCACAGTTTTCCTAAAATTAGAGGTAAATTGGCCAATATACAGTCTTACCAATGGTCCAAACTCTTTCCATGTTCCCTCCGCCTCTTCCCAGTACCAAACCCATTTTGTGATGAGTGATGAGAGTTCAGATGAGAGTGCAGATGAGAGTTCAGATGAGAGTGCTGAGGTACTTGTAGAAATTCGTTGAATGTTTTCTAATCCACAGGTCATTGTGTCAAAGTCCACACGTAAGTTTCCGACACTGAAAACGCAAAACAGTAATGTCACCTGTCCACCCACTATTTTCATTCTGCGACTGAATTATACTGTATACAGTATATATTTGCCACATCTCTTACTGTTTTGTTTTTGCTGGGTTGCAGTAGTCATGCTCTATTTCCTCATTGTCTGGCAGAGGGATCCACTGATTCTGACTCTGGCTCTGCCACTGGTAAGGCATGCTGCTATGAACTTTATCACAAATTGCACTGGCACCTGTCACATGAATTATTTGTAAGAGATGAGGCAATGTTCTTAGCAAACTAAAACATTTGAACAGTAAATGTTTTCTGGAAAATAGAAACTTATTATGAAATATTATTATACAATGTGTATAAATGAATGGCAGTGAATGTATACAGTACATCATCATGACCATATACTGTAAATGCAGTAACACTATAATCAGCATTTTTACCATCTTCCTCGCAGAGACCAATAAGATGCAGGTAGCAAATTCCATCTCCTGTAAAACATCCTCATTTATTAGTCTCAAGCATTTCAAGTTATAAATTCAGCTGAGAAAGTCTAAATGTAGAAGATATATTTACATAGCACCCAACAAGGTTAGGATCACATGTGTTTTAAGCCTGACTATGATTAAAAACATAATGCTCTTTCTTCTAGCGATAGTTTTGGGATCTTCAAAAAAAGCGTCTACGGACTTATACCTATTTACCTAATACATTTTCCTTTCATAGTTTGCATATGGTTATTGTTATTATTTGTTGTGAATTCTATTTAATCTATTGATACCTATTATTTACATAGGCTGTATGACTTTTATACAGACTTTAACAATTTAAAGGTATACTATGCAGGATTGGCGATTTCCTCGCCGGTTTCGCTTTCACTTTTCATTTTCGCTCGTTTTATGCTTGCATATTTCTCTGCAGAGCTTCCCCTACAGCTTTAGCGTGTATATTTGACAAAACTCCTCAATCGGTCAGTCTGTCGTGCCTTTTCATGAGACTTTACATGACACTTCCTGGATCAGAGCATGGGTGCGTGCTCGGTGTCTCCTGAAGTTGCAAGTGTGGTTTTACCGCTACAGACCACTAGAGCGGCCAAAAAAAACACCGTTCGACCGGTAATGACCCATTTAATCATATATAACAGTATGGAACGAATTGATTAACTGAAAAACGTTGCATAGTATACCTTTAATGTTTGATATCGTCACTTTGGACAAAATATTTGCTGAGGACCATAATTCAAATCCAACACAATGTGACAGTAAAATTCCTGACACTTTGGTAATATTGTGAGTGTATTCTATCCAAAAATCTATCTGTCCACATATCCTGTCTGTCAAATTATTTTTTTAAATATTTCATGTAGCAGTGTATTTAATATGGTTAAATTACTACTTACTCCCTGCCATTGTGTTGCGTTTTCCACCTTTGACTTGGTCCTTGTTTGTGTACTTATGCAATTGAGCATTGAGTTACTTTCATGACACACCAGACTGGTTTAGCTTGTTTTGTGGTTGTTGTCATTCAAAACAGATCAACACATAGGAAAACACCTTTGATGATGTCTAATGAGTGTCAAGAGATACAGTAGTTTTGAAGTTTAGATCTTCTTTCTTTTAATGGAGCCAATTCTAGTGATAGCCTGCTGTGCTGATAGACATGTATTATGTGTTTTGAATTAAGTTCACACATGTTTAGTCTTCAGCAATTTGACTGGTGTCTGTCCCTGGTGATGTGGACACAGTGACATTTTAGCCAAACAGCTTATATGCTCTGCAGGCCACTAGAGTTTTTCTCAGTCGTTTCGGTACATCCTCAACATTTGCAAAACAGTAAGTCTATTTCTCAAAACAATTCATTCAAATAGCAAAACACCATGGATGGATTACCTGCAAAAGCCCATCTCTTGCTCAAAATCCTTCAGAATGGCAAGTCCTTGTGGCATTGTGTATGGATAAGACAGTCCAATTGCTTAGTCATGTTGTCAATATACTGTAACAGTGTACTCTGAAGGGATGTTCTGATGTACTGTCTGTTAAGTAAGGCTTTATCATTTTTTATGACAATTTTTGTAAATTGTAGGTCACACTTAGTGTATGTGGGAGTTTGATGGCAAGACACTGGACAAGATTAACATGTATGCTTCTACTTTTTGTGCTGTCATTTTTGACAGACGATGTTATTGCAATACAGAAAGGAAAAGACAGCACTGCAAGGCACTAAGAAAATAAAAGAAATGTGAACATAGTATCTCCTTCAGGAAAACTGTACATGCAGTGCTGTAGGAATTACAGTGCAGTCTTCCTACATCTCCTGATGTTCCTGTCTGTTGGGCCACAAATTCTCATCCACACCACAACGACATATTATGACAACTTGTTCAACCATTTTACATGTATAGACTGCTATGCTATGAACTAATGCCTGAATTTTGTGGGGGGTGTTACTATTCAACAGAGATCTATTCAACAGAGACCCATTACCCATTTTGATCAACATGACAATAATGTAGGAAACAGCAGAGAATTGTACATAATCATTTGCATGTATGTACCTAAGTATTTGCAACTTGTTCAAACAAATCAGAAACTTTTTTGATGTGCACAATGATGTGAAGACTGAACAGGTAGTTTTGAGAATTCTGATCTGAGAAATGAACCAAAGCGACTGAGAAAAACTGTAAATTCTCAGTATTGTCTATATGTGGTCTGTCCATTAGATGGCGTGGTTTCTTTCTGCAAGACAAACTTCTCTGGGTTTCACTTTCAAAACTGAGAAGACTGACAGCAGAAAACTTGTCTCTATTTTCAAGTCTCTTCTCAGTCCTTAGTAACCTGATGGTATGCACAGTGTGTAGCTATAGCGATACAGTACATCTGCTGGCGCCCCTGGGTCTGGTGACTTCTCGTCTCATTATCAATGTTGTTCATCAGTGAAGAAATTCCATCGCTGAATATCTGTCCAAATGTTTTCATGTTGGCCCCACTTGTGGTGCAACTGGCTGGGGTACCTGCACCGTACGCTGGCGACGCGGGTTCGATTCCTGCCCCGTGGTCCTTTCCAGATCCCACCCCTGCTCTTTTTCCCACTCACTTCCTGTCATATACTTTAAATGTTTTCATGTTTAACCGATATCTTCTATCATCAAGAGAGAATACAGCAAGAGGTTGTCGAACAGGTCTGTCCAGTCTGTGTGTTTTCGGTAAACAACCGAAGTGCTGTATAATGATGCTCTGATTCCCATCTAAGTCCTTTCAGGGAAGTATTGCCACTTGGCGGCCATCTTGATAACACCCCTGAGCATTTTTTTCCCCCCGGACTAACAAGATCAGGCACCTATACAAATGAATGAGGAAACATACATAACTTCTAATAGGAAGGTCATAAAAAAAGTCGCATGGCTTTTACCATGCTGACGGAAAAGGCAAAAAGTAAACCATGCCGTTTCCAACCATGTGGTTACTTACAGTAGGCTACAGGTTAGAACTTCCAGTTCACAATTCCACCATGTTCAGCGTAACAAATCCCTAACCCATACTAAAGAGCCCCATTCATTTTCCTGTTACTGATTTCTCTCAAAGGAGGTGAAATCAGTAACTTAAGAATTACCATTAGGCCTACGTCTCTTGGTATGTGAACCTTTTGGAATGTTAACAAACAAAGTGGTGACAATGAAAGTTCCCACAGGAGAAACTCATACGGCACGATTCTATCATTCCCTTAAATCACAGATTTTCTGTGTGGTATGACTTTGCAGAGAGCCTGGCCTAAATCCATTTGCAAACTTTTATTTCCAGGTTGTTGGACTCTTGTCTGAAGTTTGAAATCATTGGAGTTCAATCACTAACATTTGGTAATGAATCTGATGTATGTTAACCACGGGGGACACAATGATAACAATAGGCTTGATACTTAAATGTAATCGCTCTCAGGAATGCCCTCTGTTCGCTGGTTGGTCAGAGGTGCACTTGCCGGAGTAAACCAGGGTGAATCAAGCTATTCCATACTGCAGTACTGAAGGGAAAAGAAATTGAACGGAAGTACATAGACAGGCGGAGCCAGACTGATGGGCCCTGAATGTGTCAATTCTATTTTGGTCCAGATCTGACTTGTAGGATCCCAAATGAATTGAGACTTTTGACAAATTATAACACTGGCTCCGTTCGAATCGGAGGGCAGCCTACTGCCTCCCTCCCTAAATAGAGAGCTTTCTAACTAGACATGACTTTAGATTAAACGCATCGTTTAAAAATGAGCGTAGCACTCTAGAATCTTTGGTTAACATTACGGTGACGTTAGCAAAAGCCTGACGTTAAACTAAATTAGCCTACGTAAGCTAGCAGGCTAACGGTATAAAAATGTTTCACTGGCAGCTAATATCTCAGACCAGGCGTTATTAGTGGGTACAACAATGGTATAACCAGGTAGTAAATCATTTATTTTCAATCTACTCTCCACAAATCCAAGCTAAATAACGTCACACAAATGACATTTCAACAGATTCGGCAGTCGTTTACCGATATCGGCAGCCATGTTTGTTTTGTTTACACAGAGATTCAGACGTGGCCGCAAAGGATTATGGGTAGAAGGGAGCTTGAAGTGTACATCGAAGCTGCCTTCAAAATTGACCGTTATTCAGGAATTCTAAGATATTTTAGAAGGCAGCGAAAATCGTTTTTTCGGTTTCGAACGGCCTTCGCTGCCTTGCTCTCTAGTTAGATATCTTACTGTGCGTTCACACCAAGACCGTCAAAAGCGTCAAGAGCGCCGGAAATCATTCATTTTCTATGGAGAGTCGGCGTTACCGGCGTCAAAAGCGTTCTGGGCGTGAGCGTGGCTTCATGAGCTTCACGGGCGTCAAAAAAAAGTTGAGCCTCAGTTAACTTTATGGTAATGAGCTATGACAGGGTTCGGCGTCAACTAATCAGAATGTCAAACTCGCAGGATTGCTGCTTGTGGTTTGTTCAAATGTTTCACGTCATGGCTTTGACGCTTTCGGCGCCGAATGCACCGAACTGGGTTGAGCGTCGGGCTATGAGCTTCACCAGCGACTTTGACGCTTTTGACGGTTTTGGTCTGAACGCACAGTTAGAAGGCAGCAGTTTTTCCCGATTCGAACGGAGCCTATGAGCCTAGCAGCTGGCTGACTGAAACAATCTAGTTTGTTACTTTCATCAGTCCTATTATAAGTGGATCATTTGCAGTATGAATTAAATTGCATATTTGCTTAATAACAATGTGGTTTTACAAATGCACTGACACAAATGAAATGATGCAATGGATGCTTTTAACTATGGTGCTATGTCAACATCAGTGGATGATTATATGGGAAAATATTAAACATTGTTGACCTTTACACATACATAAAGTAGGCTACACATGGAAGCAGACATACAATGATATGTCTAAAAATTCAATGATGAGCATGATATCATGTTAAACTAAATTGAAAAAAGATACAAAGGTAAATTCAGTAAGACAATTTTCCCAATTTGCATTACTGGTGGAGAGTTTACCACCTCTTGTGTCAGTGGATGCACTCATTGATGAATAACCTTACCTTCTCTTTCAAGGAAGTTACATAGCTTTTAGGACATACGTTAATTGTTACAGCTGCAGCATAAGAAATACTGCAGACAGTTCCCACAGCCTATGCGGTCACAGCCACATGTACCTGATTTGGGTACAACATGTTGAATCTGAACTACGGGTTCTTCATACTGAATGAGGTACTCAGGGTAAATCTGGTTCTTCTCAAAAATGACAAATATGTTGGGATCATCCACCTTGTCAACACAGCTATCAAAGGCTACAAGCTGTTCCACTTTGTATGGTGGCACGATGTAATCTGGTCGTCCTGCGGTGAAGTCTCCCACCAATATCCGGCACATGAACATGGATCGCCTTCCTTGCTTATCGGTGAATTGATTAGAATACTTGGCATCTCTGGCAAAATAAGATCCTAAAATAGAAGTAAAACTTATTTTTACTTTCTATTTTTTAACTGTTTAAGAGCAGTAGTCATTGAAAGTGAAAATATTGCATCAGACATCCACACGTTAAGAGTCAATATCAATGTATCAAGACAAAGTATCAATATCATTATTAAGTATATTTTGGCCATTTTATGCCTTTATTGACAGTGACAGTGGAGAAAGACAGGAAGTGAATGGGAGAGAGAATGGGGGTGGGATCCGGAAAGGACCACGGGGCGGGAATTGAACCCGGGTCGCCGGCGTGCGGTGCAGGTGGTGCCCCAGCCAGTTGCGCCACGGCTGGGACCACATCTTCTATCTTTGCCTTGGGAATGGTGGCGTGAGTCAAAGTACTAATACCAATGGAGTCAGTGCCACTACAGTACATACTGCATACATAAGGCATACTTTACTACATACGGTGGCCTCAAGCAGATTGGGGCCAAAATCAAAGCTCTAATGATCTTACAACAAAACTGAATAATATATTTTCATAATCAATGTGCCAACATTTTAAGCACTAATACATACACACATTACACTAATATATTTCAGATGCATAGGCCCTAAAATTCACTAGGAAACAGTAAAAAAAAAAAAAACTGTTTGTGGCCTGAGTAATGATGCCTCGTTCCAATTTGAACATGGTTCACATACAGTAACTCACCTTCACCATACCAAGTTCCATTCTCCCCATCTATCCTCTTATCTATGTTTTCCTTGCAGATGGCATCCACGTATCTTGCTTTAGTGCCATGGAAGAGTAGCCTTTCATCGACATCCCTCACAGATTTTATTTTCATATCATCCTTCTGCCTATAAAAATATAGTATAACTAGTAATTAGAATGGCAATCGGGACAATGTATGCCTCTGTCATTCAGATTTGCAATTTTTTTCCACTAGTGCCAGCAACTTCCATGGACTGGTTATCATGCAGTCAGGTAGGTTTCATGTGCCAGTACGTAAAACCAACCGCTATGCAAACTCCTTCATGCCCTCTGCCATTAGACTGTTAAATGAACATCATGTTAGACTGTTAAGAGAATACACATAATACAGCAATACTGGTTTTTGCACCCTGCTGCTCTGTTCTGTCACTGGTGAATGAAGTGTGTGTGTGTGTGTGTATGTGTGTGTGTGTGTGTGTGTGTGTGTGTGTGTGTGTGTGTGTGTGTGGACAGGAGATGTATGACTGCTGTGGCACTTACTTATTACTTATTTATTTGTCTATTTATTATTATTTTTAACATTGCATACATTCTAGTGAATGCCAATGCACTTTCAAACTTTTAACCCCTTAATGGATGGGTTGGCTGTAAACTGAATTGCCCCTTGGGGATTAATAAAGTTTTCTGAATCTGAATCTGAATCTGAACTTCCTCTGTTGGTCGTACCAACACATCATTTGGCCGCACACTTTTTTAAATACAGTATGGTATGCCACAAATGTTAGTAAGCCAACTTTAAACATGATAAGTGGATGTTTGGGATACAGTCTATTCTGAACATTGCCATCTAAGTTAATTTGATTTGGCTATTTTGATCAAGCGAAAAGTAGAGAAATGTTACCATATACCATGTTGGCTTTGCAATGTACAGTAGCCTACTTAGTCAATTGTGTGCTGAGACAGGGCAGCATCTAGGCTACATATAAAATGTTTTTTTTTTAAGTATATTTTTTGGGCTTTTATGCCTTTAATGATAGGACAATTGAGAGAGACAGGAAGTGAGTGGGAGAGAGCGTTGGGGTGGGATCCGGAAAGGACCACGGGGCGAGAATCGCCCGGGTCGCCGGCGTGTGGTGCAGGTGCCCCAGCCAGTCGCGCCACGGCTGGGGCCTATATATAAAATGTTTGATAGTGCCCTGAGACAGAACATTTTTGTATAATTCAAACTGATGAACTGAAAAAATGCGCCCTCACACCCATTCAACAGTTGGACTCACTCGACCTAGACTCCAGGTGAATGATAGCCAAACTCTCATTCAAGAGGCAATGAACATATTGGCCTGCATGGCCCATTTCCTGCAGAGATCGAACAATTGGTGAACCAATATCAGCAACGTCAGACTGCCAAGTCCATAGGATGACTCCACATGATGACGCCACATGACAATACATAATATGCCGTGTTTACAAATGGAAATAGGAACTTACAAATCAAAACTTTTCCACAACGTCAGATTTTGAATTCTCTCGATGCTCAGATTGTTACACCCTTCCATGGTTCTGTTAAAGGAATTGAGAACCTCAATGTATTCGGAAGATACTGAGTTCAATTCGATTCTCTGTAAATTAAAGAAATGAAATATACATATAGGTTTTGGTTAAATAATAAAAACAGAAGAAAAAATAATACGAAATATAGCCACACGTAGGCGATGGCGGGCCCAAGTGTAAATTTTCGTGACTATAGAGTGTCATTTTCGTGAATATATGCGTCAACCACAACAGACAACGTGGAAGGTGGCGCATTAAAAAAATGATGAACTTTGACCTGTTGGTGGCTCTACAGACTACCGGTCAGGGGTCCAGATGAAAGTGAACAGTGGCCTGAGTATAATAAGGGTGCCGATTTTCACAACTGTTTACTGTACGATTCTATGGGCTGCCACAGACTTCCAGAGGAGAATAATAACAGGATAAAGTACACTCCACAGTTTCACTGCTTGGCCCCCAATAATATATTTCCACAGATTGTAATACATACAGGCCTAATTCTTGAACAAAATAAACGTTATGTTTTTGTAACCTATGTAATAAAACCTTTTGAAACCAAACCTTCAGTTTCTTTTATGTCAAGCCAGCGATCAATTATTTGGCTAGAGTAAGGGCTGACAGTACCTCGTATCCAACTATAGGCAACTGACGAGGGTCCCAGTAATCCGGCAAAGACAATGGAATTGTTGTTTGCACTTTGCTGCAGTATATTTCACTAGAAAACATTGAGAAAAAAGCAATATTTAAGAATATTTAATACATTTTCCCAAACAATATGGATAGATGGATGGATGGATGCTATTATATACTCACCTGGTCCTCTGGACGTCTGGTTTTGAAATGAGCACTGGCCGTCTTCTCACGAACCTCTGTGTTTGGGTACTGATATTTGTTTGTAGCATATCTATCGGAGCAGGTCACACACAACTTTAAGCAGGTTTCAAGCAGGTTTTGTCTGTTTAAGTACAGCACGCCATGTATGCCATACATATTTGGAATATGGCATACATTGGTTTATATTTACAGCATATAAACTGCTACTCTGCTGCTGTCGACAACACTCCAACCCTAACCAATGCTAACCCTATAACATCATAATAAGCATGGACTTAACAATAACTTTGAAATCATTGGCCCAGCCTATTCACATTGATCAGGGAAAAGTGCAATTTGATTGGCTGATGAGCTCAATATTCATGATGATCCAACATAATCAGAAACTGTACCTTTATTACATTTATTTTTTTTTAAATGCAAATTAATATGATAGCAACACTGACAGACCCACTAGTCATTATAACCAGCTTTCAGGAAATACTCAGGACTGGATGACTATGTACTGTAAGATGACCAAGAACTAAACACACAAACAATGTAACCAATTGTACTATGAACTATGACAACATAAAAAGGTCGTTTTAGCAATAAAAGTGGTGTACCTAAAAAACTCAGCTCATATTGATTAGATCCAGCTGTAAATATTACTGTCGTTTCACCGCTGAGATATCGCCTCTCTAGTTCATCACTTGTGATTGGTGAGGACTGCAACTCACCAGCCTGTCAAAAGGGATGTGGTTGCATTTTTACTTTTAAATTCCAGCGTTTAGACCTATTTTAAATATAATGATAGTATGTTCTTTGTTCAACAGTTTTCCTAAAATTAGAGGTAAATTTGTCACAATTTATCACATTGCTTATAGTACAGGTATAGGTGTAGAATTGTACATTCACACATAAGATTCTTGCCAATACACAGCCATACTTACCAATGGCCCAAACTCTTTCCATGTGTCCGCCGCCTCTTCCCAGTACCAAACCCACTTTATGAGGAGTGATGACAGTTCAGGTGAGAGTTCAGGTGAGAGTGCTGAGGTACTTGTAGAAATTCGTCGAACCTTTTCTAATCCACAGGTCATTGTGTCAAAGTCTACAAGTAGGTTTCCGACACTGAAAATGCAAAACAGTAATGTCACCTGTCCGCCCATTATTTTCATTCTGCGACTATAGAGTTATTTATTGTATATATTTGGCACATCTCTTACTGTTTTGTTTTTGCTGGGTTGCAGTAGTCATGCTCTATTTCCTCATTGTCTGACAGAGGAATCCACTGATTCTGACTCTGGCTCTGCCACTGGTAAGGCATGCTGCTATGAACTTTATCACAAATTGCATCGGCACCTGTCACGTGAAGTATTTGTAAGAGATTAGGCAATGTTCTTAGCAAACTAAAACTTTTGAAAAGTGTTCTCTGAAAAGTTGAAACTTATTATAAAATATTATTATAAAATGTATAAAAACAATGGCAGTGAATGTATACAGTATATCATTATGACCATATAAATGCAGTAACACTATAATCAGCGATTTTACCTTCATCACATTGACCAATAAGATGCAGGCAGCATATTTCATCACCTGTAAAACATGCCCATTTACTGTAATAGTCTCAAGCATTTTCCAGTCATAAATTCAGCTGAGAAAGTCTAAAATCTGAAAAAAATTACTTAAATAATACTGAATTACAAAATGTAAAAGATATATTTTCATAGCATTTCATAGCTGAGGACCACAATGTGTTTTAAGCCTGACTATGATTAAAAACACTGCCATATAGCTTGTGTTAAGAGTACTGGTGCCAATTACTTTTATGATCCTATTGTCCATGCATAACTTGCCACCTGTCGGTTCTAACTAATCAATTTTCCTAGAGTTTGCATTTGTTTATGCTTATTGCTATTATTGAATTCTATGTAGTCTATTAAGACATAATATTCTTTACATTTACACTGTATGACTTGTTAATGTTAATGTAATGTTTATTGATGTCATAGTAAGTCACTTCGGACAAACATGTTTGCTAAGAGCCTTAATTAAAATCCAACACAATGCAAAATTAAAATCCATGACACCTAGGTAATACTGTGAGTGTATTCTATTCAAAAATCTATCTTTCCACATTTCCTGTCTGTACATTTGTCAAATGATTTTAAAACAAATACTTTTATGTAAACAGCGTATTTAAAATGGTTTAATTACTTACTCCCTGCCATTGTGTTGTGTTCTCCACCTTTGACTTTCCCCTTGTTTGTGTACTTATGGGCAAATGAGCATTGAGTTACTTTCATTACACACTTGACTGGTTTAGCTTGTTTTGTTGTTGTCATTTGAAACAGGTCAGCACAGTTAAGACCAACGCCTATTGATGACGTCTGATAAGGGTCAAGAGATATCAAAGTTTAGATCTTCATTCTTTTAATGCTTCTAGTGATAGCATCTGATAGCAAAGCCTGCTGATAGACATGTATCACTGCCAGTCACTGCCATCACTGCCAGTCCATTTCTCAAAACAAATACAAATAGCAAAACACCATGGATTACCTGCAAAAGCCAGTCTTGCTCAAAATCATTCAGAATGACAAGTCCTTGTGGCATTGTGTATGGATGAGACAGTACAATTGCTTTGTCATGTTATCAATATAACAGTGTACATTGGACAGATGTTTTGATGTAAAGTATGGCACATTCAGGTTACACCTTAGTGTATGTGGGACTTTGATTGCAAGACACTGGACAAGATTCACATTTACACTTTTACTGTTTCTATTGTAATTTGTTGACAGACCATGTCATTGCAGTACAGAAAGGAAAAGACAGCACTGCATGGCACTAAGAAAAAAAAGAAATGTGAACTTAGGACAATCTCCTTCAGGAAAACTGTACATGCAGTGCTGTAGGAATTACAGTGCAGTCTTCCTACATCTCCTGACGTTCCGGTCTGTTGCCACAAATTCTCATCCACATCACAACGACATACAGTATTATAACAACTTGTTCAACCATTTACTGTAGCATGTAAAGACTAATGCTCAATGCAGAGAATTGTACATAATCAGTTAATGATGTACAAAAGCATTTGCAACTTGTTCGAACCTGCTTTTTTGATGTGCTCAAGTGACACAGTGATGTGAGGACTGAACAGGTAGATTTGAGAAATCAAATTCTGATCTGAGAAATATACAGTACCAAAGCGACTGAGAAAAACTAAATTCTCAGTACTGTCGTTATGTGGTCTGTCCACTAGATGGCGAAGCTTCTTTCAACAAATCTTTGAGACATTAATCAGGACCTTTGAGGATTCATTTGAGGTCAATTTTTTTTTCTGAGAGCAATAATTTCCTGCTGGTTTACAAAGTACAAGAGCTAAAGACAAGGCCCAAGGGTTAACATGATGCAGCATCCGGCAGTTTGTTTGTCCTCCTGCTCCCAAGGAGGTATCAACTCATTTATTTTTGGCTGCTTTCACCTCGAATACAAGGGGTTTTGAAGGACACACTTATACAGGTTTTGTATATGTAAGTGGGAACGTTCGCAAAATTAACCTCATCTAGAATATTCCTTCCTAGGCCATAGTTTAACATCATGTGAACACTGGCCCTAGCACTAGATCCTGTGAAGCTGTGTGAAAATATAGAAGAAAAGATGAGTAGATCTTTGTTATAGTTATTTGTAAAGGTATGTGTTTGGCAAAAAGCCCTATGTAGACTCCCTTTCCCTATAGGACTTTTACCCCAAATGCATACTGACAATAAAATGTTTGCTGTATATCAATCCCTTTGGTGTAGAAGCATAATCATGGTCTCAAATAAAAAGTCACACTGAAGTTGTATTATTGCTATCTGATTGTATGTCAGGGGTTCTGATGTATAAGGACTATACAAAATATGGAACAATTACACAAAAGTCTCTATTTTTGCATTTTTGTTTTTTGTTTAAAGGGTGTGCATATAGGATGGACTATTACATTCGTACAACTTATATTGAATAAAACAACATGAATATTCTATTTCTATGGATGCTGCATCTACTTATCGCCAAGGATATATACTGCAGCTAGAAGGTGGGGAAACACCAAAGGCCGAGGAGGGCATTTTTTATCAAATTTAATTGAAACATTATACGATTAATTTGACAATGTAAATCACTATACAGATTACAGATTGTACTTGAAAAAGGTTGTCATGTATGTTCCCAAGAGTCCAAGCTTTCATGGTGTAGAATATTATTATGTTACAATTATTATGTTATGTAATGGTGCATGCAATTGATTTAGAATGTTGGGGGGAGGTGGGAGGGGGGTAGGTGTACCGTGGGCGGTACAAACTAACTAGCACAATCTGCAAGTAGCCTAGGCTGCAGGTTAAAACATTTCAAATCAACTTCACAAACATAGTCTACTCTTTTATTTAAAAAATGTTAGCCTGATAATGTGTCTGTCTCAAGCAAGAGACTCCCCTACAGCTCTATAGGCTACCCTGGTTGCCAGTTCACTTTGGCCAGAAAGAATCAGTATAAAGTAGGCAGATTGGTGCAAAGTTGGTTTTAAATTTCATTCAAAGTGGTATTAAATGTCTTAAAAAGTCTTGAATTTAAGTTAGAGGATCCTGGGGGTACCCTGACACTGGGCACTCTAGTAGTAGGTCTCTCTTTCCACCCAACCTGGAAGAAGAGACGAGGGGGGAAGAATGGTTTCAGACACGGTCACACCAGAATCCATATAGATGGTAAAAAACACACACTTTCTGATCAGCCATCACAGATCAGATTCATCATGAGGTACTAGTATTTTAGGGACGAAGATTTTGTAACATTTACATTTTATATTTATTCATTTAGCAGACACATCCAAAGCGACTTATGTTCAGTACAGTGCTTATAAAAAGTATTTACCCCGGATATTTCCACTTTTACTGCTTCTTGATCAATTGAATTGAATTTTACAATAATTTACAAAAATCCCACATTTAATGTCAAAGTGAAAGCAGATTTCTACAAAGTAATTCAATTTATATAATGCAAAATACATGATTGCATAAATATTTACCTCCTTCAAGTACGCATTGAATGAATGCACCTTTGACCGCTATTAAAGCATGGGGTCTGCATGGATAGGTCTCAATAAGGCTTGCATATCTTGATTCTGCAATTTCACTCAATGTTTACAAAACTGCTCAAGCTCTGGCAGGTTGGAAGGGGATCAGCCCTTTTTAAGTCAAGCCACAGATTTTCTACAGGATTGATGTCCGGGCTTTGACTCGGCCAATCCAGAACATTCACCTTGTTGTCTTAAAGCCATTTCTGTGTAGTCTGGCTATCACCATACTAAGCTTAATCTTCTAAGATTGAACATTGGTCTGGGGAGTCTGTGCTTTATTTCTACTGCACAAGAGGCGTAGTTCAAATGACACACACATTTATCTCTCCTGCTTCCTTTCCACATTTGCTGGAACCAGTCACAAACTGGCTTATCCACCAGGTGCACCCGGATCGTTGGTCTGATTGGTTGAAGGACTATCCAAGTGTATACAGAGTCAAATGAACTATGCCCATTGATCACGCCTCTTGAGCAGTAGAAATATAGCGCAGACTCCCTAGCCTAGGCTAATGTTCAATCTCAAGATTGAGCTATAGTCATTCACACCAGTGTGCCTAATTATTATTTTTGATGCACACTTGTTGAGACCTGTAAGTGTCTGAAATTTTGTGTCATCTGATCGTTTTTCAGGAAGTGCTCCGATCAAACTATTGTGAGTGAATATCGGGCGATAATGATCAGATGCCGAATGATCTAAGCATCCCTAAAGGCAAGAACACATAGATGGACGACAGATGGAGTTTTACCCCTTACCTCCTGGGAAGTGTCGCAGGAGAAGCTTACGGATTTCATCATAAATAAAGATAAGTAGTGCATATGGGAAGGCACAGAGCCACCAGCATGGTCTGAAAAAGGAGAGAAAAATGTGAAGAGGAGATTTGTAAAACAACAAAACAAATATTACCTTTGATTGCAAAGAATGGCAATTCATAAATGGCTTAAGGAAAACAAATTGTTGCTGGGTCTGTTCAGAAGAGCAGAATTTGGCCAGACTTACTTGAGAGGGTACATTTTGAGGACGACGTCCATGCCTGGACAGTATGACAAGAAGACAGCCAGGACTGTCTCCACAAACAGGGCAAAGATGAGGACTTTATTTCTGGGGAAGTCAGAAACACACCAGATGTGAGTTCAATACTGTTACCTTCTGCAGCACCGTTATCATTTTTGTGAAGCCCTCAAAAATGTTTGTGGGGCCCGTTTGGTGACACCCTACTTACTTCATGCACTGTTGGAAGAGTGAGTTTCTCCTGGTCTTGCAGATGATCAGATTAGCCCATTGCACGACCACAATGCTGATGAAGAAGGCTGTCTGGCAGGTGAACTCCACAATCTTCCTCTGTTCATAGGTCTGTGGCACACAAGTGACGCACGTCAGGGGATGATACAGGCAGGTGATAAACAACACGCTTCATGGGCAAACTTCACATGTAGCCTAAACAGTTTCTAATGCCGGAAGTGCATAAAACATATTTAATCTCTTACTATGTAATTATAGAATATTTGTTTGACTTTTGAGGCTTATAATGTAATGTGGCCATAACATCACAATATTAAACAATGGCAGTATTTCTGCAATAATCATTATTTGTTCTCACCACTTCATCATTTGCATTGATAGAGACAGACTGGTAAGTAGATATATACCATTAGTAGTAGTACACTACAAACTGGTCACTTACCCACTGCTGTCCATAACTGTCCTCCAGATCGTTAATGGACTTGTCATCCCACTTCTCTCGAATTCCGAGTAGTATGGGGGGCAGAAAACCGTTTTGAGCCAAGATTACAAAATATGTGAAGAATCCTGCCAGGGCCTGGATCATACCTGTTAAAATGGCAAAGATGGTGAAGGTCAGTCCCTGAAGTTACAGCACATGAATCTCTGACCAGTATATCCATGATATCAGACAACCATTTTGTCATGGTTTGCTGAGGGAGTTGGACCAAAAGTCAAGTCAAGTCAAGTCAAGTCAAGTCAAGTCAAGACAAAAGCAAGGCAAGGCATAAGGCAAGGCAAGGCAAAGCAAACTTGGTATCAACAGGAATCTTTACTGAGATAAACAAACCATATGGTGTGTAAAACACAACAAAGACAGAGGAAGAGGGTTTAAATACACAAGGGCCAACAGCGTAACAAGAGACACTAAGGGTGCCTCTCATGTAGTGATTTATCGGTCCTTCACACACAGTCGACTTCACAAGGACATCTCATTCATGTAATTGCAACCAGAGGAGGCAAGACCAAGGACAGAGGAGGGAAGTGGAAATCCCGATACGAGAGGAAACACAAGACCATCCCACGCGGAAGTGTTATTTCGGAGATGGGCATTCTGTGGCTATACGCATGGATGACGTATCCTGTATAATGTTTAAAAATGTAGAAATATAGAAATATTGTCTGTTATTTATGGCGTGTGACGTTGATGCTAAAAGCTATAGTGGGATTATGTTAGGGGCTCATGAAGAAACATAAATGTAGCCTAACAAACAATAAGTTCATTATTTGAACGTCCTTATCAACATTTGCCATTGAAACATCGTGAATCTACACAAAAAAGCATCATGTCGGACCAAGTAATTCTTAATTATGCATTCATGTGTTGAGTTAATAACACAATGTTGTGAATGTCCTTTTTCATCAGCAGAAGAGCTGACGAGTTGCATACAGATGTCGGCCTATAGCGCGTCTTTTGGATCCGCCCTTACACTGACATCGCACGTTTTCAAAATGGTGAGTACGCAGTCGAGGACGTCTCATTTGCGCAGTTCATCGAGCTTCGTTCCTCCATCCTCCACTCATTCCTTCGTCAAAATTCATTAGTAGGAGGGGCTATGACCGGGGGAAGAATCGAGGGAGGAAGGAAGGACCGATAAATCCCAACATTGTGAACTTAACAAGCGATTAAAGTGTAACTGCACCCTAAAATAGTTTTTTGAGCTGTTGATTGATTGAAATTACTCATAAGTGGTGAACTACACTATTTTTTTTTTAAAGGTTATTTTTTGGGCTTTTTATGCCTTTAATTGGACAGGACAGTAGAGAGAATGACAGGAAGTGAGTGGGAGAGAGAGCTGGGGTGGGATCCGGAAAGGACCACGGGGCGGGAATCGAACCCGGGTCGCCGGCGTGCGGTGCAGGTGCCCCAGCCAGTTGCGCCACGGCTGGGGCCTGAACTACACTATTACCAGGGTTAACATTGACTAAAATCGTGTTTCCCGAGAAAAGTAACATTTTGTATGATTTTTTATTGGAGATATAGCTCTCTGCGCCGTCTACAGGTTGAAACATGCCATGGCATTTTGGTAGTCCTGCACTTCTCTGGCGCCTCTACGTCACTGGGCCGTTACAAATTAGGAATGAAACGCCCCAACACTTGCTGCCCTACCTGTGATAAGCCATGTCTGCATTCCCAGATTGAAACGAAATCACCATGGTTGATTGGCTGCAGCAGTGCTGCACTCCCTTCCAAATATCAGAACGTCCCACCCGTTTTGAAAGCCTTTTTCAGAAATGTGAATTGGTTATGGGGTGCAGTTACTCTTTAAAATATAACTTCAGCTCCCGTTTCCCTCTCATGAGACATAACAAGGATGTACTCCATACAGAAATCCACAGCATTTCATATTTCATCTTTAGTCAACAGCAACAGTAAAACTGAGTTCTTACCGATCTGCCCATAGGCCATACTGATAAGCCTCCCATTCACCAGCTTGTCTGTCTTGGGGTTTCTTGACTGTCTCTTTATGATGTCATCTTCAGCCTTTTCGTATGCCAGGGAGATGGCAGGAACCTGGAAATTCACAAAGACATCAGTGATATTTCCATACTTGTTTGAGAGGGTCTGAAAACAATGCAATGAAATTACAGAAAACCAAGGTGCTCTTTACCATGTCTGTTACGTAAGCAATACAGAGGATGGAGACTGTACTCAGAGGGAGTGGGATGTTGGCCATGATGAAGAAAAGGAAAGGTGTGATCTTAGGGATGGTACTGGCCAGAGTGTAGGCGATGGACTTTTTCAAGTTGTCCAAGACCAGACGAACTAGAAGACAAACATTTGACCATTTCTAAGTTGTGGTATACCATTTGAGCCTGCAAAAATACTGATTTGGGCAATGGGGGGTGGGGGTAATACATTGTAGGTGTGAAGGTATAAGTTGAGTTACTGTCACTTTAAGGTTGTGTTGATATTGTGTAGGTCTAACTGAGTGACTTGAGAGACGTTTGTGAGGGAGGAACCCTTGCCTTTTTAAACACAGCTAAACGGATACTGATATGTATGCAATTCATGATGTTTTCTATGTAGTTACTGTAAATCCTCAAATTATGACTGGGATCTTTTATTTACTTAGGTTGCGCAAAGCAGGGGCGCCACAGGAATTCATGCTATGGTACACACACACACACTTTTTTAGAGTAGAAGATGAATAAATGGGCTTTGAATAAACAAAGTTGGGCTACTCAAGCAAGCAGTAAAGCTCATAAGCAGATAAACACCAGTCGTCCGTGGAAATATTTGTATTAATGTATTTTGGCAAGGAAATGTTAAACTGCTACAACAAAATCAAAATGATAAAAATAATCCTGACTTTCCATGTCTGGAATAGACCAAAATTTCATTATATTCCAGTATTAAAGTAGATGCAGAGGAGGGGTGGCGGGTCCGTTACAAGAAAGAGCGAAGAATTCCTCACCTTCCTCAACTCCTGTAACAATGGAGGCAAAGTTGTCATCCAGAAGGATCATGTCAGCAGCCTGCTTAGAGACATCAGATCCGGCGATACCCATAGCAACACCAATGTCAGCCTTCTTCAGGGCAGGAGAGTCGTTGACACCATATCCTGTCATAGCCACAATGGCGCCCTGTAGAGCAAAATTGTTTGACTCTACAAGGTGCCACTGTTTAAACACTTGACAGTAATAAATGTCAAGTTGGTGAAAGACATTTGATTTAATTTTCTATTACTTGTCGCTGGCAGCTGTCAACAATGAAGAGTTTCTGCCGTGGAGAAGTTCTGGCAAACACAATCTCAGTGTGGTACTTCAGGATGTCATCCAGAAATTCAGGCTCCATGTCCATCAGTTCATTACCATGGACGATACAAGCCTTGGCATCTCTGAGGGTATATGAAGAGCACTGAGGTTGAATGGTATGGTTCAATAGTATTTCAGTTGAGCAGGATGAAATAAAATTACAAATATCTTAAATCATAATCAAAAAGTGACTATACCTTGGGTTGACCTCTTCAATAGGGATGTTCATGCGAGTGGCAATGTCTTCCACAGTCTCATTTCCTTCAGAGATGATACCCACCTTCTTGGCAATGGCCTTTGCAGTGATAGGATGGTCACCAGTTACCATGATAACCTACGATGGAAAAATAAAACCAGCCAAATTGCTTAAGCATGCAGGGCAAGTGTAACAAGTATGGGGCAAATATGGTAAACATATCACTCTACCTTGATGCCAGCACTCCTGCATTTGCCCACAGCATCAGGTACAGCAGCACGAGGAGGGTCAAACATGGACATGAGGCCGACAAAACACAGCTTTACAGTGGGGAAGTTCACCTCCTCAGTATCGAAATTGAACCCCTCAGGGAACTGGTCATCAGGCAGGTTGCAATGGCAGAAACCTGATCACAAAAGGTTGTGTAAAGTCATGTTTGCAGTCTCATTCTTTCAAATGTTCCATTTTGGGAATTTTTCTTTACACTGTTAAGGCCATTTCATAGTCTACACAAGCTAACTCCTGCTTGCATCGCATTACAAAACATTTTGCTACGCAATTATTGTACATTTGCAAACAGTGTCTCCTTTCATTGCCCCCCCCCCCCCCCCCCCCCCAAAAAAAAAGAAAGCCCTCTATCTAAGTTCAAGTGACTCCTTACCCAACACTCTTTCGCCTAGACCTCCAAGTTCAACGTAGGCGTTCTGGAAGGCATCCTTCATCTCGTCATCCAGGGGTTGTTCTTTGCCCTGAAGCAGGATGGATGAGCAGCGGTCCAGGATCCTCTCTGGGGCTCCCTTCATCACCAACAGGTGCTTTGTCTCGCCAGGGGTACTGTTTTTATGGATTGATACCTTTCAAGCAGTTAGCAATTAGTGGTTAGCATTTAGCCAATTGTTGAGGTGACTTAAAGGCAGAGGTGGAAAACTCGAGCTTCAGAGAGTAAAGGTCTGATCATGTATTGGTTCTACCTGTGCACTGGCAGGACTTACACTCGCTGAAACTGCATTTTTCCACCTCTGCTTAAAGGTAGTGCTGACCAGTTGTTTTATTGGAAATATCAGTACCTGATATTTGTTGGTGGAGTTGAAGGGGATCTCGACAAGCTTTTGGCACTTCTCACGCATCTCTGTCACTGAGCCACAGCACAGCTCAATGCACTTCAGCAGGGCAGACTCAGAGGCATCTCCAGCTGTGTCTTTCTGAGGAAGATAGTGGCAATTAAAACAAATGTAGGTCTCTGGGCTGATTTCATGACATGACTAATTTCCAGCCATGGACTAAATAGTATTTTCAAATTGTATCTGCAATACAATTAAATCCAGACCAGGGGCAATGTCTTGTCTGAGAAAGTGACTTCTTCAAATGTATCAGTCTGCATGCATAATGCATAGAGGACCAAAACAATTAAACCTATATAGATGATCACACGTATTCGTACCATCCTTAGCGATGATCTTCTAAAATGTACACTGAACAATCTTCTTCAATGTGCAGTGCATGGGATAATCTACTATTCTTACAACCCAACCAGTAAAATGTACAGGTTGAAATCCTGCTTTTCACACCTCGAGGATAGGGACATTCTGCTGGTCTGCCAGGAAGACAGCACGGTTACACAGACCAGCCACACGTGCCAAGGCTGTCCAGGTGGCTGTGGAGCGGTCAAAAGAGGTTCCAGTCTGGTTCTCGGTGGTGTCAGCTTCATGGATCTGGTTGTCAAACCACATGTGGGCCACCATCATGCGGTTCTCTGTCAGAGTTCCGGTCTTGTTAGTGCAGATGGTGGTGGTAGAGCCCAGAGTCTCCACAGCTTCCAGGTTCTTCACCAGGCAGTTCTTCTTGGCCATGCGCTTGGCAGTCACGGCCAGACACACCTGGGATTGGAATTGTGGTGCCAAAGCTCAATAAAAAGCACCAGCTGCACAACATTTACCTTAAAATTTATCTTGGACTCTGAATCATCCCGATCCCATGGATTGATAAGATAGAGATAGAGATTGAGAGAGATAAGACAGTATACTGGTAGGAGGAATATATAATTTGCAACATGAATGAATGAATCCCTGACTCTGAACTCTAGTCTAGGTGTACTTACAGGAAATGTAAAGAGGAGACCTTTTGAAATGTTGGTATCGATGATCACAAGGAGGAAGATGACCCCATCCAGCCAGGTGTAACTGAAGATATACGAGAGGATGGCGAACAAGGAACCCAGTAAGCTAACTGGCTTGACGATGCTGCGGATGAAGTGCTTGATTTCAGTGGAGAAGGATGCTCTGCCACCAGACAGAAGGACGGCCCTAGAAGTGATGATGTGGATTAAATGCTCGATTCCAATGGATGTGAGACCGTTGTCAAGGACAGAGACCAGGTGGGCAACATGAGCCATGAGTGTGCTATCACCAGTTTTGATGACAATACCTCTAGCAGTACCTGAAATAAAAACATAAACAAAATTACAATTTGACAGTAGATATTATAATGTTCTTGCACATGATGTAAACTTCAGTTCTAGGGTTGCAAGATAGAAAATGGTTAAAACATTTATGGGTTGTTATGTTTTGTATGTGGCTAAAACCAGTATACCTTCAACACAGTTAGTGGAGAAGAATGCAAGGTTCCTAGTTTCCAGGGGATTATCATTGGAGAAGTCAGGGGTACGCATCTGAGGCTCAGATTCTCCTGTGAGGGAGGAGTGGTCCACCTGACAATGGAATACAACGACATTAAGCAAAATAGGAAAAATAAAGTCTATGTTGAAAATGGCATGCACACAGACAGAATACACTCTAGAATATCCACCTTGCAGCCATGAGCGGAGATGATACGCAGGTCAGCAGGGATTCTGTCTCCACCTTTCACCTCCACCAGATCTCCAACCACCACCTCCTCAGCATTAATGTTCTTCTTCTCACCATCACGTACAACCAGGGCTTGCTACAGGGTCAGTCAAAAATTGACAAATTCAGGTGTTTCAAGACACCTGAATTTGTATACAAAACAATACACCTCAAATATTATGACTTGGAGGTACCTGAGGAACCTTGATGGAGTTTGTGATCTTTGAGCTCTTAGCCTTCTGGTTGTAGGAGAAGCATCCAGTGATGATCGCAACAGCAGACACAGCAACACCCAAGTACAACTGCACAGAGAAACAGAAAAGGTGCAAGGTTAAGTTAGGTGAAGTGTCCAACTGGAGAAATACATTTTCCCAATGGATCTGAAGTCAGAAAGACTCTTCTCCTTACGTTATCAATTGCTGATTCATGTCCTAAGGCAGTCTGAATAATGCAGGTCAGGAAGTAGAGGATGGCTATAATCCACAGCAGAATAGAGGACATAACAATGATCTTGCAGAACTTCATCCATCCGGGGGTGGTCCGTGGTGGGGTCTGAGCAGTAAGAGCATTAGGACCATCGCGAGCAAGGATCTCTTTTGCACGACTGGCAGTCAATCCCTGCAAATACAACATGGAACCATTCAGCAACTTTTTCCAAGTTCACCGCAGCCGGCAAACAGACAGGGCTTTCACAGCGTATCTAATATAAGGTGAGCAGATTTCTGGGCCAAAACCCGGGGACATTTTCAGTTCAGAACTGTAAATACCTCCAAAACATGTGATGTTTTTACCCCTGTAAACTTAAAGCCAGGACACTGTCCCAGGGGCGTCACTACACCTACAGTAGAGTTGCACTTGGGCTGAAGCCCCTCTAGTCTAGGGGGTCTAAGGGCAGGGTTCCCCGTAAAAGTGTTTAGCATATATTAATGTTTAAATGCAAAAATCTGGTTAGACTTTATTTTTTCATTATTCAATATTCATTATTCTTATCTATGGATGGAAATATTAGATAAGTTAGTTATCTTGGTAATTGTCATTGCTATCTAGGACTATATGCTGTATCTGAGAAAGTATGATGGGATAATATTTGTCTTGTGTCAGTCCTCATGATTGTTTTTCTTAATATATATTTTTTTGCCTTAATGTCACTAGGAAGCCAGTAGAAATATACAGTATATTCATATTTGTAAGTGGGATTGCTTGGATTCTGACAAATGTCGGGTCTGTCAATCACAGTGACAACTGGGGAAATTTCTGGGAACAGCTCCAGCCAGGGACAGGTCACCCAAACCGGTAACTGTCCCTGGAAACCAGGTATGTCTGGTCACCCTAATACAACATAACGCAACATGTGGCTATTTGTCATTTTGTGTGAATGTTTTTGTGTGGACCCCTGTGTTTAACATGATCAAGACTCAAACAGGATCCTCAGCAACTCACCCTGGTCAAGTCAGTGCCATATTTGCTGTTGAGTTCATCAAGTGTCAGCTTGTGATCATCCTGTAAAGATAAAGAACAGGAGGAAAAACAAACAGCAAACAACAAATAACAAAAATACACATCACAAGCTGTTTGCTTCTACAAGGAAAGATAAAGTTGCCTTACCAGAACTACCTCACCCTTGTTGTTCTCCTTCTCTGAAGTAGCAGCGAGCTTATATTTGTCCCGTCCTTTCTGTGACGCACCAGAATAGAAAACGTTTAGCTTCAAGAAAATTGCTGACCTCCATGGGTGTTATTCCACAGAATAAATTCATGGCGCTAGCCCTGGAACATATTTCCCCCATTATATTATCATGTTAAGCCTATTGTCTGCCTTGATTCTGGCTATTCTTTGCAGTTTTTTGCCTATAATATTGCTTACACACTTCTTGCAGAATTTGGCACATTATATGTCAAAACTCTACACACAGCCATATAAGACACAGCACTTGGGGATAAACCAGTCACATATTTTGCCAAAATGAAACACTGCAATCAAAACATAACTTTTTAAAAGTTAAAAAAAAACACACAAGCACCATTTGAATTACCCTATCATATCACCAGAAACACACTGATGCACTTTATATAAAACACTGCAGTGTGAATATCAAAAACGTAGCAACAAAACAAGACAAAAACAAATTGCTACTGAAAAAAAAGACATATAGTATATGTGTGTTTTCTTGTGTGTGTGTGTGTGTGTGTGTGTGTGTGTGTGTGTGTGCGTGTGTGCGTGTGCGTGTGCGTGTGCGTGTGCGTGTGCGTGTGTGTGTGTGTGTGTGTGTGTGGTGGAGGTGAGATGGGGGCTTTATGGATCCTGCCTTCTTATCTGGCCATAAATTCTCCTCAACATCGCAGATGATGTCCTCTCTGGCTATACGCAGCGGGGAAGACATCGCCTTGTGTGTCATTTGCACCCTTGAACTGACCCCATCTCAATATTAGAACATTGTATTGTATATAATATTCATTGGCCCACAATAATTATTCGATAGGTTAAATGGGAAGTAAAGGAGCTAATACAAAACTGTACGTGTCAAACTGAAAATGAAACCTGGCGATTTTCTAGGCTGATTTGACTTGGAACTTCACTAGCTAGGTTTCATTTTCATTTTCATTTCTTATTGCACTTTCTAACTTGAGAAGAGACAAGTTTTAAATGGGAAAATTACTGGACACTTTTACTGTAAGCGTGATGCTAGCAGGCAAGATGCTAATGGTCTAAACCGATTCAATGATCTATGCTAGGCTGGAACTAAAAGTTGTAGCCAGACCACAGAATGGCTGGATGAACGGGGAAAAGGTAACTATCAATTGTTTCGCTTAAGAGGAGGTGGAAAATGAGAAATGGAAAAAGATTGTTGCTTTTTTTCGTGATTCTTTTGCTGAATTTTGTGTGTGTGTGTGTGTGTGTGTGTGTGTGTGTGTGTGTGTGTGTGCGCGTGTGTGTGTGTGCACTCAAAATCCATTTGCCATGGACAATTACACCACATATGGATACTACAGACAAAAATTGTACTGTTTAGTTTAGTGACATCCATAGATACAGTATCTCTGCTCACCAACTCACATCACTATTCCTAGGAAAATACCCAAATCAGTAATGATCCATGCCATGCAAGGGACGTAGGTTTGGTCTCAGTTTTGGTAATACCAATACCAAGCGAAGAATTTCGGTTTCGACACTTTTTTTATTTTTACAATTTGACTTGATTTGGGATTCCCTCACCGTCATTATGCCATTATTTACAGTATATTGACTACTGTGTGATCATTCTGCACAATGACAAAATTGAATCTAATCTAATTTAATCTAATCATTCACATCAGTGGCTATCCTAGACTTTGAACCTGAACACGTCAAATAAAATCTTTCTAGAATAATAGAAGAGATTACTTACACTCTGCTTTATGTCCCCTTGATTCATCTTGGAAGGCGTAGCTGCAAACCACAAGAAGGGGAAAATATTTACATGCTGAAAGGCAAAGGGAATATTAAAATGTTTTACTCTGGCCTGTGATGGGGAAGGCTGTGTATTGCCAGACAACCCTGGTAACTTACCGTTGTCGTCGACACACACCCGCTCACTTGTATGCCAGTGAAACCACAAAGCAATGTAGCCTGTGCTTCTCACATGCCTCTCCCTCGCTTTTTCAGTCAAATGACATGAGCATAAATGAGCATATCTTTTACTGTCGTCCTGGCCATAGATCTTAGAAAGCTAGATAACGCATTGGGAGTCTTTCAGGAGAGGGAGTTATCCCAGCAAACTCCCGACATTCCGGGAGCATTCCCTAAAAGTTCTTTTAAGGTCACACAAAAGTGAACTTTTAGAATTATACTATTGAATTATCAATAGTATCGATACTAACATGATGTGATCGGTACTTTCATTTCAGTTCACTTCCGATTTCTCTCATTTTTATGTTCACAACATGTTGCTCATGCAAACACCACTTCTTTCACATCTTGCATGCCTGCTTTGTAATGTTTTTCTGGACTTTAAAGTATTTTATTAGCCTAGAAATCTAGACGCACCCTAGCGGCCAAAAGTATTTTTGCCTAGCGGGATGGTCTAGGGTCGCACCGTTAAAGGGATAATCCGGAGTGAAATGCACTTTAGATCAATTTTTCGGACTATTGGGAGTACATACGTTGAGTTGACACCAAAATCATGTCATTCGGATGTATTTTGAGAAAGTTCGAGCTCACCGTTTTTAGCCAAAACTCGTTAGCCTGGAAGTGACTCGGGCATGTCCTTTCGCCGCTACAAAACGCTATTTTTATACCTCTTCTACTGTTCCAAACAACACTACACTTACGTGGTAGTGAGTAGAGGGTCCCTAAAGCCAAACCGAAGTATCCCCACGTCTTTATGTGGTCGGATAGAGAGTCCAGAATAAATTTAATCGAGTCAGTACCTTTCCGGAAATGTCGCAGCTGCAGCTAGCAACGTTTTAACAACACTTTATTAACATTTCCGGAAAGGTACGGACTCGATTAAATTAATTCTGGACTCTCTATCCGACCACATAAAGACGTGGGGATACTTCGGTTTGGCTTTAGGGATCCTCTACTCACTACCACGTAAGTGTAGTGTTGTTTGGAACAGTAGAAGAGGTATAAAAATAGCGTTTTGTAGCGGCGAAAGGACATGCCCGAGTCACTTCCAGGCTAACGAGTTTTGGCTAAAAACGGTGAGCTCGAACTTTCTCAAAATACATCCGAATGACATGATTTTGGTGTCAACTCAACGTATGTACTCCCAATAGTCCGAAAAATTGATCCAAAGTGCATTTCACTCCGGATTATCCCTTTAAGGCCAAGCTTGCGTTCGACACCAGGCCAGCCTGTCCAATCAGAACGCTCTATCTGTGTACAGAGTCCTTGAGCCCGCCTTAGCACGGTGACGACAGAGCTGCGAGGCACCTTCGGCTTCTGATATTGACGCCAAGGGGCTTGACCATGCGTCCTCGTTCGACGAGTTGGGTGTGAGACCGTGTTGCAGCAACCATAGAGAACAACAAAAGATGGATGAGGCTAACGAAGCGAGCTCGTTTGAATCTGCTTTGGAAGAGTTAGACTTGGGCTTTTCTTTGAAGGTTGAGCAGAAAGAAGCACTCAAGTCATTCGATTTAAAGAAGGATGTATTTGCCGTTTTGCCAACCGGCTACGATTGGTCATCTTGAATTTAATTCACAAGGTCTTATTTGTTCATTGGCACAATGGATACCGTAACATGAATTAATTTCTGTGGAGACCATGATATTGTAGATCCTAAGAGGAAATAATGTCTCTTCAGAAAAATAAACAAACCATTGCTTTTTATTTGAAAATTGTGTTGACTGATATGTCAACCCTCATATCAGTCATTCACCTCATTCTAAAGTGAAAGTGTGTGCAAGCGCAGGTGTGTCTGAAATGTCAGCTGTAAAGATAGGCATGTCACATGGGTAGACAGTTGAAACTTTGAGAATTAGGTCAAGACAAGTCAACTTTATTGATACTGTAGCGCATAATGCACATTTCATACACAGAGGTCTTTACAGAAACGCAGATATAGCTAATAAAAGCATAGAAGGGCAATAGTCAAAGAATAGTTTAACAAAAAAGGACTAAAAAATAAATATAAAACATGCAAGGGAATAGTCCATGTACAGTAGTACAATAGCACAAGTGCCACTTCAAGTCAAAGGAGTAAAGTAGCCTAGCCCTCAGTCACTTTTGTACAGAACAACAGAGAGCTATGGTAGCATTCCTTCATGTAGCCTTGACATTCACCCATCACCCAATGCAAGAGACATTTTATGAGGCTCTTTTACAAAGAATGCGTATGAGACATCACCTGATTGAGGCATTATATTGCTGCTTATTGTATGTCAGCATGATTCACTGGTTTCAGTTGGATGTTAATGTTGGATGTTAATGATAGTTAGTCCATCCCTTGATTGAGGCAGAAATGCTGCTTTATTGACAGGATACGGTTTCACTGGTTTGAAAATATGAGCTATGACAGGAGTTGGGTATGAATGTTATATATTCCATCCCATGGCATTGTTTTACTGGTTTATTTGACAAATAATCTGGACCTGTTCTATAAGGACCTTATGTCTGTTTAGAATTGTTTTAAGAGCCTATTGAGGCATCTCAGAATAAAGGAATGTCCACCACATCCAGTGTTTGTGAATATCTTTAACTGAATTTATTCAATGTACAGTAGCTGGATACTAATGAACACATGTCTCTTATAGCCACTATAGAGTTATTTTAGCAACGCCATATTTAGGGTGGCCCGCGAAGACCCAGTGGTTGTCCTGTGTGGCCCACTTGGTAATGCAGTTGAATAGCCCTGGCCCACTGTTTAGATAGATAGATAGATAGATAGATAGATAGATACTTTATTGATCCTCAAGGGGAAATTCAGTAGCCTACATAGCCGTCAACCTAATAAACTGAAGTGTTTATTGTGGCATGAATGCATTTCGGTAATGAGGGAGCAATATACTGTGAAGTGGTACTACAAGTCAAAGGAGTGCCTAGCCCTCAGTCACTTTTGTACAGAACAACAGAGAGATATGATAGCATTCCTTCATGTAGGCCTTCTGTTGCCTGGACATTGACCCGTCACCCAATGCAAGAGACATTTTATTAGGCTCTTTTACTAAGAATGCATACTGTATGATATATCACCTGATTGAAGCATTACATTGCCGCTTAATATATGGCAGTATGATTCACTGGTTTGTTTTACAAATATGACATATTTAAGCATTATCGCACAAGTGGGAGTGGTGTTGTTGGCCTATATCGCTGCGGCTGTGGTTCGCCATAGGCTCGAAGCCGAAGGCTGATATGTGGCGGCTGGTGGTTATAAAAATAAGGGAGGAAGGAAGGTGCACTTGATCGGTGTTAGTGGCAAATGTGAGGTTGTGATGGTATTGGTGGCATATGTGAACAATAGAGTATGTAGGCCGCCTACCCAGACATTTAAACCACCGTTATGCACTTGAGCAAGGCACTTAACCTCAAATTGCTCCAGGGACAATGATCTTTGTTATATAATTGACATATGTAAGTCACTTTGGATAAAAGTGTCTGCTAAATTAATAAATACAAATGTTAACACTTGGAGGTCCGGGGCCTTTTCAGGCACTTTGAGGCAGCTAGCTATACCTTGAGATTTTTACGTTTTTCATCTAACTAAAAACATCTATGCAAAAGTGGCACATATGGTTATATTCAAGAGATCCTCCAAAATAATTATATGAGAGTAAAGTGGATGTAATGAAATTACTTTTTATAATAATTCAGTGTAAACACAACTATTTAAAAAACAATTATATCGAGCTAAGACTTTTGAAGTTTAAACCTTGAAAACAATGGTGTTGGCTCCATATAAGTAAAAAGAACATTTAAAAATGTTATGTAGTTTTACTACAAATTGGAAAAAAGTCAGACTAATGGGTCACTTAGTGCATGTCTCTTTCAAATGCAAATTACTGTAAGTTGAATGGGCTTTTTGGATGGGCCTGCTGCAGGTGAGAGGACTGAAATCCTAGGGTTTTCTTTTATTGTTTTTACAAAGTGCCATTGATACATTCTCTTTTAACTAGTTGATTAAAGGTTTATGGTGTCACTTATATGTTTCTAGGACAAAAAACTAGCAAAGATTGACATGTGTTTGGAACAGTTTTTCAAATCCCCAGGGAGGGATTTAGACTCCAGAGGGTTAATCAATCTAGTTCTGGGAAGTCAGGAAAAATATACGTTTTGGATATTGCCGAAATGAGATCGTTTTGTATGGTTTTAGACATGCCTGTAAATAGTGACGAATTGTTGTCTGAATCAGCCCCCTCGTCATGCCCCCTGAAAGACAGTTCTTGCATGCCCAGATAGGCAGTAGCATTAATCAAACGCTTCACAGTCTCCCTGTTCTGGCGCACCTTTGCATTATGCTGTGCAGTCTGCAACCGCACACCTTCGTCCATAACCTGATCAATTGGCATTGTGCCCAGCAATGACAATCGTATTACAGCTTCAATGTGCTCATCACACATATCGTGGCGTTTTGTTGCCCTATCCAAATTTCCAAATTGGCGTTTTGTTGCCCTATCCTGGCTATCCAAATATCCAAATTGTCAGTAAATCCCTGAACTGTCCACGTTCGTGACTTCCCCATTAGCAGGGAAGGCCAGCAGTAGGCTATAGCCGACTGTTTTCTGTGCTACCAGGTAGCCACGAGTATTTGTCATACCGTATGTAGCATTCACTACACTAGATTTAGCATTACCATCTTTTTTTGGAATATGGATTTTTGGAACTGGTCTTCCTGCTGCTTTGATCCTAACCTTTGCACTGTAATTGAATGTGTAAAATGGTTTGTTCAGTAAAAACATGGACAGCGTCCTCTGATGCCATTGTAGTCTTTATTTCACGAGCAATTAGCAATGTAAAACAAGCCTCCCGTTCAACACAATATTCTTCTCGTTGTGGACGCAGATCACGGTCTTGCACGGTGTAATCGAGGAGCTAGCTGCTTATTGGTTCACCGTTGGCGCTAAATTCCAGAGCCTCTGGCTAGACCCGCCCACTCCAACGGAGGAGCTTCCTCCCTTGCCCATTGAAAACGACGGGGTTCACGAGCCGCTGGGGTCTGAGAAGTTTATAATGGACTTCAATGAGGGTTCTCTTTCAAGCATTCGTTCGGTATCTCACTATGGGACACGCCCTCTCGCGAGTTCCCCAGAAGCCAAATATCATTACGCCAGCCACTATTGGCTGGACGACTGACGTATGCGACGTGGAGGAGGTACGCCCACCTCCCTTATAATCCACGGCGCAGCGTCATTGCCTCAGTCTAAAACCTCTTCTCGCCCCCAGAGGCTTGCTCTCTCGTACACAGGTGTTCGTGGCTTGGAGGCTTAACTGTTCATAGAGCGAGGTAACGACTCGGTCCCCGAACGCTTCCTTAACGCTACTTCATCTTCGAAGAGCATTGGTTTGGACTTGGCTAGTCTGTCTCCAAACAGTAGCCTCTCTGCTAGTCTGTCGCCAAACAGTAGCACGCTAGCCTGTCTCCAAACAGTAGCCCCCAAACTCTAACGCTAGTCTGTCTCCAAACAGTAGCCCACTGCTAGCCTGTCACCAAACAGTAGCCCCGCTAGCCTGTTACCAAACAGTAGTACCCCAAGCTTGTCTGTCACCTAACAGTAGTGACCGCTAGCCTGTCACCAAACAGTAGCGAAGGAGCATGTCTACGCAAGTACCCCCCCTCCTCGCGAGGAAGTGCGATGACCTTGCTAGACTGTGCTTGTGTGGGAGCAAGATTGCGGCTGCTGACACCCACCAGGTGTGTGCCGCGTGTCTGGGGCTGCAACACGCCCGGACCGCGATAACAGCCCCGGGAGTGTGCGAACACTGCGCCCGTCTCTCCCACCGGTCTCGCCAACGCAGGCTAACACGCCTAGCTAATTTCACCGGCGACGACCCCATGCTCGGAGCGGATGACCTCCCTCCCCTTGAGTCAGCAACCCTCACCCAGGAGCCGGCCAGCGCTGGAGGAGTGGACGCCAGCTGGGGTGACCAGCTCGACGCCCTATCGCCTATGTCCGACGCTGAAGACAGCCCAATGGGTATGCTAAGCGCGACTGGTGAAGCTGAACTCTCCTCGGAGGATGGCTCCGTCGACCTACTATCCCTCGGGGATGAGGATGGCGACGACCTATTCCCTCCAGCTACTCAGACTACTCGCCCGGGCGGCACGAAAAGTGAAAGCACCACCGAGGCTGACGAAGCCGCGAACGTGGGCCTTCACGACGTCTGCAAAAGAGCAGCTGCAAAGCTCGGCCTTGCTTGGCCGGAGGCCCAGAAGGAAACCGTTTCCTCTCGCTACGAGGGAAAGAGGCTCCCGAAGGCTAAAAGCTCCACCAGACAACTGCTGCCCGTTTTCCCCGAGTGCCTTGAGGAAGCGACACGGTCATGGTGCAGCCCATTCTCAGCGAAAAACCCGGCTCAAGGAGTCGCGGCGCTGGAATGGCCCGACATGGAAAGCGGTGGATTCGCCCACCTGCCCCCTGTTGAACCGCTCCTGGCCTCCCACCTCCATCCCGCCCAGAAGTCTGCGATGACCCCCTCGGGACCCGCATTCCCCTCCAAAGCCGACAACTTCCAGTCCGCCATGACTGAGAAAAGCTACAAAGCTGTGGCGTCGGCGGTGAGAGCTCTCAACGCCTCATCTATGCTCATGGCCTACCAGGCCGAGCTGGAGGAAGACTTCACATCCTCTCCCAACCAGCCAGCTGTCTGGGACAAAGTTTGTGTGGTCACGGACCTAAGCCTACGGCTACACAGGTGTGCGGTGCAAACTGCGGGGCGGGCTATGGCCCTTATGGTCTCTCAGGAGAGAGCTCGCTGGCTAAACCTCTCCAGCCTCTCCCACAAAGAGAAGACTCAGCTGCTAGACGTGCCCGTGGACCCCAAAGGCCTCTTTGGACCAGCCGTGGCCACTATGCAGAAGCGGTGCGAGGAAAAGAAGCGAGACGGCGAAGCGCTGCAGCTGTGCCTCCCCAGAAAGGCACAAGCCCCCGCTCCCAAAGCACCCAGGCAGGCGTTCTCCGATGCAGCGACGCGCGCGCCGCACTACCGCATTCCGAGACGTCAGCCCCCAGCCCAAACCGCCACTCAGAGCCTCGGTAAGAACCCCGAGCTCAAAGGTGCCTGGGCTAAAAAGCCCTTCACCCCCAACGCGACGCAGGGAGGTCAGCACAACCCCCCGTCCGCGCAGGGAGCGAGGAAGAAGAAGCGTGCCTAGCACGCTCCTTGCTGGCGAGAGGGGACGAGTTCAGCCAGGCACTCTCCCCTCCCCGAGCCACACCGGCCCCGTTCCTGGGCCTGTTCAAAGGGGCACGTTCCCTGCCCTCCAAGAGGCGTGCAGAGGCCACAGCGGCGCTCGCAGTTCACAGCCCACCGAAGCGGAGAAGAGACATGGAGTGCCAGTTTGAGCCCCAACAGTGTCTCACAAGCACACACCAGTGCCCCCCTTCACAAATAAATGTTTCGGTGCGCAGCCAGGCCGTGGGCCAAGGGCGTATCCGACAAAAGAATGTCAAAAAATGTCATATGAACAAAAAAGCTCTCACAAAAAAGTACGAGCAGTGTTCAGTGGCGAGGGTGTGCAGTCACTCCCTGAGCTCCACCGGTGACGCTGGGCACAATAAGCACGCTGGTCATGCAGCCCACACCAGCTCGGCCACTAGATGGCGTAATTTCGCCTCTAACCGAGCGCATTCAGTACTGGCGCATGCATGTGCAGTCAGACTGGATAATAAAGATTATAGCGAAGGGCTATCGTCTACAGTTCGCTACCCCCCCGCCCCCATTCAACGGGATAGTACAATCCCATGCCACAGGGGACTCCGCTCGTGTTTTACAGGAGGAAATAACCTCCCTGTTAAACAAACAAGCGATCAGAGTAGTTCCTTTCGAGCAGAGCCATCACGGCTTCTACTCAAGGTATTTTCTGGTTCCAAAGAAAGGAGGGGGGCTGCGCCCAATATTAGACCTACGCGCTCTGAACAAATACTTAAGAAAGTACAGCTTCAGAATGCTAACCAACGACGCACTGATGCGCTTCGTGCGCCCAGGCGATTGGTTCACCTCGGTAGATTTAAAGGACGCGTTCCTACATGTCCCAATCTATCCCCCCCACAGAAAGTTTCTCAGGTTCGCCTTTCGAGGCGTGACCTACGAGTGGCTTGCCCTCCCATTTGGCCTTGCGCTCAGCCCCCGTGTCTTCGTAAAAGTCACCGAAGCGGCTATTGCACCGCTCCGGGAACAGGGCATTCGCCTGGCTACATTTATCGACGACTGGCTGGTGGCCGCGCGGTCGTGCCAGGAAGCGCAGCAACATACGGCTCTCCTAACAGAGCACCTGATGTTACTGGGTTTCAGAATAAATTGGGAGAAAAGCGTTCTGCGCCCATGTCAGATTACCACCTTTATAGGGCTGTCCCTAAACTCCGTCTCATTCAGAGCGTGCCTGTCAGAGGAGCGGGTCAAAGCGTTCCGCGCGTGTCTCGCGCTGTTCCGCAGGGGAGCCACTGTGAAGTTCAGGGTCTGCCTCAGACTCCTGGGTCTCATGGCGTCAGCCTTGGTAGTCATACCACTCGGCCGCCTGTACATGAGGGCTATTCAGCGGTGGGTGGCATCGCTGAAATTGAATCCCTCGCGTCACGGTCACCGCCGTGTCGCAATCTCAGCAGCCTGTTGCGCTGCGCTGCGGCCCTGGAAACGCCCACTCTTCCTCACGGAGGGTACACTGATGGGCGCTGTCCTACACAGGAAAGTGGTGACGACGGACGCCACTCACGAGGACGGACGCTGGGGAGCCACTCACGAGGGCAGGTCGATAAATGGGCTATGGGACGTACACATGCGAACCCTGCATATAAACCGTCTAGAATTAATGGCGGTCTGGCTCGCACTCAGACACTTTTTGCCCGTCCTGAGGGGACATCATGTCTTGGTCAGGACAGACAACACCACGGTGGTGGCTTATGTCAACAAGCAGGGGGGACTGAGGTCTCTTCATATGCACACGTTGGCACACAGACTGATTTTATGGAGCAGCACACGGCTCCTGTCGCTGAAAGCCACACACGTCCCCGGTGTATTGAATTTGGGTGCAGATTTATTATCCAGGGGCAACCCCCGCTACGGAGACTGGACTCTCCACAGCGATGTGATGGCTCAGATTTGGTTGCGGAACGGTCAAGCGAAAGTGGACCTATTCGCGTCCGGGGAGAATGCACAATGTTCAATGTTTTTCTCCCTGCGCGATCGCAACGCTCCATTAGGGATAGATGCGTTGGCACACCAGTGGCCACACGTCCTACTCTATGCCTTCCCCCCGTTGGAACTAATCACTCCAACACTAGCCAGGGTGCGGGAACGGGGCCTCTCACTTATCCTCATAGCCCCGCGCTGGCCAGGGAAACCCTGGCTGGCGGAGATCATCCCGTTACTCCACTCCCCGCCGTGGCCACTGCCACTTCGCAGGGACCTGCTGTCCCAAGCGAACGGGGAAATATTTCACCCTCACCCAGAACGCCTGGCTCTCTGGGTTTGGCCCGTGAAAGGCTAAATCTGACAGCTGCGGGCTTGCCCTGCAATGTCATAGCGACCATTCAGAGCGCTAGGGCTTCGTCAACCAGAACGTTGTATGATAGCAAATGGCGTGTATTTAATGATTGGTGCATTAAAACAGGGACAATGGCCTTCCAGTGCTCGGTGGACGTTATCCTTACGTTTCTACAAGATTTACTGGATAGGAACAAGTCCTTCTCCACTGTTAAAGTTTACCTGGCTGCCGTTTCGGCTTGCCATGTAGGCTTTGGGGACAAAACAGCGGGCCAGCACCCTCTCATACGTCAGTTTATGAAAGGAGCGCGTCGTCTCCGCCCGGTCTCTAAACCACTGGCCCCTTCATGGGATCTACCTATGGTTTTGGATGTCCTGTCTCAACCCCCCTTTGAGCCATTACAGCAGTTGGATCTTAAAGTGCTCTCACTTAAGACGGCATTGTTGGTGGCCTTATCTACGGCTAAACGCGTAAGCGATATTCACGCCTTGTCCGTGAATCCTGCCTGTATGCAATTTTTCCCGGGTGATACGAGGGTTGTACTAAAACCCAACCCTGCGTTCATTCCGAAGGTTTTCAATCCGTCACTGTCGTGCCGTCCGATTGAGCTATTTGCTTTCAATCCGCCACCGTTCACCTCACTGGAGCAGGAGCGGCTGAATGCGCTCTGCCCAGTCAGAGCGTTGCGCGCATATGTGGACAAAACAGCAGAGTTGAGAAAAACTGACCAGCTGTTTGTGTCTTGTGCGAAGTCTCGCCTGGGTAGACCGCTCACTAAACAGCGGCTATCACAATGGATTGTGGCGGCCATTGCCCTGGCCTATACCACCAAGGGGCAACAACCCCCGGCTGGTTTACGAGCTCATTCCACTCGTGGAATGTCGACCTCGTGGGCTTTATTTCAGGGTTTCCCCATAGAGGATGTGTGCTTGGCAGCGTGTTGGGCAAACCCGACGACGTTTGTCAGGTTTTACAGACTTGATGTCACCGCCCCGACCTTAGCGCATACAGTACTAAGCACTGAGACGCCTGGTTGTGGGACGCGCTGATTAACTGATGGGGATCGCAAGCCTGTCTGGCAATCCGGGAGTCACTATATCCCATAGTGAGATACCGAACGAATGCTTGAAAGAGAACTAAAGGTTACGACCGTAACCCAGGTTCTCTGATAGCATGAGTGAGGTATCTCACCAGACCACCCTCCTTGCCGGTGGCGAGAAGAGGTTGGTTAGCTAGACTGAGGCAATGACGCTGCGCCGTGGATTATAAGGGAGGTGGGCGTACCTCCTCCACGTCGCATACGTCAGTCGTCCAGCCAATAGTGGCTGTCGTAATGATATTTGGCTTCTGGGGAACTCGCGAGAGGGCGTGTCCCATAGTGAGATACCTCACTCATGCTATCAGAGAACCTGGGTTACGGTCGTAACCTTTAGGTTTGAGGAGGAAGCTCCTCCGTACAGTAACTTTGAATTGCGATAGGGGGTGCTGTTGGCATTTTGACCTAGGAGAACGATTTTAGCTCATTCAACGTGTCCAAATAGTAATATTAAGAATAATTTATCAGATAAATAAAAAAAAAAATAATAAAAAAAATCCCTGAAGTTTTAGGGAGGTTGTTCCTCCCTTTCCTCAATGGAGGAGCCTCCTGGTACATTTCAGTCATTGCAGGTACACAAGTATACCTTGATGGGTACAGATGGCTAAGGTATTAAAAAAAGTACTTGCATCATTATTGTTCTTCAAAAGGACACTGCCCCAGCGACATTTGTACCTGTGGTCAAAAATCTCCGGACACACTCAGGTGTGAGAAAACACTGAAGGTTTATTCACAATACCTGGAGCAGGTTACCAGCAACAGCACGTTCCAGTAACACTACTCAAAGTTCTCTATGGCAAAGCCCCATCTTATACATGTTAGTTACATAGCAATACCTCTGATGAAGGCCTAGTGCCGAAACATCAGCACATTAGTCAAACAAAAGTGGTGATTCTAAAGCAGCAGCGTTGCGCTTTTTCCTGTACTTTTTTAAAGAATTCAACCCCTAAATAGCTGCACCTGCAAAAAACCCTATCGAGGTGTGCAGGTCCTTTCCTGACTTTGAGTTACATAGTAATACAATTATCGCGTTAGTAATTTTTACATGCATTGGTCTTTTCCAAAACTCCTCATACATACAAAAATATAACAACAATACATGGATACTTCTTGGACATAGCATGCGATCCACACACCATACGCAAGTCACGTGGCTACTCCAAAGTAAGATAATAGGTCAATACAATACGAATACATCCTTCGGCATTTTCTTGTCATAGTATGCTCCCTGTCAGGATATTCCCAAATACCCTTAACTCAGGACAAAAGGAGTCGCATGACCATTATTAGAACGTCCTGACATAGAGAAATCAAATGACAGACAAAGCAAAGTTGATGTACAGAATTGTATGTATAAAAGCATACACATAAAATATAAAAATGGAATGTTAATGACCTCTATAACAAATGTAGATTAGTATACTTCTCATACATGTAAACTTATTAGTAATCACTTTTATTGCATACGATTTTGTTAGTGATCCAAAATCTCTACCACATATCGATAGGTACACACTGGTACTTGGGTCATTCCGTGTCAAATCAGATAAGATTGTTGCTGCACCGTCTCAGATTTTGTTCAAACTTTGTGTATATCATCAATGGGTCCTAAAACCAAGGCCTGTGAAATATTTCTGTGGAAATCATCTGTCTTCATATCTTTTTTAGACCTTGAAATTCTTTCATTTTTACAGCTTGAAAAACACATGCCATGTCTGGGCATTAATATCTTGACAAATATGTTCCCTAGCCTCCCCAAATTTTATAGGGTGGAAGATTAACTCATAATAAGCATGTGTAAACAATTTAAAGTCTGTACTAAATGTCTCTTGACTCTCGAAAGGGCCCTCAATTTTGGAAAAACGTGCATTAAGTGTGACATTAAGGGTATTAAAAAACTGTTTATCTTTTTCACTTGGTATCAGTCACTACTTCCTCTTCAAATACGGCAGTTAATTAATGTTTTCCCACAATTTGAAGTCTCCACAACAAATAACCATGACAATAATAACAATAAAACAAGGCATGTTTGTATTTTGTGTCATTTTCATGTAACTGAAATGCTATGTGGGATAGGTAGTAGGATCATGAAAATCTATGTGGAAATAGAAAAGTATATGGACATGTAGTGTGTAAAGTTCTAATATTGCATCGAAGCCCCGTTCACAGAATAAATGCATGTAGTTACAGGTGTTTTGGTAACACCAGAATAAACATTTACAATAAAAAAAGTGAAGTTTGGCACCCCCCTCTGGCGAAACAGTAGCATTTTGCTACTTTTACAAGGCATTAACTCTGGTAGCTATTTGAATGGAATGGAAAGGCTGTATTTTACTTCCCATATTCAAAAAGAAGCAGAAATTCCTAATACCTTGAAATTGAAAAGGATGCCAAATACACTGAATTATATACTTGAAATTATGTTTTAACCATTAATCTAAAATAGGCCTATCATTAGTTGGTGGCTTTTTTGCTATCCTTTTCAATATCAAGGTATTAGGAATTTCTGCTTCTTTTTGAATACGAGAAGTAAAATATAGCCTTTCCATTCCATTCAAATAGCTACCAGAGTTAATGCCTTGTAAAAGTAGCAAAATGCTACGGTTTTGCCAGAGGGGGGTGCCAAACTTCACTTTTTTTTATTGTAAATGTTTATTCTGGTGTTACCAAAACACCTCTAACTACATGCATTTAATCTGTGAACGGGGCTTCGATGCAATATTAGAACTTTACACACTACATGTCCATATACTTTTCTATTTCCACATAGATTTTCATGATCCTACTACCTACCCCACATAGCTTTTCAGCTGCATGAAAATGACACAAAAATACAAACATGCCTTGTTTTATCCTTATTATTGTCAAATTCATTTGATTTGGAGACTTCACATTTTGGGACAAGATTAACAAAAGATTATATTTCTATAGAAAAGACTCATTGATGGCAGATGTGTCCCAATAAAAAAGTTTTGAGACCCTCAATATCACTTTTTTTGCATGTTTTTTCAGAAACTAGGGACTTCTGTACAACCAATGAGACTGTGGTACAAACATTTAATCATTGAATCTTACTGAGAACATGCTTGTCTTCCATTCAATAAAGTTTAGTCAGGCTAGGAATGATACTTTTTAAGATATGAGTACCTTAACATGGCCTCCAAGATAAGGTCATTTAGAGAGTGTAAAAAGGCAAGGGCAAAAAGACAATGAAAACAATAGAATTGAGCAAAAATATTTTACAGATTTTAGTTATGGAACCTAAACATTGTGTAGACAAACTTTGAAGAAAATCCGAGTCGGTGCTGCAACCATTTTCCTGGATTTTGTCTGATTTGACACGGAATGACCCACTTGCATTTCTTAGAGTGCAATGCACTTTTTACTGGTCTCCCAAAAAGCATACAACTGAATTGGAACTTGGAAAAGACCTGGAAACATACGTGTATATGAGAGCTTTTAGTTAACTCTCTTGTAACTAATTTCTTCACATTAATTCACGTTCTGTTGTTACTTACAGGGTCTTCTCATATTTTGCTTTATTAGTTGCAATGTATGTGTTGTTGTAATACTCTTGTGAAATCTCATTTTTACTTAATTCTAAATCTCTGATGTTTTATTTACTGATTTGTTTGCTTGTTTGTTCAAATTATCAAAACTTTTTCCCCTTTCCTTTCTCTCTGTTGTTGTGTTAAATGCTCCAAACATCAGAGATTCATAGCACTTTTAGCTGCATTATGAAAGTTTCTATACAGTACAAATAAAGCTATTATTATCATTATGCTGGATAATTCAGGCTCAGAAATTGTCTTTGCTTTCAAGGCCTGAACCATGTCCAAATAAAAAAAAAAACTGTTACTGTAGGTAGATTGCACACACACAAATTGTATTCTATGTGAAGAGAAGCCTGTACATGTAATTTGTATGATATTTGAATATCCACCCCCCCCCCACCCCCCATCCCCACCAAAAGTAGGTAGATCGGTGTGAAGTTGGTATTCAATTTCATTCAAAGTGGTATTGAGAAGAAGGTCTTAAAAAGTCTTGAATTTAGGATCCTGGGGTTAGAGGATCCTGGGGTTACCCTGACACTGGACACTCTAGTAGTAGGTCTCTCTTTCCACCCAACCTGCGAGATGAGATGAGGGGGAAGAATGGTTTCAGACACACCAGAATCTACAGTATATAGATGCTAAAACACACAGACTTTCTGATAGGCCATCACCAATCAGATGGCTATTCATGAGGTACTCATAAGTGTTTGAGGGACCAAGATTTTCTAACATTTACATTTATCCGTTTAGCAGACACTTTTATCCAAAGTGCCTTATGTCAAGTATAGTGCCTATAAAAAGCCACATACTGCTTTTATAAATGGAATCTTAATCAATTGAATTTGCCATTTATTACAATAATTAACATAATTTATCTTTAATGTCAAAGTGAAAGTAGATTTCTAAAGTAATGTTAATTCATTAAAAATATATACCGGTAATGCAAACTAAGTAATTGCAAGAATATTCACCCCCTTCAAGTTAGCATTGAGTAGATGAACCTTTGGCGGCAATTAAAGTCTTGTCGGTCTCAATTAGGCTGATCTGGATACTGCCATATTACTACATTTTTCTTTGAAAAACTGCTCAAGCTCTGCCGAGTTGGAGGGGGACAGGTGTGAACAGCCCTCAGTCACCGATTTATAGATATAGACTTCGGCTCACTGTCTTACTCTTTAATCGTCTCCCAAGTCGTAGTTAATCGTCTCCCAAGTCGTAGTTAATCGTCTCCCAAGTCGTAGTTCTTTTGCAGACTAAATTAGATTGTCCTTCAGGATTTCCATATATTTTGCTGAATTCTTTTACTTTTACTTTTACAAGCATTCCAGGGCTTGCTGTTAAGAAGTAACCCTACAGCATGAAGCTATACCACCACCAAGCTTCAAATCAGGGATGGTGCATTTTTGGTGATGTGCAGTGTTCGATGCTATCTTCATTGTCTGCGATTCTGGTCTGTATATACACTTGTTGATGTCCACAGATATACGGAGTCAGCTGGCATCACCAAGTGCCTCCACACCACAAGAAGTGCTGCTGTTCTGTCTGTATCAACTTTATCGCTTCCTCTCCAGATTGATGCTGGGGTCATTGTTCGCCCTGCTGATTGTCGGTCTTGTCCTCCTGGTATTGTTTGTCTTACCAAATGGGTTTGATTGTAATTCATTCTGTTTTATATGCATAATGCATGCTTAGGCCATGTGGTGCATGTCTTTTTTATATATGTGTATACACATATATAATATATATATATTGGGCTTTTTATGCCTCTAATAGATAGAGACAGTGGAGAATGAAGTGAATGGGAGAGAGAGCAGGGGTGGGATCCGGAAAGGACCACGTTTCGGGAATCGAACCCGGGTCGCCGATGTACAATGCATGTGCCCCAGATAGTTGCGCCACAGCTTTGGCCCAGAGTTCTAGAAATCTAGATAACTGTTTATTACCTCCACCAAGGAGGTTATGTTTTCATCTGGGTTTATTTGTATGTCTGTCTGTCTGTCTGTTTGTTAGCAAGATAAAGTTATGGATGGAAACAAAGTTTAAAGAATATCAGTGCCTACTTTATTTTGTGTCTGTTTTATTTTTCTGTATTTTGTTTAAATAACATCATGCAAATTTTCATATTTGTATTTAGCCTGAATAGTAAGTATTTTCGAATCCATCTGTGGCAAATCCAAATATGCCCATGGTACTGTACAAAACTCAGCATAGCCTAATCAAGGATATTTATTGTAAATTATCCTATAACAGGTTCTTTATTGATGGCAATTTATCTGTTAACAAATCATAATCTTGATAATGTTGACCTGATATTTGTTTATTAGTTCATAACTAAAGAGGCCTTATGCCTTATGTAGTAAGGGGTGGGGGGCTTTTCATTTGAAACAGGCTACTGTGAGGTGTTTTTTTTTTTGCCCATACTGGAAAGTAGAAGTGAGAAAAGCTACAGCTCTCGTTCATTGTAACGTAACGGTGCAACAGCTTTAGGACCTGTATGAGGCTATAAGATGCCCTGGTGTTGTTTTTGCATGCTTATTAAGATATGCTTGATACATGTATGAAAGAAAGGCACATAAATGGTACGTACATCAGCAGTTAAGTCTACACCACTAACCAAAAATACAGGGATAATTACATTTGTATTTATCTGCATTGATGGGGCAATAAGCAACTTACTTTTACTTTTGTTTTGTACTTTAGCTTGTAGGCTATTCGGTGTAATCAAGTATGAATGGAAGTTGTCAGTAGGGTTCTACCTTTGAAGAAAATGGGAGTATGGTGCTACCTTTGCTACTCTTGTCCCTGTTCGTTACAGCTATAACAATATATTTAGCATATTTCAGCCAATCCCTCAACTGGAAAAAAGGCATATTATACAGTCCTTGAGTTTGATAACTACTGTAGGTACCAAGAAACTTCAGGTGAAGTAATGCGAAATTGCTAACATTGATGGGAGATGTAGTTGGTTCACACCAATAATGTTTTTCAGTATTGTTTTTTGTACACAAACAATTACATTGTTAGAGGCCATTCACACCAGTGTGCCTTAGAATTCTTTTTGACTCGCACGGCATCATTTTTAGCAAGTGAAGTGTCCGGAATTTCACGCCACCTTATCGTCTCTTCTGATCGGTCGTCAGGAAGTGCTTCGCTCAAACTATCGGCCGATAATGATTGGTGGCTGATCGATCAGAGCATCCCTAATGGCAAGAACACATACAGTAGATAGATGGAGTTTCCTCTTACCTCCTGGGCTGCTTCGCAGGATAAGCTTACGGATTTCATCATAAATAAAGATAAGGAGTGCATATGAGAAGGCACAAAGCCACCATTGTAGTCTGAAAAAGAAGAGATTTGTAAAACAACAAAACAAATATGACCTTTGATGAAGACTGTAAAGAGTTGCCATTCAGAAATGGCTTAAGAAAAACAAATTGTTGCTGGTTCTGTTCAGAAGAGCAGATTTTGGCCAGACTTACTTGACTGGGTACATTTTGAGGATGGCGTCCATGCCTGGGGTATATGACAAGAGGACAGCCAGGACTGTCGCCACATTCAGGCCAAAGATGACGACTTTATTTCTGGGAGAGGCAGGAACACACAAGATGTCAGTTCAATACTGTTACCTTCTGCAGCACCGTTATCATTTTTGTGAGGCCCTTCATGGAGCCAGTTTGGTGACGCCCTACTTACGCTATGCCCTCTTGGAAGAATGAGTTTCTCCTAGTCTTGCAGATGATCAGATTAGTCCATTGCACGACCACAATGCTGATGAAGAAGGCTGTCTGGCAGGTGAACTCAACCATCTTCCTCTGTTCATAGGTCTGTGGCACACAAGTGACGCAAGTCAGGGGAGGATAAAGGAGGCTGAACATTGACAGACCGCTTTCTAGATAAAATGTACTCTTTGCAGATATTTTTTTTGTTATGAGCCAAATTTACTTTGCACATGGGTTTTAATTTCTGACCTACAGTAACACAACAGAGAACTCAAATAGACTATTACATTAGCCAACCACAGGTAGTAAAGTGTATGCATAACTCAAGCTGAACATAAAAAAGTAAAAAATATCACAGACACATCAATGTGATCAACAGCAATGCACAAACTTCACATGTAGCCTAAACAGTATTTCACACCAGAACAGAAGTACACAAAACTATTTTAATCTGAGCTAATTTTGTTTAATCTCTTAATCATAGGTAGATATATGCATTCGGTGATCTCGGTGAGGTGGACGGTGTCATGCGGTATCAAATTTTTTAAAAAGGCATTCAGAACGTGTTTGAGGGTGGTGGAGGTTATAGTCCAATGTTTATATCAATACCAGTGGTATTAAATGATTCCTAAGGTGTTGATGAGTGCACACATATTGTGAATGTGGATAATACAGTGTGATTTCTGAATGGTAAAAATTGCAATTAGTGAATAAACTATTTTGAGAGATGGATAAACTCTAATAAGAGGTGGATAAACTGTGCTCACTTGCGTTTAGCCTCCACTACATCCGTAGATACCGTTGGTAGTGGTACACACAACAAACGGGACACTTACCCACTGCTGTCCATAACTGTCCTCCAGATCGTTAATGAACTTGTCATCCCAATTCATTCGAATTCCGAGTAGTGTGGAGGGCAGGAAACCGTGTTCAGCCAAAACTACAAAATATGTGAAGAATCCTGCCAGAGCTTGGATCATACCTTTTAAAAATGGCAAAGACAGTGAAGGTCAGTCGCTGAAGTTACAGCACATGAATCTTCCCCCAAATGATAATTATGATATCAGCCAATCATTCTAAATCATAAAACCTTCAGACAGCTTAGAAATTCATGCACTTACTTGGTGAAAAGGGCTAAATCTACCTATTATTTGAACAATCTGTCTGACTGTGGTAGCAATCCAGCAAAATTCTGGAAAGTGATTAAGTCACTTAAAGGTGTTTCTTCAACCACTCTTCCTCAACAAATTATGCTGGATTCTAAAGTGGTAAATGAGAAAATGGAGATTTGTAATGCTTTTAATAACCACTTTATCAAATGTGGTACTCTGTTTGATCAACAAAATAGTGTTGTAGAGACTAAAGTTAATCTCAGTGTCACTAGTCCTGAAGAAGAGAGGATTTTATTTTCAAGTAGGCCTAATAACCCTTCCTTCTCATTCAGTCCATTAAGCCAATCTGAGGTTCTCTATGGATTGTGTAATTTCAAGTGTATGAAGAGTTCTCTGGGTGCTGATCAGTTAGACCCACATCTCTTAAAGATTGCAGCCCCTGTCATTGCTGAACCTTTGACTCACATCTTTAATTTAACATTCAGCTCTGGTTCTATTCCAGAAGTCTGGAAATCAGCCCTAGTGACCCCTTTACACAAAGGAGGAGACACAAATGATTTGAATAACTATAGGCCAATCTCCAAGCTCCCATGTTTAGCAAAGATGTTAGAATCCTTTGTAAATGACCAGCTTCGTTCATTTTTGTCATCTTATTCTGTATTAAGTCCTTATCAATCTGGTTTCAGAGCTGGCCACAGCACAATTACAGCAGCAACTGCTGTAATGAATGATATAGCTTCTGTTGTTGACAGTAAGAAACACTGTGCAGCTTTGTTTATTGATTTGTCAAAGGCTTTTGACACTGTTAATCACAGGTTACTTCTTGAGAAAATGTCCTCTTTGGGTCTAGATGAAGTTTCATTTACATGGTTTCAAAACTACCTCTCTAATAGAACACAGTGGGTAGACATGTCAGGTTCTATCTCAGAACCATTGAGACTAAATAATGGTGTCCCGCAGGGATCAATTTTGGGGCCACTGTTGTTTACATTGTATATAAATGACATCTGTGTTTCAATGGAAAATTGTAAAGTGCATTTCTATGCTGATGACACAATCCTTTATGCCTATGCACCATCTGTAGAGCAAGCAGTGTCATATCTTCAATGTGCATTTGATTGTGTGCAGAAGTCTTTAAATGATCTTAAACTGATTCTAAATGAAGCTAAAACTAAATGTATGATCTTTACTAGATCTAGAAAGTGTGACCTTGATGCCTATAACATTAGTTCTTTAAATGGGACAAAAATTGAGCAAGTTTCTCAATATAAATATCTTGGCATATGGCTAGACAATAAACTTTCATTTAAAACTCATGTGCTTGATCTTACAAAAAAAGTAAAAATTAAATTAGGTGCACTTTACAGGATTAGGTCCTGTTTCTCTTTAGAAAGCAGAATGACCATCATTCAAGCAACCATACTGTCAGTCCTAGACTATGGTGACATTGTGTATATGCATGCAGCTCCTTCCACTCTGAAATTACTTGATGCAGTTTACCACAGTTCACTACGTTTTATAACTGGAGATGGGTTTAGAACTCATCACTGTACACTATATGAAAATGTAGGATGGACTTCCCTTTATGATAGGAGGGAAAGGCACTGCCTCCTTTTTGTTTATAAGGCATTACTGGGAAAGTTGCCTCCTTACCTAACTTCTCTTCTGAATATGAAATCAATCTGCCACAATACACGTTCACAGGGTTTTATATCTCTTCAAACTCCTCAAATTAAATCAGAATTTGGTAAATTAGCTTTTACATTTTTTGCATCTAATAAATGGAACAAATTCCAAGAATTATTCAAATTAGATAGGTTTGTGTCACTAGACCAATTCAAAGGTATGATTGATGATATGGCTGTTGTAAAATGTTCTTGCTTTGACTAATATTTAGACCTTTTATTTTATTATTATTATTATTATTATTATTATTATTATTATTATTTATACATACTTTTCCCTCTTCTCTTCTCTCTGTTTTTATTATTATTGCTTTATAATTTGTTTATGTATTATTTTTCTTATTCTTGTTTTATTATTTTGATTATTGTTGTTATATGTTTTGTGACTCAGGGCATTGCTGTAAAAGAGCTTGATGCTCAGTCAATTTTCCCTGAATAAAAAACGGTTGATGATGATGATGATGAAGTCCTAAAGGGACACCGTATGGTAAATATATGACCGCCCTTCACTGTGACAGATGGTAATTTGTTAAGAGGCAATTACTAGCACATACTGTAGCCCAAATGAGAGGAAAGAGTCATTTAAAATTGTGCAATGCTAAATTTGACCTTGGATCTTTCTAAACAAACAAACAAACAAACAAAAAATATATATATTTAAAGATGTAACCTTATCTTAGGAAAATATGTGCTCTAATCCAATGCCCTTGGTTGAACTATTAGAATATAAGTTAAGCTAACATTTTCCTTTCATGAGACATGACAAGGATGTACTCCATACAGAAATACACAGCATTTCACATTTCATCCTCAACACAGCAAGTAGAGTCAACACAGCAAGTATAACTGAGTACTCACCGATCTGTCCATAGGCCATACCCATTAGCCTCTTGTTTACCAGCTTGTCTGTCTTTGGGTTTCTGGGCTGTCTCTTCATGATGCCGCTTTCAGCAGTTTCGTATGCCAGGGAGATGGCAGGAACCTGGGAATTCACAGAGATATTGGTGATGCATTGCTGTCTGAGAGGACTGATAACTAGAGGGTTTGAAAACAATGAAAAGAAAAACAGAAAACCAAGGTGTTCTTTACCATGTCTGTTCCAAGATCAATGCAGAGGATGCCAACTGTGCTCAGAGGGAGTGGGATGTTGGCAAAGAGGGTGATAAGGAAAGGTATGATCTCAGGGATGTTACTGGTCAGACTATAGGCGATGCACTTTTTCAAGTTGTCGAAGATCAGACGACCTGGAACACAAACATTTTTAGAGGATGGATCATTTTACCCAAGTTGTGGTATACCATTCGAATATGCAAAAAAACTTGTTGATTGGGCCATATTAGTCTTTCGAAAGAATTCCTCACCTTCCTCAACTCCTGTAACAATGGAGGCAAAGTTGTCATCTAGAAGGATCATGTCAGCAGCCTGCTTAGAGACATCAGATCCGGCAATACCCATAGCAACACCAATGTCAGCCTTCTTCAGGGCAGGAGAGTCGTTGACACCATCTCCTGTTACAGCCACAATGGCACCCTGTAGAGCAAAATAACACAATTCATCTTTTTGAAAGGACAATACCATAATGAAAGGCAATATGCCATCTGTGAGAATTATCAATTTGGAGAGGACCATTTTGCATTACCTGTCGCTGGCAGGCCTCAACAATGAAGAGTTTCTGCTGTGGAGAAGTTCTGGCAAACACAATCTCAGCGTGGTACTTCAGGATGTCATCCAGAGATTCAGGCGTCATGTCCTTCAGTTCAGAGCCATGGACAACACAAGCCTTGGCATCTCTGAAGAAGAAAAGAGATAACACAGTGTTAATCTACCTGTTGCCCTGAACTCAGATTAGTTACACACTCAGATTAACACTGTTAACATATGGATGATTTAAAAGGCTACACTGAAAGTCTACCTTGGGTTGACATTTGTAATGGGAATGTTCAGGCGAGCTGCAATATCTTCCACAGTCTCGTTACTCTCAGAGATGATGCCTACACCTTTGGCGATGGCCTTAGCAGTGATGGGATGATCACCAGTCACCATGATGACCTGGAATTAAAACAATAGGCAAAAACAAAAGGTGATCCAGCCTTGTTCTCAATCTTCATACATTACACATGACATTAATGAACATGTGCAGTAGACTGTTTTCAACCAATATCATACTTTGATTCCAGCAGTCTTGCACTTGCCAACAGCATCGGGGACAGCAGTACGAGGAGGGTCAACCATGGATATGAGGCCAATGAAGCACAGATTCTTGGTGGGGAAATTCACCTCCCCAGTGTCAATGGCAAAATCCTTAGGGAACTGGTCATCAGGCAGGTTGAAATGGCAGAAGCCTATGAGGTGGAAAGAAACAGTGTAAACCAAACCACTATGAGTAAAGTGTGGCTACCGTAATTTCCCGACTATTAGCCGCGGCTTATACACTGATTTTGCTAAATTTCTTCAGCTATGAGGTTAATACAGGGGGGCAGTTAATATGATGTTAATATGGTTTTGTTTCTTTTAACTTGCATAAAACACAGTCCTGCGGCTTATACACAATGCGGTTTATATGTAGGAAATTACTGTATTAATAAATAAATACAAATTAATAAATTGGCCAGGTAAGAAGGCCTTTTACAACAGCCAAGCAGTTTGATTAATTTCAAGATTCGCAGAACCATACCAAGCACTCTTTCGCCCAGGCCACCCAGCTCCAGGTAGGCATTCTGGAAGGCTTCCTTCAGCTCTTCATCCAGCGGCTGCTCGTTGCCCTGGATCATGATGGATGAGCAGCGGTCCAGGATCCTCTCTGGAGCTCCCTTCATCACCAGCAGGTGCTTGGTCGCACCACTGGGGTTCTTGTGAATGGAGAGCTGCCAGGAAAACACAAAGCCACAATGATCTTAGCAATGGACTCATGCACTCATTGACATGGACAGTGATGTTGGCACTGCTAAAGTTGGGAAAGGATTTTAGATAAGTGTGCTCAGTACCTGGTATTTATTGGTGGAGTTGAAGGGGATCTCGGCGATCTTCTGGTTCTTCTCCCTCATCTCCTTCACAGAGCCACAACACAGCTCAATGCACTTCAGCAAGGCAGACTCAGAGGCATCTCCAGCAACATTTCGCTAAAATATCCAAAATCACACACACACAACACACACACACACACACACACACACACACACACACACACACACACTCTCTCTCTCTCACACACACACACACACACACACACACACACACACACACACACACACACACACACACACACACACACACACACACACACACACACACACACACACACACACATACACACACACACACACACACACACACTAGAGTTATTGTGAGGAACCAAGAGCAACCTCTTTCATAGACACCAATTTCTGCCCCCACAGATCTACATGATATTCACTTAAAAGGGACACTTCACAGATTAGCATCCCTTTAAGCGGTTGTCACCAACTTGTGAGGGGTGGAGAGAGTTGTTAAAGCATGCTGATGCCATCATGCTTCACAAACAAGCATGATATAGGAGCCTGGGGAGGGGTGTCGGATACCACAAAGGCAAAATTTCATTCAATTTAGTTAAAGGAGAAAGTAGGGCTTGTTTACAGCCAGATCATGCTGGGTCTATAGGGAGGAAAATGGTGCTTGATGATTTCCTAAGGTAGTCAGAGGGAGTCGGAGTAGAACATAGAGAGAATGAAAAGCCCAATGCGGGGGGAAATCACACTGAAGACAAACAGCTCAATTATGTGCTAAACAGCTAGGGCAACTTTACAAGGGCTCCAGGGCTTTCTTTAAGGTAGCAGACTACAGTTATTCTACCCTTTCATTTTCAGGGGAGGGAGAGGCTCAATGTACAACCACTGGACTTTTACAAAAACAAAATGTCAGAAGAGGAAATGTTCACGTTCTTCACACAATCCACTGCTAGTCACCTTGAGAATGGGGACATTCTCCTGATTGGCCAAGAAAACAGCGCGATTGCAGAGGCCGGCCACACGTGCCAAGTTGGTCCAGGTAGCTGAGGTGCGGTCAAAAGAGATTCCAGTCTCTCCAGTCCAGTGGTTCTCAGTGGTGTTGGCTTCATGTATCTGGTTGTCAAACCACATGTGGGCCACCGTCATGCGGTTCTGGGTCAGAGTTCCGGTCTTGTCGGAGCAGATGATGGAGGTAGAGCCCAGAGTCTCCACAACTTCCAGGTTCTTCACCAGGCAATTCTTCTTGGCAAGGCGCTTGGCAGTCAAGGTCAGAGCCACCTGAAATTGGAATTGTGGTGCCAAAGTTCAGTAAAAAAGAGACAGCTGCACAATACTTACCCTAAAAAGAATCTTGGTCTTTGAGTCATCCTATGGATTGATAGAGAGATAATATGGAATGCTGACAGGAATATATAATTCGTGACATGAAAGAATGAACCCTGAGTGAACTCTAGTCTACTGTGTACTTACAGTGATTGTAACCAAGAGACCTTCCGGCACGTTGGCAATGATGATCCCGATGAGGATGATGATCGCCTCCAACCAACTGTATCCGAGGATGAGCGAGATGATGAAGGACAAGACACCCAGGAAGACAGCCACGCCAGTGATGATGTGGATGAAGTGCTCAATTTCGATGGAGATGGGTGTGCGGCCGATTTCAATGCCAGAAGCCAGGGTGGCAATACGACCCATGACTGTGCGATCACCAGTGTTGATGACAATACCCCTAGCAGTACCTGAGATAAAAAATGGCAAAAGTCAAATATGACAGTAGATATTATAATGTTTCTGGGGTCAAAAGATAGAAAATGGTTCAAACATTTATGGTTTGCTATGTTTTGTATGTGGCTAAAACCAATATACCTTCGACACAGTTAGTGGAGAAGAAAGCGATGTTCCTAGTTTCCAGGGGGTTATCATTGGAGAAGTCAGGGGTACGTGTCTGGTGTTTAGATTCCCCTGTAAGAGAAGAGTTGTCCACCTGACAATGGAATACAATAACATTGAGTAAAATAGGTAAAGGTAATGTTGTCTATGCTGAAAATGGCATGCACACAGACAGACTACACTCCAGACTATCCACCTGGCAGCCATGAGCGGAGATGATACGCAGGTCAGCAGGGATTTTGTCTCCACCTTTCACCTCCACCAGATCTCCAACCACCACCTCCTCAGCTTTGATGCTCTTCTTCTCACCATCACGTACAACCAGGGCTTGCTACAGGGTCAGTCAAAACATGTATACAAAGCTTACTTAACTATTTAAAAAAAAAAAAAACCTCACAAAATACAAATATTATGACTTAGAAGTACCTGAGGAACAAGGTTCTTCAAGGAGTTCTTGATCTTTGAGCTCTTAGCCTCCTGGTAGTAGGATAAGCATCCAGTGATGATCACAACAGCAGACAGTATAACACCCAAATACAACTGCACGGGGAAACAGAAAAGGAACAAGGTTCGGTTAGGTGAAGCGTCCAGCTATGCAGTTTCCCAATGGACCTGAAGCCTCTTCACAGAAAGAATGTTCTTCTTACATTAGTAATTGCTTCCTCTGCTTCACTTCCTAAGACGGTCTGAAGGCCAAAGGTGAGGAAGTAGATGGCGGCTATAATCCACAGCAGAGTGGAGAACCCGCCAGTGAGCTGCTTGCAGAACTTCACACATTCTGAGGTGGTGGGCGGTGGGGTCAGAGCATTAAGACCGTCACGAGCAAGGATCTCTTTTGCACGACTGGTCGTCAAACCCTGCAAATTCAACACGGAACCATTCAGGAACTTTTGCCAAGTTCACCAGTGCCAGCAAACAACAAACAAGGCTTTCATAGCATATCTAATATAACACAGCACAACACAACATGACGCTATTTGTCATTTTGTGTGAATCCCCTGTTAACATGATTAAAACTCAAACAGGATCCTCAGCAACTCACCCTGGTCAAGTCAGTGCCATATTTGCAGTTGAGTTCATCAAGTGTCAGCTTGTGATCATCCTGAATCAGAGGAAAGGGCCCATTTAGGTTATAAATGCACAAAGTTACACATCATCAGGACAAGACTTTTTCTTCCACAAGTAAAGATAACCTTACCAGATACACCTCTTTCTCATCCATGTCCTTTTCATTCTCCTTGGCCTTGGACTTCTTGCTTCCCTGCTCTGAAGTAGTAGCAAGCTCATATTTTTCCCGTCCTTCCTGTTACACACCAGAATAGAGAACATTTAACTTCAAAGAAATTGCTCACCTCCATGGGTGTTTCATTGTGCTTAGCTCTGGAACAGATTTCACCCAATGTTGTATTGTTTGCAAACAAATACTAACTTGGGTTTACGCCGTCAGTTAAATGTGACCCATTTCCGATTTCTTTGCTCTCGTGGCACAAATCCGATGTGCAGCATGGATCACATAAACAGGAAAAAAGTGGATGGATTCCGTTATGTTCAGATCAGATTCAGGCCTCGTTCATATGTGGAAATCCAACATGAATCGACACACCTGCTCACTTGTGCCACCACAAAGCAAAGTATATGCTTTGAGAGTCTCGTGTGAATGTCACAGAACCCTCCTTTGGTTTTAGCCAATCAACACTGTTATACTGTAGATGGCGAATGGGAGGTGAATGGGGAGGTGGTGGGTTGCGAGCGAGAACGCTACAGCACCGGCAGGTGAGCCTTGACTAAGCCATCGGGTTTATAGGAAGTGGAGGTGTGGCAAAGTTTCTTCACGTTCCTCTCAAACTTCCGTTTGCAATGACATTAACAACACTTTTCCAGCTGTCGCATGCACGCTATTTTGTTAAATAACTATGTCCACAGACAATGTAGAGTACAGTATGTTGCTGTCCTGTCTGATTAAAGGCATAAAAGCTCGAAAAAATATCTTAAAAAAAAAAAAAAAAAAAAAAAAAAGCATCATCTCAGTGTACCCATTTAAAATAGGCAAGGCTACATGTTAACATTTGGGGTTGATGATCACAGGCTTGATGTTGGATTGTTTGCTATGCTGGCCCTCTGAGTCTTTCCACTTTCTACAGTTAGAAAGTGACATATTATTGTCAATAATATTCCATATATGGCGCAAATGAGGCTAGAGTCTGTGATTATCAAAAATGAGCTGAATGAGTAAAAGGTGTCCGGTATGTTAACGTTAACACATAATAGCAACATAGTTGTCAGGGCTAGAGCGCCCTATCCCAGCTGTAGACGGTAAGGTCTGAAATGACCCAAGGAAGAAATTACATTTTGGGAGTGATCTGTATCACCGTCTGGATCCAGGAGGTGGTTATGTTTTTTCTTGGCTGAGGTTTGCGAAGTCTCTGAACATCCAGGTCTCCCCCAGTGATTCTAAAAATGTTTTACACTGGGGCCATAGAGAGTATACTGACCCAGTGGCCAGTGCATCACAATCAAGTCAAGTTTATTTATATATCGCATTTCAGAGGTCATTGACTGTGCTGTTCATAAACAAAAACCAAACAGTAATAGCATATAATACCATTGTTGGGCAAAGAGTAATAATAGATCAATAATACATTAAAATATCATAATAAAACAAAAAGAAAGCATAACTCGAGGTAAAATCATTTAACAATAAAGAATAATTAACAAGAAAACATAAAAGACTTAAGGTGGAATAATTAAAAGACAGATACAGATCTGTTCTTAACAGATAGACTTTGCCAGAGTCTAATTTAGCAAACAAGTGATATCCTTCTCAAACATCCAGAGCTGTTGCCACTCATTGGAGATTCGTTGACGTAAGTTAAGGGAAATTCCGTGCAGTTAAGGACCGCAATGCCGTGCAGAGAGGCACACTCAGCTGAGCGCATCTCTAGGACCCCTCTCCCCTCCCTGCATGATGTATGCATTAAACGATGCAAAAATAGAGCCATTAAAAATGATAAAGGACTCTTCCCATCCCAGTGACTACATGTTCAGGTTGTTGACATCAGGCAAGCATTTCTGTAGTTCAATGGCCAAAACTGAGAGATTAGGGAAGAGCTATTTCCCTAAGGCTGTTAGACTGTTTTATGAATACAACAGACTCAATGGATTTTTTTTCTTCTTTTTAAATCTTTTTAAATGAAGACATCTGTCGAGTTTTGTGGAGAAAAGAGAAGTAGGGTGGAGAAGAAGCAACCCTCACACAGATGCAAAGGCTTCAGGGCCCTGAACCCTCAGGCCCATTATACTGTATAATAGGCCCATTCACTAATCCATCCCTGGACACTGGCCTGTGGTATGACTACATTTGTCTTCAAAATGTAGGTTTTAAAAATAAATATAAATTTAGACCCTCTTCTGTCTGACTCACTTCATGTTATCCAATGCATTACAACTTACTTGCTTTCTGACCGAATTTAAAGGTTCTCTGAGCGATGTTGTGTGGTTTCCAAGCTAAAAAAATTTTTGTCACATACAGCACACATTAGCTGCCTGTGCCCTGAATACACTGTAAAAAAAACCCTCACTCTCTGTGGACAGGGTCCAACTGGACCATACAATTATAACAAACTGTTCCAGCCTATCAACAACGAGATGCAGGTTTAGGGGAGTTTCCATTGGACCGGAGGGAGGGGGAGGGAGTAGACAGCTAGCTCTCTGTTAGGTTTGAACATCAACAGAAGTGATGTTATCCATCACATAAAGGAGCGCCTTTAAGTTGTTTGCCTACATAACACTTCCACAGCCTTTATTTGGTGAATGGAGGTTCAAATTCCTTTCTTTTTATTGTATGATTCACATTAACTGTCTCTTACACACAAGCAGGCACACACCTGGGGTCTCACATATACACATGCAACGAGCAGGGTTGTCATATTCAGTTGAAACCCGATATTTACACTTACATACACTTCAGGCCGTCCTAAATATGTTCACTACCCTTGGCTGCAATTTAATTCAAAGTTTTGCCTCTACTGTTTTGACTAACTTTCTTCTCATCATCTAGTCTATGAAATCATAGCTGGCAACAGAACTTGATCCTGTTTTTCAACCGTTTATTTCTCTCTCTCTCTCTCTCTCTCTCTCTCTCTCTCGGTTGTCATATAAACACAGGCACACACAGATAGCAGGGTCTTTCTCATACACGTGCAGCTTACGAAATGCAAAACAAGCAGTGGTGTAACTCATTTATGCTCACACAACAGGGGTTATGCACTCACTCAGCTCAAGAAATGCAGAATAAGCAGGGGTGTCACTCACACACTCAACTGAGTCTGGTCAGCACTCTTATTTACTTCATTACTATGCATGGTCTTGCCAGTATATGCCAAGTGATGGAAAGGAGCAGCCAATGACCATCTTAATAAGCAAGACAGACACCAGGGTTCTCATTGAGGCCATGCACAGAGGTCCTCTAGGCTGGGTGAACCCTACCTGCTGAACTTCAGGCGAATTTGGATTTCGCCCGGCAGCTCAGGCTGGAAACACATCTATCTCCTCTGTTCCCTGCCAGAACCTTTGGCTCCAATCAAAAACTACCTTATCCAAAAGACACACCGATCACGCCTCTTGTGCAGTAGAAACAAAGCGCAGCCTCCCCATACTAATGTTCAATCTTAAAAGATTGAGCTTAGTATGGTGATAGCCAGACTAGGTCCTCAGTAACATGCCCTCAATTGCAGCTGCTATAGCAATGCTATTTGGACTGAGGATGCACTGTTCCTCAAATCTCCCAAAGAACTGAATTTCTCTTTTGAGGTTTTTTTTTTTCAGAAAGTATTCATGGAACATGACAAGAAAGATGACCCCTATAAGAATGTCACATCTGCACTCTGCTGCACAGTCAATGACTCACAGAGCCTCCATTGATCAGTTCAGTGCTTTGCAGAACACAAACAGGATGGGAGAAATTCCCCAGTCTCCACTACATCTGTCGTAATAGCAGTTCAATAGTTGTTTGTTCTTCACTGGATGTGGGGATGTTGCAACGGATGCTATGGCTTTAATCTTTTTAAATAATAATAATAATGATAATAATAATAATAATAATAATATCATAATAATTGTTCTTCAACTATCAGTATTGCTGTGAGAGAAGCAGACCAAATGTCTTTGTTATTTGTTCAATATATATTTGTTCAAGGAATGATATATTATATATTACATATTTTAATACATCAATTTATATAAATTATTAATTTATATATACTGTATATGATATGATATGACATAATACATATTTCAGCTTGAATAAAACTGTACATTTAGATCAAGTCAGTTAAAAAGCATTTTACTTATCTTATTTAAGCCCATTTAAAATATTGATCAACACCCAATTCAGAAAAAAGTTTGCATGAAATGCAGAATATTCATTTTAACTGAATGGTTTCTTAACATTAGGTCAATGTAAAATCTTTATTATGAATGATTACTTACATATGAAGTTAATCCAATGTTTCACTTTTTAAAGAGTGGGCTATCACCGGAAATGGGGGATTTAACATATCATCATTTATAAGAGGCCTTAAGAGGTTAATTTATGACTTTACCAGACTATGAATGCATCATCTATGTAAGACATGTGAAAGAGATGAATGACGAACAAATTCATTATTTAACTTGAAGGGCTGAACGTTTCATTTTCGCTATCATTGAGATAATAATAGGCTACAAAATGGGAAATAGCCTACTTCCGAGATCCCTTTGAGTCAGATCGGCTCCTCTTGAACCTCTCCCGCGTTTTTTCTTTAATTATTTTTCTATGTCCGTGTATTTGGAGGGGGTGTAACCTGTCTATGGCAACCTATACGCTAACTAATACGACCCTGATTTGTCTGAAGTTTAGCCAAGCTCATTCCTTGTTTTCATTCTTTAATGACCTTTAAGCGTCAGAAATAAGGAAAACTACGCCTCGACATGAACAAGTCACAACATGGGTAAACGCAGGTTTTCAATAAAATAGAATTTAAAAAAAAACATAGGTTGAGAAGGAAATAGCCTACTTACTCCGTGTCCCATTTTCAATAATAAAAAAAAATCCTTTAGAAACCCTCACAAGTGCCGATTACTGGACCTCCAATTAAAATCTGACAAAAAAGTTGTGAAATATCCTGGATGCGTCCTGGCCAGACGCGTCATCCCACGCGCACACGCATCCAAGCTTCCTGCCCATTACAAACAAATAGCCTATTAGAAAGCTAGTCATTTTCCTTCGAGTTCGAGCTGTTGATGCTGCCTACCATTATGTAAAAATCACATCACTACTGGCAGAGCGGCAGTCTGTTAACTGGGGCCTGTTGCACCAACTGGTCGTTGCTACCACTGATCTATAAAGAATACCTGGATAGAGCATCTACGTCAAAATTCTGAAGCCTACATGGCGGCGGCCATTATGGGACCACTTGCCATAGGAATGCATAGACAGTAAAAGACAGTAAAAGAATGTTGCCGTTCTGCAACAATGGAATTGGAACACCTCGCCGCCATTATGGGACCACTCGGGACAGTTCCATTGGCTTCATTGTTGATGGGTCAGCAACAATGAGATAGTCTATCCATGTATTCTTTATAGATCAGTGGTTGCTACGCCTGGTCCTAATAGAATAACGCTCTGAAGTTCGAAAAAGACGAGCATTCTAACTCCCAGTGAATTTACGAACGATTATTTGTGTTTATGTTTACAATATGGACGCCACTACGGCACTTTTGAAACAGGGTTTATGTATTATTCAAAACTCAATTCCACTGATGCAAGAGCTTTCTTGACAGTGATGATGAAGAACAATGTGAGAGCAGTTCTTTTCCCGTCTACATAATCTTGATGAGCAACGCTTGTAATGTCAACTTGGAAACGTTCTTCTTACAGCGGTGGCCAACCCGCGGCTCGCGAGCCACATGCGGCTCTTTGCCTCCTCTCGTGCGGCTCGCGGCTGCTCAACTGATGTTCTGACTTCTCCTCGGACCTAAACGTTTTCCTTTTGAAATAGCCTTTATTTCCGGTAGGCTAAATAAAAACTAATTTCAGAATTTGATAGTAGCCTATTGCCAAAAGTAATTTAATAGTTAACAATAATCATTTTACCGTCATGATATGGATAGGAATTGGCCAAAACGAAGCAGACGTGTTTATTCTTCAGCCAGGTTTAATGCTACTGTTGCAATCAGGAATACCCTGAAGCTAATCGTAAGTAGAAGGAACACGTGCCATTGAAAAGGACCATTTATCGTTTTGTAGCATAACCCCTCTGGTTAATATATCAAAGTACGGTAGGCTAATCAAAACAAAAGCACTCTGAGATCGCGAACCTCCGCCTCGCGCATCCTGCTTAACATCTCGCGCCTCCGCTTAACATCTTGCTTAACAAACAGACAAACCCTGATGAAAACATAACCTCATTTGCGGAGGTGATATGTTTCTAGCCTACACATTCGTTTGGTACTTGGTATGCCACTGATTCATAAAGCTTCAAACCTGAACATTTCCTACATACTTTTGCAAGTAGGCTATAATGGCTATAGACAGTCACTCGTTTTCTTTTTGTTTATTTTCTTTTTAAAAGTTAACTGAACACTTGACATTGATTGCATTATCAGGTGTTGGAGCATTGCTCATGCCAATAAGTCATTCAGTGAGGGGGGATTTGATGTGTGTCTGATCTTTTTTCATTTTCCAATGATATCATTATCAATGATCATTGAGCATCTGCCAAGTGTCTTAGGCTACTTTAAATGAAAAACAAAGGTGCTATAACTGTAGGCCTAATGTTATGCTGTTGTAGTATGGACGCCTTTTTTGTTGTGCGGCTCTTTTGACTTTTGTAGATTTTTTTTGGCTCTTCATGCTAGACTGGTTGGCCACCCTAGCGCTAAAATGCTAACCTGTTAACGTTACGTAGGTAACTGATTCGTTACTAGCTGACTGATGTGACGTCACACTCTGCTACTCTGTCCTTTCAGCTGGAGTGCCCAGAGTAGCCTACTACTGCGTTCATGCACCTCGGACCTTCGGAAATTTCTGACCTCCGATAGCGGAAAAATGACATGAACACTAGGTCGGGTTGGATTTTTTGCTCGGAGACTCGTGCGGAAGTTTTGTGCCCCGAGGTGTCCGACTTGACGTCACTATCATATTCTCCAACCACGACGGCCTCCCTTGCAACAACAAATGAGGTGAATTTCACTGTCATTACGAATAGGCTAGGTAATTTGTCACTAAATTAACAACACAGGTAGAAACACTCGCCCAAGACATTTTCCTTCTTGCTCAACCATACTAAGCAGTTGTAATAACGTTTATGCGTTTCCTGTATTTATTTTCCGAACTGATCTCATGAACACACTTTTTTCGGAGGTCGGGACTTTTTAAAGGCGGGTCCTCCGAGGTTCCGAGCCGCATGAACGCAGTAGCCTATACGCTCTGGGCGCTCCGAGAGTGTGACGCTCTGAATAAACGAACGATAATTCCATCCACACTCGGTTAAAAAAGTTTCAGAGTGTGCTCGGAGCGCTCGGAGTGCAATTTACGAACGCACCCATAATTAGTTCCTTCTTGGTATTATCTCGATATGGAACACGCAAAGGAGACAGTGTCTGCTAAGCAACATAACCATAACAATATAATATAGCTTCTTCATCTCTTTAGAAATAACAGCATAATGGAAACATGTCAAGCTACCTAAGGCCAAAGCCATCGATATCTCAAAGTTGCGACACTGTTGACTCCCGTGAACAAACAATGGCGGCACTTCCGGGAACTATTCCATTGATAGATAGATAGATAGATAGATAGATACTTTATTGATCCCCAAGGGGAAATTCAAGGTCCCAGCAGCTTAAGACACCACACACAACATACAGTACAATGTAAACAATGTAAACAGGAAGATTAAAAAGCAAATCAACAATCAACAATCAACAATGACTAAAGGAGCAGTAGAATACTATAGATAAGGTATGCATGAATGTACTGAGGATTGGTACTGTGATCCAGTCTGAGGTGTGTGTCAAGTTGGTAGTGCAAATAAGTCCAACAGTGCAACAGTGCAAGATACAATTCTAGTGACCAGTAATAAATATGTACAGTACAAAATGTAAGCATAGTAATAATAATAACAGTACTAATATAAATATATGGACAATTAAAATAAACTTAACATAGTAATAATATAAGAGTTAGACATGAGGGTAGACATGTAAGTCATGCCATGTAAGTGTATAAGAGGGTGGAGGTGCAGGTATACTATGCATAGAAGTCCAACTCCCCTTTTCCCTTCAGTGAAGCATTGTACAGTTGTATGGCCCTGGGTACAAATGACTTTCTCAGTCTGTCTGTTGTGCATGTCATGGAGCGTAGTCTCCAGCTGATCAAGCTCTTCTGCTGTATGATAATGCTGTAGAGTGGATGACAGTCATTGTCCAGGATGCTGTGTAGCTTGTTCAGGGTCCTTTTGTCAGATACTGAAGTGATGCACTCCAGATCAGCTCCCACAACAGAGCCAGCCTTCCTTACCAGCCTGTCTAGTCGCCCAGCATCCCTCTTCCTAGTGCTTCCTCCCCAGCATGCCACAGCATAGAAGAGGACGCTGGCAACAACAGACTGGTAAAACATCCAGAGGAGCTTGCTGCAGACATTGAAGGAGCGCAGCCTCCTCAGGAAGTACAGCCTGCTCTGCCCTTTCTTGTATATTGCTTCAGTGTTGACTGACCAGTCCAGTTTATCGTCCAGATGTACGCCCAGGTACTTGTATGTGTTCACCACCTCCACATTGACCTCCTCAATGGTGACTGGCAGCAGAGCAGGCTTAGACCTCCTGAAATCTTGAGAATGAATGAATATAATACGACTTTTCTACATGACTTATAGTCGTGTGCAATATAATGCATTTTCATTGAGTAATGTATATGTATGTGGAAATGCAGTTTATAGTCATTTTCATCGAGTATTCACCGTAAATATTAATGCGATCGCTGCTGTCAATCCCGTAGTAAACCAGGGACCGAGGGAACTACCGAGTCTACCCACTAACCACGTGACCGCTCTAATCTGGCTTTAACATGCAAGTCAACGGCTGTCGCAACTTTGAGATATCGATGGCTTTGCCTAAGGCTATTATTCATTCAATGCCCATTTATTCCCAATCTTCCATTCTAAAACACAATGCAATTGCTCTCAAATTGTGGGTCAGAGTATTGTACCCTCCATAGGTCATGGAAATCCATTTTTTTAGTCAGGGAAAAGTCATAGATTTTACATTTCACTTATAGTGAGAACCCTGGATCATGCACCTTGGCATCAGGTCTAGCACCGAGGTACTGTAGGCTACGGCGCTTCAGGATTCACAACAAATCCAGAAGGGGTGACACTGACATTGAAAGTCATTACTGTTGTAAAACTTCTGGCTCAAGGTCAATACCCCTTTTCATGGCAGGTGTTTGCCTTACCTCCTTCATGATCCTGACTACCAGTGCCTGACTAGATGACTCCCCTCTAACACACTTTATTGAAGTTATACAGGAAGATAAGCAGGGCTGTCGGACTTCCTTCCACAAAAGGATTTTAATTCTGACTGTCCCCGTTCTCTTCAGTGATACTTGCCAATTCACGGGTTTCTTCTAAACTCTGTATGATAAAACTGATGACACAAACTGTAGATGCCGTTCGTTCTAATGTGTAGTAGACACTTAATGGAAGAATGAGGGGGCTTGTGGATGGTTTATGATTTCTCGGGGTATTACTGGTGTGTACTGATAAGAAAGAACTGAACCTGGTTCAGTCCCATTTAGATCTGGCGGTCTGTATGTCCTCTGCTCTGACTGGGAGATGGTAGCCTGGCATGGGTGATTACAATACGCAGTACAAGTGAAAAGTAGCCGTTTTATTTCCCATACAGTAATGGAGTTGTCTTATTGTGTTTTATTTTAATTTCTTAGGCAGTATGGCCCATGACCTGAATCGTAATTTCTTTCTCCCTCTCTGCCTTTCTCTCTATAGTATAACTTTAATGTATATCAGCATTGATATGCTTATTAATACCAACCGTCATGACTGCCCTACCATCGCCTGATGTGGTCCCCCTACCCGGATCCCTGGCCCACGCATCCTAGTGACCCATCACTTTCCGAAAATTACAAAACCATGTGACAATGTTTATTCCCTGCACTGACTGGACTATTTGAACTTTCTGATACTAAAACTGTACTGTAACTGACCCTAGGCAGATGGGTTGGGCCCTTGAGTTGTGGATCTGTCCCAGGTTTCTTCCTACTGTATATGTACAGTTTTGTTTTGTTTTGTTTATGTTTAACACTCTGTAAAGCGCCATGAGACATGTCTAATGTTTTGGCGCTCTATAAGTGAAATTAAATTGAAATTGAAATAGAAATTATGACATCGGCCCACATTGCATTCTTTGGTCATTAGACTGATGATTCTCCTCTTGGCTTATAAATGTCATCTCTTTCCATTAGTTAAAAGTCTTTCATTTGGGACTGTTATCTTATGTTTTGGTTTGTGTTGTTTTTCATTTTATTTTGAAGCACACTGGTGTAAATTAAATAAAATGTGGCAAACAAATAAACTTGACTTGAGAGTTTTGAGTTTCACATGGCATTAACACTGGGGTCCAGATCATGCAATGGCCTCAATATAACACACACACACACACACACACACACACACACAAACACACACCCTACCTTTTGCATCACTGTCATCCCATACTTGAACTCACACACATGCATACACAGTTCTAATTCTAATTCTCTTCTAATAAAAGTGGTTGATTTTACAAATTTACGGTAGGCTACTTACATATTCAGTGCATCCTACACAAGACATAGGGCAAAACTGTCACAGTAGTCCTCAACGTGTTTGGCTGGGCCATTGGGGCCAACTTGCTTACTTCCTCATTTCTGGTATCTTATCTCTTTTAATCTGTTTTTATGGTCTGACCATTTTTACACAGTTCCATGCACCTTAAACTCGTTAATAATGTGTAACTATTGTCACCACAGAAACAAGCTTGGAGATGTTGTGATAGTCATTGCCTTTAACATGCTTGTTTATACGTTTCTTTTCCATCCCCTCAGGTAAGTTTTTCCTTGGATTTATCTGATCCATGTTCATATAGTGCAGACAATGATACCAAACGGAAGAATGACAACTTGTCTCCATGTAAATAGGCAGAATGATCTGAAATGCTAATTACAGTGAAACAGTTTGTTTTAAACACCACCACTATAATCCTATATAATGCATATGATATATACTTTTTAGGGGTAGTAACCGGATCATCCTACCCAATCAGATCAACAAAATATGTGAGTCCGGGAGAGCATCCAAGCCAAGACCGCTGTGGTGAATGATGACAAATTCAGCTCTTCAGGCACACTCCATGCTCTCACTGATGAAATGCTGCCATCTAGTGAGTAGATATTGAGAAACATGTCGCGTCAGTGAATGATGAACTTGAGAGTCAGGAGGAAGTTTTTACTGCTAAATCAGTAATGTACTGTAAATTATAGTGGGGCTATTGTAAAGTAGGCCTACTGTTTGTCTAGTATATTTCTGCATAATAGCAGCTTGGATCTGGTAGCTTTGAGACTGTACACTAGCCTTAGCCTACATGATAGCCTAAAACCTTCAACCTTTCATGGGGGGGGGGGAAAGTGTGATTTTCAGTCATGCCACATTGTTTGTGATATCATCTGAGCACTTTGAAAGATCTTCATACTGTAAATGCTGGCACAGTCCAGCCACATGAACTGATTTACTCAAGCTCACTGGGTCAAAGGTCAAACTCACATGGAGTCAGCTGTCTGGCTCAGTGCCTCATCGGCCAAGTAGAGCTACTGTCTGGCTCACCACATAAATATACTGTACGTCACTCACACTGCAAAATGTGATATCTTATCATGTAAGTGATCTTATATCAAGGTAAAAAAAAAATCTAGTTTGTATTGTTTTTAGTATAAAGATGCTTACTTTGAGCTTTCCTGTAGATTATTTGACTTAAAATTAATCAAAATCCCCTTAAATTAAGACATAAAAAACAAAAGCAAATTTATTTGCCAATGGATTAAGAAAATTTGCCTTGGTTTAAGATGAGATTTAAGATTTAAGACAATTTGTAAGCAAAGCAAGCATATTATGCTAAAAAACACCACACACTAGATTTTATTTTATTTTGATATAAGATTATAACACTTGGTAAGATATCACTTTTTGCAGGCTTAATCAAAGCCTGAGTGACAATTGAAAAACTCTGACTGGGAGAACAGTGACAACCAGTTTTCACCCAATAAAGGTAGGCTATATCTAATGACAAATTTTACCCCTCAAATAATGTATCCTATCATAGGTGGCATATCTTGCATTTGTCGTGACTGTAGTGATGCAAAGGCAGCAAAGCCATCAAAATAAATCTGCGCCTTTCGTCCGCGCAGGTTTATGCTTGTCGAACTGTCCTGAACACGCCCCCCTCTCCCCTCTGTAAACTCAGCTGTGGCTGCCACAATTTGTTGCACACTGTCGTTGGTCATTTCAGAGAAAGGGGAAAGTAACAGAGATCAAGATCATATGTCGCACTTGCACACAATACCGTTGGTCATTTGAAAGAAGCGTAGGCTACACTCTCTTCTGTATTTTGACCACTCGCCTTTGACTTTCCACGAGCTGACACCAGCGGAGGAGTTTTAGAGGGGAAAGCATGATTTTCAGAAATTATTGCACATTGGCACAGAAAACTGCGCGAGTGTTCGTTTCGCATAAACACCAACTTCCGATTCAAATCTGGCGAAGGTAGGCTACATTTCTACATTATGAGTCCTTCATCTTCAATCCGTGCTCAATTGACTACATTTAGTTTAGATATGCCCTTTACTCAATGGACTTCTTGAGACAGACAGAAAGAGTTAATCTTGGAGTCCATAGGCCTATGCTTAACTATCGCGATACTGCAGTATTGCTGCTGTAGCTTAAGCTACTGACCCATAGCTCTGTCTAAATGTCCAATGCTTTGTAGTGAGATAGAATATGCAATTTCATCCCATAATAGCGCAAAGATGAACTTTTTTACCTATGTCTCAGTCTCCGTAGGCCCTCGAGCTCAATGGCCGTGTGCCCCGTGCTGTCGGTGCGACCTACCCGGGCACTGGTGGATGAAAAGTTTCAGATAGTTGTGAGAAATTTACACCCAAAACAAGAGGTAACGCTCCATTCCTTACATCAATCCGAGGATAAAGACTACTGGGAAGCGTTTGGCCATTATACCAGCAACGAAAATGGAACAGTTACAGGTAGGCTACAGGATGAAGTTAACATATACGTTGAAACTTTAGATTGCCATAGGACTTTTCTACTTGGGCATATAACTGCTGCCAATCTACGGCGCTCGGGAGGGGACATGGTGACAAAATATAGCCTACAGGTGCATGTAAAAAAAATACTAAAAATATAAAAATCAAATTCCATAATTTATTTTTGCGTAATTTATTTCAAAAAGTGAAACTTGAGTATATTCTAGATTCACCACAAATAAAGTGAAATATTTAAAAAATTAGAATTAGAATAATTAGAATAATAATTCAAAATGTTAGAAAAAACAATAGCACAGAATGTCAGTCTCCTGAGCTTTTTATCGCTCAGTCTGGTTCAGTACACACAAACACAATCATGATTGAACCGATATAATTTAAACCCGTTGTTTTTCCTCATAGTTATGGAAGATGCGAGTAGAGGTGGGACCTATGTTGGAATTGAACCCATGGGCCTCCTTTGGAGCTTGCGGCCCGTTCCAGGTAGCAGAGACGGACTCAGGTGGTGTAACCATCAGCCAGAATAAAGTCTGCAAGGTATCCTTTGATTAGGTCAGTCATAATGTCTCTCTGTGATTTTTTTTTAGGTTGCGAAAGAGAGACGTCTTGTCACCGATGGTGGTGAACATATCTGTGCACAAAGGTCACATGACCCAGGGGTTCTCCGAAAAGGACGCCTTGGCCACGGTTGTCACGGAGAGATGGTACCTGGCACCAGGTGTGCAGCGCGTGGACATCAGGGAGCAAGGAGTTACAGGCACTCTCTTCATACCACCAGGTACAACACCCCCCCCCCTTAAACACACACACACACACACACACACACACGCATGCAAACAATTTTTTTTAATGCAAACCATTTTGCAAACCATGCTTGTTCATATGCTTGTGGCTAGCATGATTGACTGCTCATTTAGAAGGAGTGAGACTGTTCATTTTTAACAAATTTACACATACTAAAAATGTCATTATTTTATATGCAACTGGTGAAAACATGATCTGTTGCATCCAGGTCATTGCACATATGAGAGTCTACACAGTTTAAAGAGTGTTTGGGCCCCAGCTGTGGCGCAACTGGCTGGTACGCTGGCGACCCAGGTTCAATTCCCGCCCCGTGGTCTTTTCCAGACCCCACCCTGACTCTCTCTCCCACTCACTTCCTGTCGCTCTCTACTGTCCTGTCTCATTAAAGGCATAAAAAGCCCCCCCAAACAAAATATACTTGAAGGAGTGCTTGTGTTGGTTTTGTCCAGCATGGTTTTGCATGTGCATACTTCATAGGTGTGTGTGTGTGTGTGTGTGTATGTGTGTGTGTGTGTGCAGGTCCAGGGCCCTTCCCTGCAGTGCTGGACATGTGGGGAGGGGGAGGAGGTCTGGTGGAGTACCGGGCGGCCCTCCTGGCGTCAAATGGCTTCGTTTCCATGGCGCTGGAATTCCTTCCTGCGTTCGAACAGCGAGAGGTTGACGTTGATACCGCATACTTTGAGGTGTGTTTGTAAGTGAATCTCTTTTGTCTTCTGTCAAGTCGAAAAAGTTTAACCTGTAACCTTTCACCCAAATTCTCATCATCATGTGTGTGTGTGTGTGTGTGTGTGTGTGTTATAGACAGCGTATAAGGTCCTGCAGACCCATCCTCAGGTGTGTCCAGATAGAGTAGCTGTGCTTGGTCTGTCCTTTGGGACCTCTGTCACACTCACAATGGCAGCGTACTCTAAAGTCGCACAGGTGAGTCTCTGTATTTCTTTCCGTCTGCCTGTCTTCCTTTTTGTCTATCTGTGTCTCTTGCTCAAACATAATCTGTTTCTGACACCTTGTCCTTACCGGACACGATGCGAGAGGGAAAATTAGCAATAAAATAATACTAATAATACTAAAAAATAATAAAATCCGTTTAATTACATTGTTTCAATTGGAGTCTCCTGACTGAAGTGACGTGAGCAGCGCGATGCAATGCAACGTTTTTTAGAGAATTTTTATCGGACGCCCTGTTTCTATTTTCTTTTTGTCGCTTGCTTTGCTCTGCTATTTTGAATGAGAAATATGGAAGCCTGTGACGCAATAGAAGGGCATATTTAACGGATTCAGTGTAGACAGACAACATTGACAGTCGCTCGTTTAGATCTGGTTAATACAAGGTGTTCACAATGGCAGCGTACTCTAAAACCGCTCACTGAGTCTCACTGGCTGTCTCTCTTGCTTGCTCAAACACACCATCTGTCTCACACACAACATTCAATTGTATATCCATTTTCTCAAACATTCCCCAAATGAATACAGGCACATCTTTCTAGTCTGGTCCTTCTGATCTGGTCTTTCTGTCTGTCTGTCTGTCTGTCTCTCTCTCTCTCTCTCTCTCTCTCTCTCTCTCTCTCTCTCTCTCTCTCTCTCTCTTTTCAGACACACATGCACACACTTAGATAAAAATAGATTCACAGAACAATCCATCGCAACCAAACGTGGGATTCTAAGGAAAGAAATGTAGTACAATTTTCTGTCAAATAAACCTAGAGCCCATCATTTTGCTACCTCAAACCTTCTATGCAGTAATTTTCACTCTCTCGCTTTCAGCCCCGGTGTTGCGTGTGCATTAGTGGAAGCCATGTTCACCCTGTTAACAAGTCTTTGTTTGAGGCCTTCCAGTACATCATGAAGTGAGTATTGAGTACTGGGAGGAGTAGCGCATGTCTTTGCAAACGTTTGCCTATGTTTGCAAACGCACCTCCTCAGTCTGTCATAGCATGCCAGCATTTCATTATGCTGCCTCTTCTTTGGTAAACAAGCATAGACAAGTAAAAATGCATAATGTGAGTTCACTTTAGTGTGATTATTATTATGGGATGTCTAAAAAGGAATATGTGTATATGTGTCTGCAGGAAAATGGCAAAGGCACGTATTGATGAGAACAATCATGTGATCTGGAGAGATGTCATCCTACCCATTCCTACTGAGCCAGACCTTAAAGTGGATGTAAGTGCGCGTGCGTTCATGAGAAAGAGACAAAGAATGTGTTCTTATTTCAGTACCTCCACCTTATATTTTTGGTGGGCATACTTGACATTGTGTGTGTGTGTGTGTGTGTGTGTGTGTGTGTGTGCGTGCACGCAGGTGGGCCGGATAAATTGTCCTCTTCTGATTGTGATTGGTCAGGATGATCAGAACTGGGCTACGGTGGAATCCACTGAGGACGTGAGTTAGCCTGCTACTAACTGAGATCAATTAAATATTATTACCTCCACCAAGGAGGATATGTTTTCATCGGGGACCAGCATTTGTTTGTCTGTCTGTCTGTCTGTCTGTTTGTTAGCAAGATAACTCAAAAAGTAATGGATGGATTTCGATGAAAATGGTGTAATGGCATGGTATGGCCACATGGGTGGCATTCTGAATAGTTTACGTTTAAATGTATGACAAGCTAGGAAGAACAATACAGGCGGAGGTCTGTGCTTTTCTAGTTCTAACTAAGATTAATTCATTATTCTCTTTCTGTAAGTCACTTTGGATAAAGTGTTTGCTAAATTAATAATGTAAATATCAATCTCTCACTCTCAATCTTGAACATTAATTAAAGCGTAACTCTCACTAAAATGCAACCTAGAGTGAATGTACTTTTGTTTACAAGCATAATTACGTCAGAAGTGCCACTTTTAATATTGACCGCATTGTCGTTTTCGGGTCAAATAGCCTATTGAATGGGAGTGCTAGGGGCACTACTATTTTGCTGCATGATTTCATCAAAATTGCTATAAAACACTAAGAAAATGACGACTTTTAAAATGTCAAAAGTGGAACTGTAATTGTGCTTTTAAATGAAAGTTTGACTTGTGCACATTCACAAAAAGACCCAAGGTTGCATTTAGGCAAGAGTTATGCTTTAAACTATATGATCACCTGTGTTATTTGTTGTATTGTTTGTGTGTGTGTGTGTGTGTACACAGATAGAGCAGATGATGGAGCGGGCGGGGAATCGCCACCTCCTGACGGTGTTGTCATATCCAGGCGCAGGTCACCTGATTGAGCCGCCATACACACCTCACATCCGCTACAGCAATTTCGTCACACAATTCAAGAGGATGAAAAGTAAGTCTACACACACACACACACACACACACACACACACACACCTCACATCTGCTACAGCAACTTCACACGCAACACAACAGGGAAAAGGGTTGTGAGTTCGTACACACACACACACACACACACACACATACACCCATTCACAAGTCATGTATGCTTCAATAATTTCAGACAAAGCTGGGGAGCTCATACCACGCGCGCCTCCTAAATGATGTTTTCTAAACAAAGTTCGGGAGCGGGAGGAGCCCTTAGTGATGATTGACACCAATTAACTCACCGCGCCTCCCGCTCCAAGAGTATTTAAGCCGGCCTTCTTTTCTATTATGCCACACGCCCCGGCGTTCGCAAAAGTCATCCCTCCTCCTCCCCCTACTCCTCCATTTCACTGATAGCCCAGTTACTCATCCTCCTTTACTCAGGGGGTGCAAGCGGCCATCGCTCTAACGCGATCTCCGCTCCAGGCATTCCAGGACCACGGTCAGCTACCTAGCCAAACATGCTGTTAACGTTACACCCAAGCACAACAAATCATACTGATGGGCGAACTAGTGAATATGTTACTTGTATTGTAGTGCTGATGCACTGCACACACACACACACACACACACCCTTCCTAATCTGTCTGTTGATTGCAGTGCTGATGCTGTGGGGGGGTCAGACGAAGCCTCATGCACACGCCCAGGAGGACTCATGGGAGAAGATCCTCCTCTTCCTCCAGAAACACCTTTACCAGGACTCACCACCAGCAGCCAAACTCTGATACTACACACACAGAGACATAACACACACACCTCATAGCAGAAGAAATTTAGCTAAATCAATGTATAAGCCACGGCTAATAGTCGGGAAATACGGTACTGTTTTTTTTGTTTGTTTGTTTAAATACGCGGCCTGATGTCCTGCTTGTGTCCACTATGTGGACTATGATAATGGACAAGAGCGCCAACAATAGAAGCGTCTCCATTCAACCTCCAGTGTGCTGTGTAAAGTGCCTTAAAACACACCACCTGTTGTTCACTGGGACCTCTGGCCTCTAATTCTCATTCCCCCTACCCCTCCTTTTATACCTTGGGTATATTAGAATATGAAATCCTGATTTGAAACACTTAAAATTTGCATAAAGATTGACAAATATGTATTGATATCTGGTGTATATGTGTCATTGATATATGTATTGATATTTGGAAATTCATCTTGCACCCTACAGCTCGTCGGATAGACAGACAACAACAGGACCGCTACAGTAAATCGTCCCATAACTCCACACAAAAACAATACACAACACCAAGTATCTCTACATTATATAATGCACATAAAAACTCAGTTTGCTAGAGGTGGGTGGATTAAGTCTGAATTTGCATAAAGTGTAGTATGATTATTGTGCTCCTAGTGGTTTCTGTCAACGCTGCCTTGACAACCTCACATTTAGATTCCACAGCTGTTCCATCAACCTCGCTAAAGAAGGCGGCGCTCAACAGAAATAGCCTGGCTTGAACTAGTCTAGACTTTCACTGGAGGCTGAAGCCGTTCCATTGACTCAAGTTAGCTGCATTTTGCCCTTGTTTATTCAAATGAGGCTTAAAACAGCTTCATGTCTGCTCGTGCACGAGGTAGAAAAGTAGGCCAAAACCGTAGATTGACAAAAAGAGGATATATGTCGTAAAATTAAGGCAAAACTAGACGATTTCAGTTCGATTTACAAAACGCCATCTACAGGATTTTCATCGAAAGTCATCAAATTGAACACCGAGAGAAAAACATAGATAGTTGTCAATATACTGTATAAGGAGAATAACAAAATCATAAACGCGGAACGTTCTTAGAGCGCTCCTAAGACGTTCTTAGCACTTAAGAGCTTCTTAACGAATCTGGGAAACCCGGCCCAGAACTCCTCCCAAGAGTGTCCATTCTTACAGTTTTTCTCCGTCGCTTTAGTACATTTCTCGAATCATGCTTGAGATTGGCTAAACAGTAAATGCATTTCTCAAAACTATTTGTACAAATAGCAAAACACCATGGATTACCTGCAAAAGCCAGTTTCTTGCTCAAAATCCTCAGTCGATCTCTCAAAAGTAAATATTTGTGTCAGTGAACATGTCAGTGCATCAGAATGTCAAGTGCTTGTGTCATCGTGTATGGATAAGACAGTCAAATGGCTTAGTCGTGTTGTCAGTACAACAGTGTTCTCTGGAGGGATGTTCTGATGTAAACTATGGCTAAAATTTGTATGACATTTTTTGTGAATTGTAGGTTACACCTACCTACCTGGGAGTTTGATCGACAATATTCACATTTACGCTTTCACTGTTTTTTTACTGTAATTTGTTGACAGACCCTGTCATTGCAATACAGAAAGGAAAAGACAGCACTACATATAAAGGGGAAAAATGAAATAAAGTAGAAATGTGACCATAGGACAATCTCGTTAGGGGAAACTGTAAATGCAGTGTTGTGGGAATTACAGTGCAGACTTCCTACACCTCCTGATGTTCTTGTCTTTTGGGCCACAAATTCTCATATGACAACATGTTCAAACATTTTGCATGTAAAGACTTATGCTATGAACTAATGCCTAAATGTCTATTCAGCAGAGAATTGTACATGATAATTTGCTGCTTTTTTGATGTGCACAAGTGACACAATGATCTGAAGATTGAACAGGTAGTTTTGAGAATTTCAATTCTGATCTGAGAAATGTAAGCGACTGAGAAAAAGTGTAATTTGTACAACAAGTGGAGGGAGCATGCACAGGTGCCTATTTTAAGCTGAATGGACACCCAAGGTAAAAATAAAAGAGAATGTCCATACACAGAGTTTAATTAAAAACAAACGGAAAACAAAGGGGAAAAGAAGACCTTGGTAGGTTGAAAATCTGTTTTTTTTATTTATTTATTTTTTTATTTTTATTTTTATTAAATTCCAGTGTTCAGACATTCTCTTTTGTTTGGTATTTCACCCTTTCTGGAACAACTATACTATGGTCAGGAAATCTGTTCATGAATTAGGCCTAATAGGCCTATAGACCTACCTGATTAATAGCCTACTGAATAAACAAAGTGTCATTTTCAGTGAGGCATGTAGCCTACCGGTATTTGATTCTTGATCCTCATTACAAAAAAAGTCAGAACTTAAATTAAGCTCTGAAATTGCCCAGTGTTCATTTCCTTTAGAGAAACTATGCCCTGTTAGTCTAATCATTATTGTCTTCAGACAGAAGATCTGAAGTGGAAGACTTCAGAAGATACCCTCATAAGATATTGGGTTGCGGCATGGTCATATTTTCACATGCAAATTTTCTGGCAAATAGAAACTTTGTTAACTTTGCAGTTAACATTTGACAATGTTGCAGCAATACAATGTCATTATGCAAATTGGGTTTGTCTCTTTTTGTATGGGTTGGCGCAGAGCCATAGAAAGAGAGAGTTGCGACACTCTTTGATGTTGCCGCCACGATCAAAAGTTCCAAAAAAAAAACTGTGCTGAATGGCCGAATCGCAGGAGGGTGGGATGTACTTCTGATGCTGGAAGGTGTAATCAATTAACTCATTGACTAGTGACCAAGAGATTGACTGTAAACAGTTCCAAAAGCCCCATAACGAGGAAATAGCCTGGAATTTTATCTACCGCTCTGGGTTGAGGGGGTTGACGTCCTGTAGCCTACGTCACGTGTGTGGGCGGAGCTCCCAATGTGGCCTCTGCACCGAGGTCGCTAGCAGAAAAACCTTGTCAACGACCCTTCAAATATTTGGGGGAACGTAGGAAATGTCGATTCGTCTTAGGAGATGTTTTTGCTGTTGTCAGTCTTGGTAGATCCGCGAACTCAATGGCCGTGTGTCCCGCGTTGTCGGTGCAACCTACCCGGGCGCTGGTGGATGAAAAGTTTCGGATAGTTGTGAGAAATTTACACCCAAAACAAGAAGTTACGCTCCATTCCTTGCATCGGTCCGAGGATAAAGACAACTGGGAAGCGTTTGGTTATTATATCAGCGACGAAAATGGAACAGTCTCAGGTAGGCTTAATATGAAGTTATCTTAATCAGTAGGCTAAAGCGTTTGGCTCCATCTTAACCAGCTAATGCTCGGCTCAAACTATAGGATTTTTTTTTTATTTAATCTGAATGATTTTAAAAGCAGGTGGTAAAACGCACATGAAGATAATCTAATTTTGAGTCCGGAACACGTGAAATCGGCATATTAATCTTTAGCCTTGGAGGTGAAGGTGTCCAGTAGTTGTTCACTAGGCTAGGTTATCACAGGGCATTTTCACGTGTGCTATTCCGTATTGTTGTGCTTTTTACGCTATTCCGATATCTACCAGTAGAGGTGGGACCTATGTTGGAATTGAATCCATGGGTTAATATTAGCAAATAGTCTGTAATTAACTCCTAAAATAAGATAGGCTACACATATTTAGCTAAGCCATCAAAGTAAGTCTGCGATTTCGTCCACGCAGGTTTATGCTTGTGGAACTGTCCTGAACACGCCCCCTCCCCCCTGTGAACTCGTCCCCTACTCTGGCTGCCACAACTTTGCACGTTTTCGTTGGTCATTTAAGGAGCGTACAAAGAAGGGGGAAAGTAACAGAGAGCAAGTTCATACTGAAATAAACGTCATTACACTCTCTTCCGTATTTTGACCGCCCGCCGGCTTTCCCCCACCTGACACCGGCGGAATTTTACAGTGGAAAGCATGATTTTCAGAAATTATTGTATATTGGCACAGAAGACTGCGCGAGTGCTAGTTTCGTGTAGAGATCAACTTCCGATTCAAATCTGGCGAAGGTAGGCTACATTTCTACATTACAGTCCATCCTCAATCCGTGCACAATCGACTATCCATTCAGTTTCTTTTACTCAATGGACAGTTTCATACAGAAAGATCTTTACTCTAAGATTCCATGTATGCTTAAAGGGATATTCCACCATTTGGGGAATTACTCATGTTCCACCTCCACTTGAGTTATAGCCTACAATTGATTTTTTTGACCTTACTCAGTGAGTCTGGCGATACCACTTTTAGCTCCAGCTAGCATAGATCATTGAATCAGATTAGACCATTAGCATCTCGCTAGCTAGCATCAAGTTTAAAAGTGACTGAGATTTTCGGTAATTTCCTCATTTAATACTAGTCTCCTCTCAAGTTAAAAAGTGTAATAAGACCAACGGAAAATGAAACGTGGCGATTTTCTAGGCTGATTTGACATGGAACTATACTCTCATTCAGGCGTAATAATCCAGTCATGTCTGCTGCAGCAGCTCAACCTTGTTAGCCTACAGGACTATTTTCAGGTGCTGCATGATATCGTTGTGCTGCTATGCCCATGGTGTTCCTTGATTATTACGCTGGAATGAGAGTAAATCTAGCCTGGAGACCGGACTCTCTTCTTCGCAGAGAGTCTGGCCTAGATCCATTGGCAAATGTTTTTTTTTTTTTCCTGGTTTGTGGACGCTTGTCTGAAGTTTGAATTCATTGGAGTTCAATCACTAACGTTTGGTAATGACGTATGATAACCACGGGGGACACAATAACGATGGCTTGAAACTTAATGTTGCCCTTGGGAACGCCCTCTGTTCGCTGATTGGGCGGAGATGCACTTGCCGGAGTAAATGAAGCTGAATCAAGCTATACCAGACGGAGTATGAAGATACAGTACCCTCCAGAATTATTGGCACCCTTGGTAAAAGTTGACTAAAAATAGGTATAAAAATAATCTTTAGGTGATTTATTGTACTCCCACAATGAAAACAATGTGGAAAAATATACCCTGCAAGGCAAGCAAATTTATTCTGAGAAAAAGGAAAATCTCATAAAGAAATAAATATTTTTAACAAAAACAGCTTGCTCACAATTATTGGCACCCCTGAAACATATTACGTACAACATTTAACAGGAGCATTTTCCTATGTAAATGCAACGTTTTAAAGTAAATCAGAGTGTCTGTGAACTTTCAGAAGTAGTTCATGACGTTCTTTTTCACTATGGTATGAAAATGAAGTCACTCAGAGGCTAAATCCTCTAGTCATTTTTCAACATTGGAGAGACAAGAGAATACACTAAATTGAAATAAAAAGAAATTGTGTTGACATTTGTAAGTAAGAGAATGTCTATGGAAACTAGGTATTTTGTTGAAAATGCCTATATTTCCAGTTAAAATGATGAATAAAAGGTTCTAATCATCTGGAAATGTGGCAAACATGCTTGGACAAAGACCCATGGCTATTTTGCTCCCACGCACAGTATGGAGGATGGTATGATAGGCAAAAAAATCCATAAGAACCACTGTTGAGAGTTACAGACAAAGCTATCATCTTGGGGTCACCAAGTCCCCCCAAAAAATCTTCAAAAGTGACCTCACTGCTAATAGATTATTTATACAGCATGTCAGGTTAAAGCCAGTAGAGTCATTTAATGAACAATGTAAATGGCAGGAATTACTGAATGGTACCATGACATGTCTGGGAGTGTGGTCTATTGTCAGATGAAAATAAAATGATGCTCTTTTGCTAAAAACACTTAAGGTGTCTTTGGCATACATAGAAGAATGACTATACTAAAAAGAACCCCATGCCTAATCAGAATTATGGTGGAGGGGCTGTGCTATTGTGGGGCTGTTTTAATTCCCAAAGGCCTTGGGAACCTAATTAAGGTGCATGGCATCATGAACACCAAGAAAAACCTGAACATTTTCAAAGGAAATCAAACAATCTCTGCCAAGGCCCTAAAAGTTGGTCATGATTGGATCATTCATCAGGTCAATGAACCAAAACAAATGCACAGATCAAAACAAATATGGTTTACTGAACACAAAATCAAGCTTCAGACATTGCCATAGCAGTCCCCTGATCTAAACTCCATAGAAAAACAGTGGGATGAGTCAACGAGAAGAATGCACAAGTGTGGACCTAGCAATCTGGACGATCTGGGGAGGTTTTGTAAAGATGAATGGTCTTAAATCCCTTACTTTGTATTCTCAATCTTTATGGGGTGTCAGAGAAGAATATTACATGCTGTTTTATTGACAAAGGGAGGTTTAAGAAGGTATTACAAGTAGGGGTGCCAATAATTGTGAGTGACGTGTTTTTATTAAAAACATTTATTTCTTTATGAGATCTTCCTTTTTCTCAGAATAAATTTGCTTCCCTTGCAGGGTGTATTTTTCCTCATTGTTTTCATTGTGGGAGTACAATAAATCACCTAAAGATTATTTTTTAGACCTATTTTTAGTCAACTTTTACCAAGGGTGCCAATAATTCTGGAGGGTACTGTAAATGTAAATGAGCGTAAGTACGTAGTCAGGCGGGGGCCAGGCTATGTCAAATCAGCCGGAAATCTTAGTCACTTTTAAACGTGATGCTAGCAGACGAGAAGCTAATGGTCGAGTCAGATTCAATGATCTACAGTATGCTACAGTAGGCTGGAGCTAAAAGTGGTATCGCCAGACTCAGAGAACGGCTGATTAACTGTCGCGATACTACGGCATTGCTGTACTGTCCAAACAAAGCTCTGTCTGAAAGTCCAATGCTTTGTAGTGAGATAGAAAATGTAATTACATAATATCGTACATCAATTACATAATATATACATCCCATAATAGCGCAAAGATTAACTTTTTTGCTCATGTCTCAGTCTCCGTAGGCCCTCGAGCTCAATGTCTGTGTGCCCCGTGCTGTCGGTGCGACCTACCCGGGCACTTGTGGATGAAAAGTTTCAGATAGTTGTGAGAAATTTACACCCAAAACAAGGGGTAACGCTCCATTCCTTACATCACGCTGAGGATAAAGACTACTGGGAAGCGTTTGGCCATTATACCAGCGACGAAAATGGAACAGTTACAGGTACAGGTTGGAACTACAGGCCTAACACTTAAGTTGAACTTTGTCATAGCTAACAGTTTTACCTAGGCCTACTGCTGCCAACCTTTGGCTCCAGGGAGGGGACATGGTGACAAAATATACAGATGCATGTCAAAAAATGACAATATTGTGGAAAAATTCCTTAATTTATTTTTCCATCATTTTTTATTTTAAAAAGTGAAACCTCGGTATATTCTAGATTCATCACAAATAAAGTGAATGAAATATTTCAAACTTTTTGCATCAAAATTCCAGCATGTCAAAATATAAAAAAAACCTGATAACATGGAACTTCCGGCCGAGACACGGATACGATAACAGCATTATAGTGGAGCAGCTCCAGCGTATTTGAACAGTTCCCATGCCTCTAAATTTCTAATTGTCTATGCAAATTATACATGTTGAGTAAAGGCCTATTCGGACGGGATTAGTTTTATGGGGTGACATCAGGTAAAGTAATAATTACCAGGTAATGTAGTCCTGTCCGGACGCGCCATGTCAGTAAACATAACGGAGTATGTCGGTGACATTTACAGACACTTTTACCTTCCGTAAAACGGTCCGGAGAAATTACCTTAGGTAAAATTAATCCCGTGCGAACGCGACCCTCTGTAAAGATGTCTGTAATATTTCGTCACATCCTGATTTGAAAACAATTCCACCATAGTCTGAATGAAAACATAACATGCTGTGCAGCTCCTAATAGGACGTTAGCTAGTTTGCCTATTAGCTTGATATTGTTAGCCATTTCAAACTACTTATGGCATAACATAAAGCTAACGTTTGCTAGTTTAACCAATTTGTGTAGTCTTTCAAATCTGAAAATGCCGCACGTACCTGACGCAAAGTATCACGTGCACGGCGACGAAGATGTGACGGCAGAACGTAAACGTAGTTACTCCTCCCATGTCAGGTAAAATAACAGAGATGTTTAGTCCCGTCCGAATTGGACATTTATATTAAAGACGTCATATGATAAACCTGCATTACTCTACGTCCCCCCATAAAACTAATCCCGTCCGAATAGGCCTTAAGGGGGCAAGGATGTCCGCTAGGGGTAAAAAAAACATGGCATAGAAATAAAATGTAAAAAACAAGGCAAACAGGAATGCAAAAGTGAGCGCCTAAGTGAAAATGCTATCATGGATAGCCCTGACAGGGAGCCCATGGCTAGTCTAAGTTTGATCCCTCAAAATTTTCGGCGGGGCAATAAATCTCAACTAGAGGAAATCAAAGGAGAGAGAACTACAACCAACACTAGACTGGAGGAGGTCGAAGACTGAATTGAAAAGGCAGAAGAAAGATTGCAAAATGTCTATCAGAAATGCTAAAACTCCATGCACAAATGAAAGCCAAATTAACCAAGCAAGAGGACTTCCGGTCAAGACGCTGACAAGATGGTAGCATAAGGAACCAGCTCCCGAATGCATTATGCGTCCTTAAAGGAGTCCTAGAATTCAAAACCACATTCACCTTGTTCCTGTTGAATTTAGGCTGCGAGCAGTGTCCAAAGGACAACACCAAAGACTTTACCGCGTCCCCCGCCTGCTTTCGTATGCAAATTGGGAAATAGAAACAGCCGTGTTGAAATGCTCCAATCTGAACAGAGCTCAGATAACACGTAATAGGCGCCCATCCCCCTTTAGATACACCCCCTCTCATTTGCATACCTTCGATTAATAATTCTTGTTAAACTGCTCTTACGATGCTAGTATCTAGATATGTGGTCTATGGCAGAGACGTTGTAATGCTAGCGTTATTACAGCTAACTTTGGTAAGTTTTATCAGTACATTTCTTAGTATAGTAACTCTCCAATCTAACACATTCATTCTGTTGGAGAATCTGCTGCACTTCATCTTCGTCAGAACCTTCTTCTGACTCGGTTTATACATGTACGGCTGTATTCCTTATTTAAATCCATTGTTGATAGCTTTATCAAAGACTTTGGCTTTATTTACCAGCAGTAAACGTAGTTTCACTTTGGCTCAATCCACCGGTCTGAAGCTAGAGCAATCAACTTTCAGGACATATCGGCCAATAGACCAATCAGCGCGCATCTCATTTGAATATTCATGAACTTGCTGAGTGGGCGGGAAAAACAAACTGTTTCATTGCAAGGCTTATTTATGACCTTGTATTAGGCGATCTAGCAGTGCTCCTGGGGTGTTTTCAGCCCCACAAATTTACATATGACATTATTTAGGCTCAAAGATCAATTTGTAATGGTCAAAAAATGCGTTCTATGACTCCTTTAATATGAGAATTATGACTGAGCAATACGTTACTGCATGAAAAGGGCGATAATGTCAACCAAGGCAAAAAAAGACTAGACAAAATTACGTCCAGCAACGATACAAAACCAGAGTAACTCTCCGAATACCAGCGTGGCTGAGGCCGAGGCTAATCAACATGCCGACACCACTAGCATGATTCTGCAAGAATTGTGATATTTTCACACAACGTGAAGACAAAGGAGGAAATAACCAAAAAGGAATATGCAGAAGTTGGAAAAGCTCGAGACATCAAGTTTCAAACGTTGTTCCCTGCCCGGCTAAAAGTGAAATACCAGGAAGACCTGGCCAAGAGGGGATTCAACATCATGTCTGTCAAGCCACCTGAGACAATGATGGAGCGCCTTCAAAAACTAAGCTGGCAGTGAGGCAGATTAGCCCGACAAGGGAATAGCACCAGTGCTGGCGGAACTGCGCTCTACAAAGAGCGACTGCAAGTCTTTCGAAGAGATTCTTCACCTCAAAGTTGACTGATTGATTAGGGACAAGCCCATGATTCATTTCACTCATTTTCATGTCTGCACCTCAAGTGCTCTAGCGCCATCAATGTGTCAAATTTGGCACTACATCCAAATGTGTAATGTTCGAAACGTATGCCAGATCTTGAACATTGAGGTATATTTAGAATCCTTGGATGATGCCGAGTTCAACGACCAAGGAGATGGTGGTGGATTTCAGGAGGTCTAAGCCTGCTCTGCTGCCAGTCATCATAGAGGGGTCAATTTGGAGGTGGTGAACACATACAAGTACCTGGAGATACATCTGGACGATAAACTGGACTGGTCAGTCAAGACTGAAGCACTCTACAAGAAAGGGCAGAGCAGGCTGTACTTCCTGAGGAGGCTGCGGTCCTTCATCATCTGCAGCAAGCTCCTCTGGATGTTTTACCAGTCTGTTGTTTCCACCTCTTCTATGTTGTGGCATGCTGGTGAGGAAGCACTAAGAAGAGGGATGCTGGGCCATCAGACAGGCTGGTAAGGAAAGCTGGCTCTGTTGTGGGAGCTGAACTGGAGTGCATCACTTCAGTATCAGACAAAAGGACCCTGAACAAGCTACTCCGCATCCTGGACAACGACTGTCATCCACTCCACAGCACTATCATAGAAGAGCTTGATCAGTTAGAATAGAATAGAATAGGATATATCTTTTTGATTTGCATTTAACTGAATTAGTGTACACACACAGCACACAGTGAACACACAGTGAGGTGAATCACACACCAACCCAGAGCAGTGAGGTGCCTGCCCAACCAGCGGCGCTCAGGGAGCAGTGAGGGGTTAGGTGCCTTGCTCAAGGGCACTTCAGCCGTGGACTGGTTGGGGATCGAACTGGCAACCCTCTGGTTACAAGCCCGAAGCCCTAACCAGTAGGCCACAGTAGTTTATGTTGTGTGTGGTGTCTTAAGCTGCTGGGACCTTGAATTTCCCCTTGGGGATCAATAAAGTATCTATCTATCTATCTATCTATGTCATCAATTTATGTCACATGGTACCTTCTGCCATATTGGATTTTATCAGAAATACTTAAAAAATACAGGTCACAAATTTGCTCTGATTTACATGAAACATGGTACAAATGATCTTCAGACCCAGCTTGATAAAATATACTGAGAGGCGTAGGCCTGTCACGATAACAAATTTTGCTGGACGATAAATTGTCCCAGAAATTATTGCGATAAACGATAATATTGCCGTTCTGAGATCATTTTTATCTAATATAATGATAATGGCATAATAATGCAGGTACACCTTTTCAAAGATCAATAACTTGTATTTCTAAAGAATAAGGAACTGGAATGGGAAGACATTTTTAAATATCCACAATAAATGAACAAAACAACCAAAAACAATAAATACAATGGACTCTCAGTCTCTACTTAAGACTCTGTTTAAGGGCCAGCAAATTAAAACGTGACATGCAACAGGGGGCGTGTAGAGTGACAGTTGCTAAGCCTTATGCACGGAACTAAATGTCATCATAGCTGATCAATTAGGCCTACGCAGTCAGCTAAACATTTGAAACTTGCGCAAAACGGCATGAACCCAGCATCTGCACGTCACATAAAATACAAATTGAAGCAATAAGTTGGTCATCGGATAATCCTACTGCAAAGCCTTTTCATAGGTATGCTACGTTTATGACATAGGCCTATAACGTTGATTACGAACACATTTCACCACAGCTAACAATTAGCTTACGACATTTTAACCGGAGCTGCCGGCTGTTTTGGCTGATTCTTGAGCTCTCAGCGGAGTGCAGACTTTCGCGGAGTGTGTCTTTATCAGATGATGAAAAAACGTAGCTTATAAGCATGATTTTCTGAACTGCATTATCACTATTTTTACCCCCATACTTGTCAAGCTACAACAGAAAGCCTCTTCAGTGTGCTTAGGCCAATTGCCAAAGCCTCGTCTAGCCTGTTAATCAAATGAATGTAAGAAAGTAAAGTTGTCCGTCATGTTATTGAAAGATAGGCCTACATGTCTGACAACTGACTGACATGAGGGTTCACTCCTCGTTAGGCTGCGCTAAAGGAAGCACCGTGGTTATCCTCTCTTTCGTAGAGAGAGAGAGAGAGAGAGAGAGAAGAAGAAAAACAATCAAGCATGAAAATGGAAATTATCGCGGCCGGAAAAGTTATCGAGCTCATTTTTTTTATCGTGCGATTTATTGATTTATTGAATATCGCGACAGGCCTAGAGAGGCGTTTCGATATCTAAGCATTCACTCAATAGAGCCAATCAAGTTTGACAGCAAAGCCGGCAAACAGGAAGTGAGCTCATTTCTCAGCAATGCTTTGATGTATGAAGTCCAAACTTGGTAAGGGGACTTGTTAACTGATTGTATGATGCACTTGGAAATGGGCATAATTTAGACTCTATAGGGGGCGCTGTGATACAGGAAGTGAGCTCAGAGAGAAAGAAAGAAAAAACGATAACAGAAATGTCTGTTTCCTGAGCCTTTAATCTCTCGGGGTGCCTCTCATTCGTCTTTATGTATCATCCCTTCCTTCCTCGATCCTCTTTACCACTGATATAGATAAAGAATGATGGGGCTGCAACAATGGGACAGTCTATCCGGTGCTAGTTATAAATCAGTGGGAGGATTGAGCATCGAGGAGAGAGGTTGAGAATGGGCCTCAGTCTGGTTCAGTACACCAACCCTGTTCATGATTTAAACGATATCTATGACCGTAAACCCGATAAACAGTAAACTATGACAGTAAATCCATTTTTTTCCCTCATAGTTATGGAAGATGCCAGTAGAGGTGGGACCTATGTTGGAATTGAACCCATGGGCCTCCTTTGGAGCTTGCGACCCGTTCCTGGTAGCAGACATGGACTCAGGTGGTGTAGCTGATCTGCTACAATAACATTCAGGAGACACTCTGCGATAGCGTCACACTGAACATGATGTCTGTGATATTTTAGGTTACGAAAAAGAGCCGTCCTGTCACCGATGGTGGTGAACATATCCGTGTACGAAGGTCACATGACCCAGGGGTTCTCCGAAAAGGACGCCTTGGCCACCGTTGTCACGGAGAGATGGTACCTGGCACCTGGTGTGCAGCGTGTGGACATCAAGGAACGAGGAGTCAAAGGCACACTTTTCAAACCACCAGGTACAATTTCCCCCTCTGCCTCTCTTTCTTTCACAAACACTCACTCATTCAACAACAGTTGTAAGGTGATTTTGCAAATCATGCATGTTGTGACGTATTCAAACATTCATGTCACAATTTTATATGCAATACTGGGGGGGGGGGGGGGGGGGACCTGTTGCATCCATAGGCCACTGCAGATTTGAGAGTTCAGACTATGCTTTTAAAGAGTTTTTGTATTGGTGTGGTCTAGCATGGTTTTTGCATGTGTATGCTTTGTGTGTGTGTGTGTGTGTGTGTGTGTGTGTAGGCACAGGGCCCTTCCCTGCAGTGCTGGACATGTGGGGAGGGGGAGGAGGTCTGGTGGAGTACCGGGCGGCCCTCCTGGCGTCACATGGCTTCGTTGCCTTGGCGCTGCAATACCTTGATGTGACCGAAGAGCGGACGTCTGATGTTGAGACCGGGTACTTTGAGGTACTTTGTGTGTGTGTGTGAGAGAGAGAGAGAGTGAGATAGTGTCTTTCTGGTGTCAAGTCAACCTAGACAAAATTCAGTTTTGTAAAATGTTGTAAAATTCAGCTGTCATGGGGGCGCTGTGGCGCAGCAGGCTACAGCGCTCGTACCATATACAGGTCCGAGTGCCCACGGGGACCCAGGTTCGAATCCGGCCTGCGGTCATGTCCCGATCCCACCCCATCTCTCTCTCCCACTTCTTTCCTGTCTACCTCTTCACTATCCTGTAATAATAAAGGCAAAAAGCCCCCAAAAATATACTTCAGCTAATTCAGCTGTCATTTTGTAAATGTTTTCCGAGAAATATATTCGACTAGCCTTTCCTGTTAAGCTGGGTAAACCCAACCTGATCTGCCGGCGATTTAAATAGGGATGCAATTAAAATGGAGATGTTGTAGCCGCATATTATATACAGTATTTAAGCAAATTTGCCAAAAACTAGGCATAAAAACAGGCTCAATTTCCTCTTGCAAAAATAGTACCAAGTTGTTCAGAACCAGGGATTTGATGTGTCGTTATACCAGTAGTACACCTAGATTCTGCTCAACCTGTGTGTGTGTGTGTGTGTGTGTGTGTGTGTGTGTGTGTGTGTGTGTGTGTGTGTGTGTGTGTGTGTGTGTGTGTGTGTGTGTGTGTGTGTGTGTGTGTGTGTGTGTGTGTGTGTGTGTGTGTGTGTGTGTGTGTGTGTGTGTGTGTGTGTGTGTGTTGCAGATGGCGTATGAGGTCCTGCAGACCCATCCACAAGTGTGTGCAGATAGAGTAGCTGTGCTTGGTCTGTCCTTTGGGACCTCAGTCACACTCACACTAGCAGCGTACTCTAAAATCGCACAGGTGAGTCTCAGGGTGGCTCTCAAACACTCTCCTCGATCCTTCATGCTCGATCCTCGAGGGGTGCTCCCACTGATCTATAAATAACACAGGATAGACTATCCCATTGTTGCCGCCCCATCATTCTCTATCTAGATCAGTGAGGACGAGAATCGAGGAAGGAAGGGAGGGTGTATAAAACACCAAATGAGAGGCACCCTCTGTATTTCTTTCTGTCTGCCTGTCTGCCTTTTTGTCTATCTCGTGTCTCTCACTCAAACAGTGTGCTTTGAGTCAGTCTCGCTGTATTTCTTGCCCTCTGTCTATCTGCCTTTTTGTTTGTCTGTTTGTTTGTTTGTCTTTTGCTTAAAGATAATCTGTTTCTCACACTCACACTAGCAGTGTGCTGTAAAGTCCCACTGGTCAGTCTCTTTATCTTTCTTTCTTTCTGCCTGTCTTTTTGTTATTTCTTACTGTAGAAAGTTTGTTACTACAGTAAGAAATAATTGCAGTAATTCATTTCAATGAAAGATGTGTGAGTTTTACTTAAACAAAACAAGCTAAGAGGTCACACAGGTCTGTTGACAGATGAATGGTGAAATGTATATTTTCTTCAACTATTTCAAACCTTTTATGCAGTGATGTTCACTTTTTATGTAATCTCTCTTTCAGCCTCGGTGTTGCGTATGCATCAGTGGTAGCCATGTTCACCCGGTCAACAAGCCCCTGACTGAGGTCTTCAAGGTCATGGCGCAGTGAGTACTAGGTGGAGAGTGCACCGAGTAAAACTAGCGCCAATACACCACCTACTGGCCGAGCATATGTACTACAACATTTCCACTGGGTTTTTGCATCTCCACCTGGACGAGGATTTTTCTGGAAACAATCTAATGTGGATGCAAAACTTTTTGAATGCACGAATGAAAAATACAATATCCAAAACCTTTTGCTCTTGTGTGGATGAAGCGTCAGTAGCAACTACCAAGCACACAGGTAGAATTAAATAGACGGTAGGACTTTCTGAAGCTGAAACATTACACCTCTGTACACTAGGGCTTGCTGCCACTGGTTTGGTTCAGTATAGATTAATTGAAGAGGCATGATAAAGGTTGTCTTTATCATGATTGCAGGATTACAGGATGTCAAAGAAAGAATATAAGAATGTGTGTGTGTCTGCAGGAACATGACAAAGGCACGTTTTGATGAGAACAATCATGTGATCTGGAGGGATGTCATCCTACCCATTCCTACAGAGCCAGACCTTAAAGTCGATGTAAGTGTGTGTGTGTGTGTGTGTGTGTGTGTGTGTGTGTGGAACACTGCAGACCACAGAGGAACAGTGACTGCTGGCATCCCACCAGAGGGACTGTGACAGTGTGTTATGGCCTGGTCAGATTACACGATATCAGCCCGATTTTGGCCCGAATTTGCCGTGACCGACAAGTTTACAGCGTCGTATCCGATTTCAAATGGTCGGGCACGACATCGAACGCGGATTATAATGTGACATGCTTCACGACTTGCAATTTGTCGTTCACAACGTTCTAAAACAGCCCGACAAAAAGACTGGCTTGTCAGAAATTTTATGGGAGTCGTTTGACGCAACTGATGCTTTCGGTGTATGTGGCCACTCTACCGACCAAGACATGGAGAGGTTTTCATGGTTCTAAAATCGTATAGTGTGACATGGTAGATCATAAACGACAATCGTGAGCGACAAAAAAATTGCATAGTTTGACCTCCACCTCATGCTTGATGGGCGTGTGTGAACATTGTTTTTGTGATGCTGTTATTGTATGGGTCAGCAAGGTGACACTCTTGTGTTTTTGCCTATTTCTTCGTACGGATATTCAGGTAGCATCAATTGCAGTGGCTGTGTGGCTGCATTTTGTAGACCTGCGCTAAACATGGGAAATATGCATCACTGTGTGTGCGTGTGCGTGTGTGTGTGTGTGTGTGTGTGTGTGTGCTGTGTTTTCTACATGCAGGTGGGCCAGATAAAGTGTCCCATGCTGATTGTGATTGGTCAGGATGATCAGAACTGGGCAACAGTGGAATCCACTGAAGACGTGAGTCACAATATTCTCTCAATCTCTCTCTCTCTCATGAATTGTTTAAAAGGAAGAAATATTGGTTGTTATTTCCATTGACCCAAATTCACATATTCAATGGTGTGTGCGTGTGTGCGTGTGTGTGCGTGTGTGTGTGTGTGTGGACACAGATAGAGCAGATGATGGAGCAGGCGGGGAATCGCCACCTCCTGACGGTGTTGTCATATCCAGGCGCAGGTCACCTGATTGAGCCGCCATACACACCTCACATCCGCTTCAGCAATTTCATCACACAACACAACATGGAGAAGGGTACGTATACAACCATTTACACACACACACACACACACACACACACACACACACACACACACACACACACACACACACACACACACACACTTCCTAATCTGTCTGTTGATTGCAGTGCTGATGCTGTGGGGGGGTCAGACGAAGCCTCATGCACACGCCCAGGAGGATTCATGGGAGAAGATCCTCCTCTTCCTCCAGAAACACCTTTACCAGGACTCACCACCAGCAGCCAAACTGTAATATTCCGTTCATACACTCTACCAGAAGATATACCCTATTTATGTTATTAATCAGTATTGACATTCAGTTTTGGAATGTGGTGGTTAACTACCGGACGGTGTCCAATAGCAGATTTTTTATTTTCCTCCCAAATCAGTGTGTAAAATGTTATTGGTCCTAATCAGTACATATCACCATGTGCCATGAAAACATGTTCTCATGTTGTTTATTATACTGTGAAAAGGTACAGGCTGATATTATGTTTAAAGGGGGGCATTATGTTCATGACGTAAAAATAATTTTAGAAGACTGGTCTAAGTTCCCACTGCTATCACGTCTGGTGTTGCTACTTCCATTGATTATAATGGAAACTCGAGGTGCTGCAGCATACACGCTGTGAACGGAAGGCTTCAGTTACGCGTATAGCTTAATGGAACTTTTTGCAGCATTCAGAAGAGCCCTATTCGGTTATTAAGTGATGATGTAATAATGCTGAGCTAGGATTGGACAAGGACCGTTCAAGGGTGGGGTTTTGCCAACGATCAATTCCGTATTATGACCGCTACAAAAGAATTAATGGCCAGGGGCTCTGTGCCAGAGAGGGTTAAAGCGGAGCAATATTTAAGGATCTTTGTCTGTGCTTCTGAATCAGATCTTTCATATCATTCTGCAAGTAGTCCATTGACTTGTCTCAGAACTTCATTGCAAATGAAAGTCAGCAAGTAATATGTTGCTATGCAACGTCTGAACTGGAATTCAGACCGATTCTACTGATTCGGAGTTAGACAGGTCAGAATTGTGTCTGCTTGTGATTAACTCCCTTAGCAACCTAATGTAACATGTTAACTAGTTTAAGCCTCAATTAATGTTGATGACGTGTGTTAAACAGTATGATCTGCCAGGTTATCATATGAGTGTCAGGTCTGTGAAAGTCTATTTTTCAACCTGTCCAAAACACATAGCCTACCTCTACATTTGTTGAAGAATATGTTCTTGAGTTAGAAAATTGTTCTTTGAATTAATAAAATAATTTTAATTTTCATTTGAGTGATGCATTTGGGTGAATTTTCTCCAGTCAGTGTGTTTTTTTTAACCCCTCTAAGGCCTCGAGTCGTTAGCACATATACCTTTCAACTGTAATTAAGAGTGGGCCTGGGAAAACTTCAGCAGGGGCATAACTAGCAGTGAAATGAAATGTAAATTGGTGCATTAAACTCTTACCAAATATTTTAGTAAGTGTAGCAATCTCGTAAACAATGTATTTGCGTGTTCTTGTTTTTGGGACATTGGAAATGGGCTTCAATGGCCTCTTGGCCAAACGTAGAGCAAATCCTAAAAAAGATCCATATGGCTATTCCCGGGCTAGTGTTTTTCTTCTTAGCATACAATTCAAGAAGATGTGAATGGCCAAGGAGGTTATGTTTTCATCGGGGTTTGTTTGTCTGTCGGTTTGTTTGCAAGATAGCTCAAAAAGTAATGTATGGATTTCGATGAAATTTTCAGGGAAAGTCAGAAATGACCCAAGGAAGAAACGATGAAGTGATCCGTATCACCGTTGGGATTCTGGAGGCGTTTATGTTTTTCGCTTAGTGGTGTATTTGGCATGGTATGGCCACGTGGTGGCGATCTGAATAATTTAGGTTCAAATGTATGACAACCTACAGTAGGAAGAACAATACAGGCGGAGGTCTGCGCTCTGTGAGTGCTTCTCTAGTTTTCCAAGATACCAAGAAAAAACAGATTGGCCATTATTTCTACAAAATGACGCATCGTCCTCTCTACACACTTAATCTCCTGCAACATTTGATCAGTGCTCTTTTTAAGTTGAACTAGGATAGTGCTTAACTACTTGCCACATAAGGCAGACATCCAAATGCAAAATATTCAACACAACCAGCACGCCAATGCCTTTAATATATTTGCCCACACCCACACTCACTTCTTAGCCCATTCGTGGAATATTCTTTGTACATTTATAATTTTTTTTTTTCTTTTATAATTTACTTTCAGTTGTTAGATGCATTTGGTCCAAATTGTAAACAGCAACAACAAAAACAAAGAAGAAAGAAATAATCCAAAGCACTGTGGAGCACTCACTAGCCTCTGCTTCGCCAGGTTCTTTTTTTTTTTTCCGCAACACTGGATGGTTATTATTAGCCTTAGAAATCTAGTAGTCTAGCAACTCTCCGTTCCGACCGTTAAGCATGGATTCCCCATCCAGCTACTTGAAAACAAGAAGATGATAGGTTGTAATGCTATCCTATTGCTTGGAAAGGGAATTTGAAAGACAACTGTTTATCCCACCCCTCCAATTGAGCACTGCCTATGGTGAGTTCCCAGACCCTACTGTACCATCTTGATGTGGGTCTGGATCGTCAGGCTAGATGGTTATTGATTATGGTTATGCTATTTGGCAGACGTCTTTGTCCAAAGCGACATACAAATAAAAACAATACAATAATTACTTTTACAGTGAACAATCTCAAAAAGTTGGTCAGACTACAGTGGGGAGAATAGCAATATAAACCATAAACAACATCAATTCAAACAATAACCCAATGAAAATAAACAATGAATATATAGGAGAATACCAAATAAACAACAAAGTCATTAAATTAATCATATAATAACTATGGCATGGTAAGGCTACCTTAACACTTTACACTTACCCCCCATTTTCAGTTTATCATCAACATTACACAAAGTCTTTAAAATGAGTTTGTGACCACATACTTATGCAACCCATAGTACAACAAACAAATTAACCAATAATAAAACGTTAAACAAGAATTATACTTATAATCAAATCAAATTAGGCTTATTGGCCATGTATAGGCCTACTCGCGTCTCGCGTATACAAGGAATTTGATCTCTGCATTTATCCCATCCGTGAATTAGTGAACACACACAGCACACAGCAAACACACAGTTAAGTGAACACACTAACCCGGAGCAGTGAGCCCTCCAGTTACAAGCTCTAAGCCCCAACCAGTAGGCCACGGCTAATCAAGTGCCTGACCTCTTCTGAAAGCTGCCAGAGCTGGGCAAAGGGTAGAATGTATCAGGACAAACAGAGTAAGCATTTGGTTGAGGAAGCAGGAGGGTCTGCCTCTTTACTGGGGGCATATAAAGGAGAGAAGAATGTCAATTTCGTTTTTGATCACTGGGCCAGGATGGACGTTCTCTTTGCTGTAGTGAAAGGCGGTCATCTGCCACACATCCAGAATGTAAACTCCTATTAGTATCCCATATGTTAATTTCCAAAGGAGAAAACTAGCCTAATGCACTTTTATAATATGTAATTGTCAAGTTATTTCAGCATGGTTATCCATTTAGTCGAGTGCGAAGTGGGACGGACTTGGAGTCACGTTTGGCTCAAAAAAGTTCCTGACCATGTTGCGATTGGCTACTACAGCACTTTGACCATGTGCGTCATTTACGTAAGAGAGACACAACACTGCAATCCTTGGCGGAATTCTGATTGTGTAAAACCTGTAAAGTCTGCGTTGAGGTGTCTTAGAAAATGTAATTTCATCCCAGAGAAACAGAGAGATGAATGTTTTTGCTGATGTAAGTCTTGGTAGGTCCGCTAGCTCAATGGCCGTGTGTCCCGTGCTGTCGCTGCAACCTACCCGGGGGCTGGTGGATGAAAAGTTTCAGATAGTTGTGAGAAATTTACACCCAAAACAAGAGGTAACGCTCCATTCCTTACATCACTCCGAGGATAACGATTACTGGGAGGCGTTTGGCCATTATACCAGCGACGAGAATGGAACAGTTACAGGTAGGATAACTGAAAACGTTTACATTAAGTTACAATGACATAGCCTACTTCCTGTCAAGCACCAGAGGCGTCATGTACAGGGTTAGATGTTGACAGCCTGGTATGGCAAGCCGTTTCAGCATTTAATAGCTAGATAGGATATTTCATACAGGTACAGTAGGCCTGTACCGTCCAGAATTATTGGTAAAGTTGACTAAAACAGGTATATAAAAAAATATCTGTTGATGATTTATTGTAATTTTTCAATGAAACAAAATGAGGAAAAATCCAACAGGGGAAGCAAATTGTTTTGAGAAAAAGGAAAATCTCATAAAGAAATAAATATGAATGAAACAAAAACACGTCGCTCACAATTATTGGCACCCCAACTTGTAATACCTTCTTAAACCTCCCTTTGCCAATAAAACAGTTTGTAATGTTCTTCTCTGACACCCCATAAAGATGGAGAATACAAGGTAAGGGATTTTTAAGACTATTTGTCTTTACAAAACCTCCCCAGATAGCAGATTCCTAGGTCCACACTGCATTCTCCTCTTTGACTCACCCCACTGTTTTTCTATGGAGTTTAGATCAGGGGACTGCAATGGCAATGTCTGTGGCTTGATTTTGTGCGCCGTAAACCATATTTGTTTTGATTCTGGACATTTATGTTGGTTCATTGACCTGATGAATGATCCAATCATGACCAACGTTTAGGGCCTTGGCAGAGATTTCCTCACTTCCTTTGAAAATGTTCAGGTTTTTCTTGGTGTTCATGATACCATGCACTTTAATTAGGTTCCAAAGGCCTTTCGGAATTAAAACAGCCCCACAATAGCACAGCCCCTCCGCCATAATTCTCATTAGGCATGGGATTCATTTCAGTATAGTCATTCTTCTATGTACTGTACGCCAAACACACCTAAAGTGTTTTTAGCCAAAGAGCGCAATTTTCATTTCATCTGACAATAGACCACACTCCCAGACAATGTTATGGTACCATTCAGTAACTCCTGCCATTTAGTAGTGAGGTCACTTTTGAAGATTGTTTTGGGGAGCTTTGTAACCCTCCTACAGTGGTTCTTATGGATTTTTTTATCCTTCATACTGTACGTGGGGGCAAGATAACCATGGGTCTTTGTCCAAGCATGTTTGTCACATTTCCAGATGATTAAAATCATCATTTTAACTGTAAATATAGACATTTTCAACAAAATACCTAGTTTCCATAGACATTTTCTTACTTACAAATATCAACACACTTTCCTTTTATTTAAATTTAGTGTATTCTCTTGTCTTCTCTTGTTGAAAAATTACTAGAGGATTTAGCTTCTGAGTGACTTTATTTTCATATATACCGTAATGAAAAAGAACGTCATGAACTACTTCTGAAAGTTCACAGACTCTGATTTACTTGAATAAGTTGCAAAAGGAGTACCGCACGCACATCCAAAAAGATAAAACACTGGGTGCTGGACAGATGAGCAAAAGTTAAAAAGAACAGGAAGTCCGCACACCAGATAATGCTCCTCAGTGTTCTTTAATAGTCACCACGACGTAACGTTTCGGGCCCCTAGCCCTTCATCAGACATCATGTCTTTTTACTTGAATAAGTTAGATAGGAAAATGCTTCTGTTAGATTTTGTTCATAAGATTTTTCAGGGGTGCCAATAATTGTGAGCAATGTGTTTTTGTTCAAAATATGTTTTTCTTCATTAGATTTTCCTTTTACTCAGAAATAAATTTGCTTTGATATTACAAGAAAATATCAAAGCCAGCACACAGACATTTCTGGTGCGCATGAGAATATTTCTGGTCAGAAACTTTAAAAATATATACATATATTGTCTTCATGGTCCTTTTAGGAGTTTCGGTAGTTTGCTGACTATATTCACTTCCCCCCCTTTTCTCATAGTTATGGAGGATGCCAGTAGAGGTGGGACCTATGTTGGAGTTGAACCCATGGGCCTTCTTTGGAGTTTGCAACCTATTCCTGGTAGCAGACACGGACTCAGGTGGCTTAGAAATAGGCAGATCTGTTACATTTGATACCCTTACATTATTCACATGTTCACACAATGCTCCACAATCAATGGCAAAGCAAAAAAACACGTTTTCAGTCAGAAAAATCACAGTTTTCCTAAATTGTTCAGCCTCAATAATATACACATTTACCTGTGAGCGTAAGACCCCACAATAGGTGGGTTCCTTTTATTTCCTTGTGATGTCCAATTCAGTTAGGCACAGGTGGGCTCTTAGTCTAGTTGTGGACGCTTCCCAAAGACCATTGGTATAATTAGGATGCACCAGAGCTCCACTGCCCAAAGACCATTGGTATAATTAGGATGCACCAGAGCTCAGCTGCCCAAAGACCATTGGTATAACTAGGACGCACCAGAGCTCAACTGCCCAAAGACCATTGGTATAACTAGGATGCACCAGAGCTCAGCTGCCCAAAGACCATTGGTATAACTAGGATGCACCAGAGCTCAACTGCCCAAAGACCATTGGTATAACTAGGACGCACCAGAGCTCAGCTGCAAGTGACAAAACTAAGGGTCTGAAAAAGAGAAAAAAATATAATTTTATCTATTTTAAGACGAGTCCTAAACGTTAAATGTGGAAAGCTTGTGAGGGCCTGAAAATGCACTGTATGCATATACCAGCCGTCATTCAGCCTACATCATCATTTCCTTTCTGATTAGGTGATACTACAACTATCTCTTCTTTTTCAGGTTGCGAAAGAAAAACGTTCTGTCACCAATGGTGCTGATAGTATCAGTGTTCAAAGGTCACATGACCCAGGGGTTCTCTGAAAAGGACGCCTTGGCCACGGTTGTCACGGAGAGATGGTACCTGACGCCAGGTGTGCAGCGTGTGGACGTCAGGGAACAAGGGGTCAAAGGCACTCTCTTCATACCACCAGGTACAATCTCCCCGTGTCAGTTTCTCTCTCTCTCTCTCTCTCTCTCATATACACACACACACACACACACACACACACACACACACACACACACACACACACACTCACACACACACAAACACATACACATACAACATGCTCAGAGTTGTTTCAGGGAAGAAACTCTTCTTGAGGCTGATGGTGTGGGGGTCCTGTAACACATGCCAGATTAGAGGAAAGATAATAAATCATCAGATAAGGGCTTTAGGTTTGAGAAATGTTCAAAGCCTTTGTACATGGTTTTCTATTTCCAAATCTTGAAAAAAAATGAAGGGCTCTATCTCGGCGAAAAATGCATGATCAGTGGCAAAAAGTTTAAATACGTTTAGGGTTGTGTCCAGTTCAAATTCGGGGTGGTTTTGTTATCAAACATCGGGCACATTGTTCTTCTGTTTCTGTGCACCCTGGATAATGCCCTTTGCTTATGGGGAAACCAGGATACTGTGTACCATCTGCATTTGCATTTGTTCATTTAGCAGAACCTTTTATCCAAAGCGGCCTCCATACTGTATGTGATATGGCAAGGGCCCTTGTCCCTAGAGCAACTTGGGGGTTAAGTGGAAGCCGAGAATTGAACCCGCAACATTTCAGGCTACTGCATGCTAGCCCTGCTCCTTAGACACTATGCTACCACAGCCATAATCATACACCTTATACCGGACTGCGGCTGGCTACATACAGTACCCTCCAGAATTATTGGCACCCTTGATAAAAGTTGACTAAAAATAGGTATAAAAAATAATCTTTAGGTGATTTATTGTACTCCCACAATGAAAACAATGAGGAAAAATATACCCTGCAAGGCAAGCAAATTTATTCTGAGAAAAAGGAAAATCTCATAAAGAAATAAATATTTTTAACAAAAACAGCTTGCTCACAATTATTGGCACCCCTGAAACATATGATGTACAACATTTAACAGGAGCATTTTCCTATGTAAATGCAACGTTTTAAAGTAAATCAGAGTGTCTGTGAGCTTTCAGAAGTAGTTCATGACGTTCTTTTTCACTATGGTATGAAAATGAAGTCACTCAGAGGCTAAATCCTCTGGTCATTTTTCAACATTGGAGAGACAAGAGAATACACTAAATTGAAATAAAAAGAAATTGTGTTGACATTTGTAAGTAAGAGAATGTCTATGGAAACTAGGTATTTTGTTGAAAATGCCTATATTTCCAGTTAAAATGATGACTAAAAGGTTCTAATCATCTGGAAATGTTGCAAACATGCTTGGACAAAGACCCATGGCTATTTTGCTCCCACGCACAGTATGGAGGATGGTATGATAGGCAAAAAAATCCATAAGAACCACTGTTGAGAGTTACAGACAAAGCTATCATCTTGGGGTCACCAAGTCCCCCCCAAAAATCTTCAAAAGTGACCTCACTCCTAATAGATTATTTATTTAGCATGTCAGGTTAAAGCCAGTAGAGTAATTTAATGAACAATGTAAATGGCAGGAGTTACTGAATGGTACCATGACATGTCTGGGAGTGTGGTCTATTGTCAGATGAAAATTAAAATTATGCTCTTTTGCTAAAAACACTTAAGGTGTCTTTGGCGTACATAGAAGAATGACTATACTAAAAAGAACCCCATGCCTAATCAGAATTATGGTGGAGGGGCTGTGCTATTGTGGGGCTGTTTTAATTCCCAAAGGCCTTGGGAACCTAATTAAGGTGCATGGCATCATGAACACCAAGAAAAACCTGAACATTTTCAAAGGAAATCAAACAATCTCTGCCAAGGCCCTAAAAGTTGGTCATGACTGGATCATTCATCAGGTCAATGAACCAAAACAAATGCACAGATCAAAACAAATATGGTTTACTGAACACAAAATCAAGCTTCAGACATTGCCATAGCAGTCCCCTGATCTAAACTCCATAGAAAAACAGTGGGATGAGTCAACGAGAAGAATGCACAAGTGTGGACCTAGCAATCTGGACGATCTGGGGAGGTTTTGTAAAGATGAATGGTCTTAAATCCCTTACTTTGTATTCTCAATCTTTATGGGGTGTCAGAGAAGAATATTACATGCTGTTTTATTGACAAAGGGAGGTTTAAGAAGGTATTACAAGTAGGGGTGCCAATAATTGTGAGTGACGTGTTTTTATTAAAAACATTTATTTCTTTATGAGATTTTCCTTTTTCTCAGAATAAATTTGCTTCCCTTGCAGGGTGTATTTTTCCTCATTGTTTTCATTGTGGGAGTACAATAAATCACCTAAAGATTATTTTTTAGACCTATTTTTAGTCAACTTTTACCAAGGGTGCCAATAATTCTGGAGGGTACTGTACATAGAATGTTATTGTAGTTAACCGGGATACTAATACCCATCATGTATACAGGAATATTAATATCCAGGTTTCTCTGTGTTCATGTGAACACCATATCCTGTGCTAATACATCTGTATTGTTGGCAACCGTACAGGGTTAATAATCAGGTCTATCTGTGTTCATGTAAACAGCATTCCGAATATGATAGAATCTGGGATAAGCCTTATAATAGGGATTTAAGTCCATGTAAACACAGTCTACTCTATGGTGGTCACTTATGTGTTTAAATGTGTGTTTAAATGTGTGTGTGTGTGTGTGTGTGTGTGTGTGTGTGTGCAGGCCCAGGGCCCTTCCCTGCAGTGCTGGACATGTGGGGAGGGGGAGGAGGTCTGGTGGAGTACCGGGCGGCCCTCCTGGCGTCACATGGCTTCGTTGCCTTGGCGCTGGAATACCTCAGTGCGGACGAGCAGCAGCCGTCTGAAGTTCAGACCGGATACTTTGAGGTACTGTGTGTGTGTGTGTGTGTGTGTGTGTGTGTGTGTGTTGTAAAGCTGACTTGGACAAAGTCCAGCCTGTAACCTTTCACCCATATTCACATAATCGTGGCATAGTTCACACGTGCACATGTTGCTTTAGCTGAGTTGTTAGCCTCCATTCAACACAGTGGTAAATGCTGAATGGACTGCATTTGCATAGCAGCCTTCTCCCATGCACTTTTGTGGCCTTTCAAGTCAATTAATAAAGTTTATTAATATAGCGCATTTCATACACAGAGGTCATTTAATGTGCTTTACATAAACAAAACCGTAATAGCAGATAAAAGCATACAGTAGATGGGCTAAAAAATAAAGAATATAGAATAATTAACAAGAAAACACGAAATGGAATAATTAAAAGACAGATACAGAACTGAGTGCAGTTAGCAGAAAGCAACCGTTTGGTCTTAAGTCTAGATTTAAAACTGGCTACATTTGGGGCCTTTTTATTGTCATCCGAAAGTTGGTTCTCATTCACACACTCACACTCACTGAATAAGGCACATGTGTCTGCACACATTTTTTAGTTGGGTGGTTGTCTGTGGGAGTGAGTTAGTCTTGAGTGAGTTAGACAAAAAGAGAAGAATGTTGTGAGAGTGTGTGTGTATGTAACAATGTTTTTGTGTGTGTGTGTGTGTGTGTGTGTGTGTGTGTGTGTGTGTGTGTGTGTGTGTGTGTGTGTGTGTGTGTGTGTGTGTGTGTGTGTGTGTGTGTGTGTGTGTGTGTGTGTGTGTGTAGTTGGCGTATCACCTTCTGCAGACCCATCCTCAGGTGTGTGCAGACAGAGTAGCTGTGCTCGGTCTGTCCTTTGGGACTGCTGTTACCTTCACTCTAGCAGCGTACTCTAAAACCGCACGGGTGAGTCCATGTCTGTCTGTCTCTCTTTCTCGCTCTCTCTCTCTCTGTCTCTCTCTCTCTATCTCTCTCTCTCTGTCTGTCTCTCTCTCTCTTGCTCTCTCTCTCTGTCTGTCTGTCTGTCTCTAACTTGAGCGTAAAGTTTAGAGTAAAAGAAAGGCATATGTGATATGACGTATGGATAGTAGCAAGACCCCCGACATGCATGCACGTAAACACTCGCTCTGTCACAAACACACACACACACATACACACATACACACACACACACACACTCCGCTATGAGTTTATTTTCTCAAATGCATTTCATACAGTCGTAAGTACAATTGTTCAACATGGACACAGTACGTGTTTGATTCTAAGGAGAGATTTTTGTTATATCATTCAGTAAAACAAGTTAATAGGTCACATTTACATTTACCTGTTGACACAGATATGAAGGTAAAATGTATATATATATATTTTTACTATGTCAAAGGTACTATTCAGTCATATTAATGATGTGTGTTTCAGCCCCGGTGTTGTGTGTGTATTAGTGGTACGCATCTTTACCCACTCAACAAGCCTTATGTCGAGATACTGCAGCAGATGAACCGGTGAGTGCCGTGTGTGTGTGTGTCTCTTCAGTGACTTTTCAAGACACAGCAATAGAACATTTTCGTTGTCATGGCCAATGCGTGTGTTCATGTGCGTGTGTCTGCAGGAACGTAGCAAAGTGGCGCATTGATGAGAATAATCATGTGATCGGCAAAGATTCCATTCTGCCAATTCCTTCTGAGCCAGACCATAAAGTGGATGTAAGTTTTGCTTGTTTGTACTGTGTGTGTGTGTGTGTGTGTGTGTGTGTGTGTGTGCAGGAACCTTGCAAAGGCACGTGTTGATGAGAATAATCATGTCATCGGGAAAGATACCATTATACCCATTCCAACTGAGCCAGACCGTAAAGTGGATGTAAGTGCTTGTTTGTTTGTGTGCGCGTGCGTGTACATGTGTGTGTGTGTGTGTGTGCGCGCGCACGTTTGAGTGCATGATACATATACAGCTCTGGAAAAAAAAACAAAAAAGACCACAGCACATTTTTCTGATCTACGATTTCTGAGTAACATTCAAAAGTTGTCATATTCAAAATTAATCGACCACTGCACATTTAAAAACGATAGTCAGCTGATTTGAATGGCACCTTGCAACCGTAGGATAACAACAGAAAAATGTCTCAACTTTTTCCAGAGCTCTGTGTGTGTGTGTGTGTGTGTGTGTGTGTGTGTGTGTGTGTGTGTGTGTGTGTGTGTGTGTGTGTGTGTGTGTGTGTGTGTGTGTGTGTGTGTGTGTGTGTGTGTGTGTGTGTGTGTGTGTTGGACACCGTTTGAGTAGCTCCACCTCATATGCTTGATGGGCGTGTGTGAACATCATCTTTGTGATGCTGTTTTTGTGTAGGTCAGCAAGGTGACACTTGTATCTCTGTACCTGTCTCTTATTAAGAATATTCAGGTAGCATAGTTCAGATTGATTGATTGAGAGAGCAATATAAAACCTATATAAAAGTGCCTGTGTGAGTGCATTTTGTGAATTTGTGTGTCTGACTATCTATCGTTTGTGTGTGTGTGTGTGTGTGTGTGTGTGTGTGTGTGTGTGTGTGCAGGTTGGCCGGATAAAGTGTCCTCTTCTGATTGTGATTGGTCAGGATGACCAGAACTGGGCTGTCGTGGAGTCCACTGAAGACGTGAGTCAACCTGCTGCTCTTTCTGAAAGCAATCATTCTCTCTCGTTTTCTCTTTCTGTTTCTCTGTCTCTCGTTTCCTCTATCTCTTTCCTTGACTGTCTCTCCCTCTCTTTCTCTGTCTCTGTGTGTGTGTGTGTGTGTGTGTGTGTGTGTGTGTGTTTCTCTTCTTGTATCTCTTTCCCTCACACATACACAGGTAGTCACACACAGTGACACACAAACACTTTTTCTTTCACGTACAAATGTTTTCGTCCGAGTGCTTCACTCATGATGATAGTCTCTTAAGACGTATTGTTATTTGAGAGAGGACTCATTAAAATATAGGAACTGTTTAGTCCTCGATTAGAACCAGAATAACCGGGGGTATTCCAGGTATGTAGTAGTTTAGTGACAAACCTGGGTAAGTTAACTCAGAGTAAGTGGTAAACCTCCTACAACGAGGGCCCTATTGTATTGGTTTGTGAGGATGATGAAGCCATGCAGCTCTTCTATTAGGAGGTTTACCACTTACTCTGAGTTAACTTACCCAGTTTTGTCACTGAACAACGTGCTTGGAATACCCCTCAGGAATGGAACACTGAGTAAATATCTGATCTTGATACTGGAGTGTGTGTGTGTGTGTGTGTGTGTGTGTGTTTTGTGTATGTGTCTGTTCTTTTTTTAGTGTCGGGCAAAGACCATCTTGTAACAAAGATTGACATAATCTTTTGTGTGTGTGTGTGTGTGTGCGTGTGTGTGTGTGTGTGTGTGTGTGTGTGTGTGTGTGTGTGTGTGTGTGTGTGTGTGTACACAGATAGAGCAGATGATGGAGCGGGCGGGGAACCGCCACCTCCTGACGGTGTTGTCATATCCAGAAGCAGGTCACCTGATTGAGCCGCCATACACACCTCACGTGCGCTTCAGCAATTTCGTCACTCAACACACTAGGGAAAAGGGTATGTACAGCACACATCCATTTACACACACACACACACACACACACACACACACACACACACACACACACACACACCTCATATCCATGACAACAATTTTATCAACTATCAATAGCACACCTCATCATGTAACACAAGAGGGAGAACACACACACACACACACACACACACGCACACGCACACACAATGCCACTTTATGCACAATCCACCAGCTACCTCCAAAACTTCAGCTGCATTCAGTTGGTTGTGGCTCTGAGGACACAGAGTAGCCTACAGTATGTGTGTACTAGTAGCGTATGTGTGTAGTATCAACAACACACAAGAACAACTGATACAGTAGACACTCGGGTGTGAATTAAATCACTACACTTCTTCCCTAACAATTTGACAACAGCTAGCTAGCCAGCTCACAAGCATTCAGCTATTCAGCTCGCAAGAGTACACTCTCCCTGACTCAGGGCTTTGGTTACCAGTTTTTATGTCAAATCAGTTAAAGTAACTAGCAATAAAGTGACTGATTTGTATTTGGGAAATGTAACTTGGGAAATGTCTGACAAACATACAAATGAATAGAGTTGAGAAATAACTAAAGGGGAGGGTATCAAGAGATGACCTTACCCTGAAGAAGAAATCCCGGGGAAATAGGAGCGTTGGTAGATATGCAACACACACACACACACACATTCACACACACACACACACACACACACACACACACACACACACACTTCATAATCTGTCTGTCTGTTGGATTGCAGTGTTGATGCTGTGGGGGGGTCAGAAGGTGCCTCATGCACACGCCCAGGAGGACTCATGGGAGAAGATCCTCCTCTTCCTCCAGAAACACCTTTACCAGGACTCACCACCAGCAGCCAAACTCTGATACCACACACACACACACATACACACACACATACTCTCTCACACACACACACACACACACTCTACCAAGACTTACCACCACCAGCCAAACTCTGATACCACACACACACACACTCAGGGGCCACCGTTATAACCGGTATAACATCCAAAACAGGTTACCTAGTCCTATTGACGCTCAAAAGCGGTCATGGTTAGACTTCCAAATAGCAAACCTAGTTTGCACGTCGTGCAGTCATCCAGGACTGGTCTTGGACCGACAGACGGACAATAAAGACATGATCTGCACGTCCAAATGTCTAATGTTTAGTGGGAAGACCTGTTTAGTGCTCATCACTGCATCTTGCACATCACTCAGATTAGGGTCCTGAATGTCTCTCTCCTGCTGTAGAAGAGTGGCCATTGCTGCTAGCCAGGGTGAACCCAGATGAACTGTAAGCAAATTCAAATGTACTGTACACGTCTGATAGAGTTCAGGCGTGGTGCCTGAAATCAGGCTTGAGCTCGGCCATGTACGATGTCAAGAAAGGCTATTCTCTATATTGTTTTTGAATGTATTTGATCATTTCAGGCACAGATAATTTCCTGTCTATCAGCCCTGCATTTACTGTCAGGCTCGTCTCGGTTCACCCAGGTTACATTGCTGCATAACAGTGGTTGTGATAGTCAGGAAGATTCACACTGCCATAGATGTAATATTTTGTAATAGGAACTCTTATCCTGATGCCTTTGTTCATCTGAATGTTAATTCCTCATTGTTTGTAAGTCGCTTTGGATAGAAGTGTCTCCTTAAAGGGATATTCCACCATTTGGGCAATTAAGCTTAATTCCCCAAATGGTGGAATATCCCTTTAATGAATTTACATAAACATAAATGTTGTACATTTGTGCCAGAGCTGTTTATCTTGCACTCATTTCTTAAATCCTGGCCCTGTCCATTACCAACCACAAGGGGGCGACATATCATACAAATTAGTCATTGGGTACTATGTATCTCAAGATGTTCTGCTGACATCATGATATACCTCAGTCCATTCCTCTTGCTGAAAGGTGATGTTTGGGTTCTTTATCATATAGGCATAAGATGTGTGCAATAAACATACAGTCACTCTAATCTAATACATGAATTCTGAATTCAGTAAATTACTCCTCATGGTCTTTTGGTCCGTCCATTCTGTATGTGAGCACCATAAACACCACAGTCACTGACTCCGGAAGTTACAAATAAACATACAGCCTCCCACAGACACATGAGCTGTACCAGCCAATCAGCAAGTTGCTTCAGGAGCTTGGAAGTCAAGTTTCAGGTCACATACTGTACTTCAGTCAGGATGAATCTGTACAGATGTGATCTGTGATCAGTCTGACTACATGCACTCATGAGGAGGGGGGAGACTCTTACCAGTGCCTCATTCATCATTTCCCTGGAGACCTTAAACAAGTGCACCCAGTAGCCTATAGTTAATAATAACCTACATGTTTGACGACGATCAATAATGTCATGATCTCACAAACCTCTACACATTTGATTCAAAGACTACAGTATTGCAGGAAGGCTAGAAATATGTACGTGAGCTTTCTATTTGACATACAGACACACTGTCATCGTTTTACCTTATGAAACACAACCCCAGCCATAAACAAATCAAATTAAAATCAAATTAGATTTTTTGATAGTGGCAGTACCCCAACACGTGTTTGGTTTATTTAATGTGTTGATATGTAAGTGGTGGGGCCAGATCTGAACACCTCCCAAACCAGGCTCCCTTCTTGTACCTTAATCCAGGCCTCTTTCTATAGTAGTACCTCAATCCAGGCCTCTTTCTATAGTAGTACCTCAATCCAGGCCTCTTTCTATAGTAGTACCTCAAACCTGGCCTCTTTCTACAGTAGTACCTCAAACCTGGCCTCTTTCGAGTACCTCCCAAACCCAGCTCCCTTCTATTCATGGGTTTCATCAGGTCCCTTTCCACAGGTGTAGAAAATCTAGATTCTGAATGCAGACTGCTGCTTGATTAACCCACCTGTGGAAAGGGACCCGATGAAACCCATGACTAGTACCAGAGAACGTCTAATAGGGGGAGAACCGCCACTCTAAATACTTCCGCATGGTACTGCAACAAGAGGGCGATCGCGAGCAAGTGGAGAATGAATGGAGGTGAATGGAGTTTCTCCTAAAATCCACTTTTCTCTGGATATGATTTTTCGTGTAGAAATCGGAATATTGCATGCGAAAGGGGGGTCAAAGAAAATACACACGGCTGAATCTTAGATTTTTGAAGTCCCTTAATTGTTCTAAAAAGCCTTTCAAACGTGTCAATGACGTCATTAATTAGCAGGATGCTAGCGTGTTATGGGCAACAGCGACCAAGCCTGTGAGAAACCAAAGGGCCATAAGTAATTGTTCATTCAACTTTCGACCTATAATCCATATTGAGCTTGCAGAAACTAAAATTCAATCTTCGATTTTTCAATGTCAATCAGGTGAAACAGACCAATTTAGCTGTCTTGCCCCATAGACCCCCATAATTGTTTTGCACTTGCTCGTGATTGCCCCTAGCGGAACTGCAACAGGAACTGCAGGTAAAATGCCGTTATAATGGAGTTAACCTCCCAAATCTGCCCTCCCTTTTAAGGTATAGTCCCAAACCTGGCTACCTTCTAGAGCAGTTCCTCCCAAACCTGCCCTCTTTTTAAAGGGACACTTCACTAATTAGCATTAAGCTTTGTATCTTTAGAAAACCAGTTATGTTTTTGAATGGTCGTGCATCATTCCCTCAGTTTGCCTTAAGATGGGAGAAATACGGATTTCAATGAAACCCATGAATAGGACTTCCTGCTTTCAATGATGTAAAATGATGATTTTTACATCATTGAAAGCAGGAAGTCCAACATTGAAATCCGTATTTCTCCCATCTCAAGGCAAACTGAGGGAATGATGCACGACCATTCAAAAACATGACTGGTTTTCTAAAGATACAAAGCTTAATGCTAATCGGTGAAGTGTCCCTAAAGTCCCAAACCTGACTACCTTCTAGAGCAGTTCCTCCCAAACCTGCCCTCTTTTTAAAGTGTAGTCCCAAAC